>NW_003052498.1:1728611-1822482 GCF_000003515.1 Uncinocarpus reesii 1704 | reverse complement strand
TCGCCGGCTCATATACAGCGCAATCTCGTTCTTCGAGGACCATCCTGGCGTACAGTGTCAAATCAAGCCCGCAAAACGTGAAACCCATCCCCTGATACGACTCGATTGCTGGAGAATTCAGATTCGACACTTCCAACCACGCATGTTTGGCGCCGTGCACTTCACGCCCCCAGTCCAGAGCCATGCTCATCAACTTCTTCCCGATACCATTGCCGCGGCGTTCTGGCGCCACAATGATATCCGTGATGACCAGTCGACGATTCCACGCTCGATATATCAAATCGATCACGCCGCAGATTTGATCCTCGTTGATTGTAGCGACGATGGTGTATGCATTGGACGGGCTGGATTCTGACTCCTTCTTGCGGGGACTATAGTTGCTGTCGCTGTCACTATCGCTGTCGCTCTCCTCGTCCGAATAATTCCGGGTGATGGGAGTCTCAATGGTTTCGCGACGAATACTAAATCCAAAACCATCAGGACTGATGTCGACCTTGTAGATTGACGTGGTCGTATATGAGTCATCGAGGGCGTCGATGGCATCTTTTTCATCTTCTCGAGCTTCGCGATATGTGATGACGGGGCCCGAAGGCTCAGCTTGGCTTCTGGGAAATTCCATAGCTGCTCAAATCTGATAATTGGTTCTCAAAGGCACTGATCTCGTATCCACAGGGAATTTAGAAGGTATGGTATCGTGCTTGTAGTTGAAAATGGAGGAGCGATCGCAATATATCCGGAATCTAAGCCAGCGATGGCCTGTTTTCTCCACGTCGTACTGTATTACTTATCAACTTCAGCCTGGATGCCCATAAATGACGAATCGGTCTATTTTGCCCTTGGTTAAAGTTTGCGAGACCGTTTCTCGACAGGCCTTCTGACCGACCATGGTGAAATCATGTGTTACCCACAGGCCACAGATTGGGATGCCTGCTGTGGCGAGAGGGTTGAGGAATTCTTGTTCGAGTCATCGAGATATTGCGGTTGAAGCTGAGGCGTTGTCGGGGGCCAAAAGAGGTTCATCGGGCGAAACTCTATCCCCTTGTGAGTCGGAATGTATGGGAACCAAGGTTTGGTAGGGATGAGAACGAAGCAAGTTCTTTTGTATTGGCTTCAGGTAAGCAGTGCCAGAAAAACGCCTGATTCCATTATACAGCTCCCAAATCTGTATTTGACAAGAAATGCTTGGGGGAAGCAAAAATACCTTTGACCAAATGCCAGTCCTGCAATAGAAACGAACAACACTAGTAGAACATATGTCAAAGTAAAAGAGTCTGCTCGCTATATTGAACAAAGGAAAAGATATGAAAAACAAAAGAAGTTGTCCAAGAGGAGTTATGTAACGTCCGCCTATAAAAAGCTCTCAGGGAATAACATCTTATTGCCCAGCGCCTCCGCCTCGTAATCTCTTCCCCGCATTTGTATCGGCATCACCTCCTTCATCCCGAGCACGTTTTCCATGAGGGATAAATTGGCGAGCTTGGGCATTGAGCGCGCCTCTTCCACCGCGAGGACTTGCTTGCCCCACACCCTGGGGGAGATTCCCGGTTTGAACGTGTTGAGAGCCGCCGCGGCCTTGGCCACCACCTCTCATTCCTCTACCACGGGACACGGTAGAACCACGGCCAGCATGTTGTTGCTGGAACTGCTGATCGGGGGGGAGAGAGCCAAATTGGCCATGCTGTGGGCCGCTTTGCATCCCACGGCCACGACCACCCCGAGCAACCGGAAGGCCGGATTGGAGCGCGCGGAGCACTCCAGCACCAGCAGCGGGCTGGGCGGATTGAGGCGGGCGGTTGGGTAATCCCGCAGGTTGTTGGGTGGGAGCTGCTTGGTTACCAGTCATTGCTTGCTGCTGCTGCTGCTGCGGTGGTGGCTGTTGCTGTGGCTGTGGCTGTGGTTGTGGTTGCGGCTGTTGCGACTGCCCCTGTTGCTGGTTGTCTAGTGTGGGACGCGTTACAGGAGGTACTGGTTCCACAGGCTGTTGTGGAGTTGGCATCGGCGAAGCACTTGGTGCTACTTTCTGTGGGACAGGGGTCGCCGGTGCTCGCGGAGACTGAGCCGGAGCCGACAACGGAGTAGGCGCGGGTGATGCCGGTGGTGGTGGTTTTGGTGCTGCTTGCTGTTGCATCGCCGGCTTTGTGACCTTCGCAATTTCCCAGACTTCGATTACGGGCCGCTGAGGAGTATCTGCAGCGGCCTTTTGAACAACTTCAAGTTTGGCTTGGGCGCCTCTCGCACGTCCTTCAGTCATGCTGACCTTTGCGAGTAATCTCTTCTCCGCTAATTCAACAGCAGAACTGATCTTTTGGTCCCGTTCTTTCAATAGCGTTTCCTTTTCATCCACGAATTTCTTCTCCAGTTCCTTCAGTGCCTCCGTATCCTGCTGGGGCTGACTTTCTCTTTGTGCCATCGCTTCCTTTTCTTTGTTGACAGCGTTCCTGATATTGCTCTTGATGATATTCCTAATAGTTTCGTTTTTCGCAACAAGGTCACGGGCTGCGGCGTCCGTGAGCACTGGGGTCCCTTCTGCTTTAGAACCTAGTTCTTGTTGATGAGCGGCTTTCAGGTTTTCTATCTCTTTCTGATGAGCTGCCTTGTGTTCTGCCAACTTGTTTGTCAGAATTTCCTTCATCCTATCAACCCTCTCCTTAACCTTCTGCTCCATTTCGGCCTCCTTTGCAGCCAACGCCGCCTCCAACTCTTTAATCTTTTCCTCCAATTCCCGAATTCTTTCCTGGTCGTTATTGTTATCATCGTCTTTGTTTAATTCCGGTGCTGGGCCGTTGGTCGGCTGAGGTTCTGCCGTATCTGTGTTAACAGCAGGAGCAGCGGGCTCTGGAGCTTTGGATTTTAACGAGTCCAACTCTTCTCGAGTACGATCTAGTTCTTGCTGAATCTGCTCTTTCTCCAGAACAACAGCATTCAACTCCCCTTGCTTGGCATTTATACGCCCAGTCAGCTCCTTTGATCTGGCCTTGAATTGTTCCGTTAATCTCGTACGCAACTCCTGGATGCGATCTTCTGCTTGCTTCAACTGCTCCGGGAAAGTCGACACTTGGGATTCAAGGGCCTCCTTAGCCGAAACGGCTTCGTCCCGTTCTTTCTCAAGAGAAGAGAGATTTTCTTTCATGGCTTCTAACTCCGCGGGATCTACCCGGTCATATTTCTGAAGAATGTTTTGCGTTCGTTGCTGCCAGCGATCCCGATCCTCTTGAAGGAGCTTCATCTCACCATCTTTGGTTTCCATATTGTTTTCTAATTCACGAATGCGAGTTTGAAGTGGTTCGATTTGTTCCTGAAGCTCATCAGCACGTTTCGACTTCTCTTCGACAGAAATCTCTAGCTGCTTAATCTGGTTTCGTAGCGTAACACTGCTTTCACGGAACAGGTTGAGTTCATTGAGCGTTTCCATTAATTTATTATGACTAAGCGCATGCTGTTCGTTTTCTGCTTCTGAACGACGTTGTTGCTCAAGTTTAAGACGAGTATCCTCGAGTTGTGTCTGTGTATAATCGAGTCGCTGTCGTAGGCGCTTGCTTTCCTGGGTTGCCAAGTGATACTGGACATCAACGATCTCTTTTTCCCGGCGCAAGAATTTGATTACTTCTTGAAGGCTCTCAAGGTCCGATCCGGAAGCAGGCTCTGTTTCAGTGCCCTCAGTGATACCCGCTCTATCGCGCTGAAGATTAGAGATTTGTTTTGTGATATTCTCCAATTGTCCATGGAGTATTGCGTTCTGGTTAAGGACTTCTTCGCGCCGACGACTGAGATCCTCGATTTCTTTTTCATATCTGCCTTTCATTTCATTCCAGTTTTCTTCCTCACGTGTCAAATTATTTTTCGCTGATTCAGCCTGCGTTTTCAAGTCCACAACCTCAAGCTTCAGCTCATTGGCTTCGGCTCTAACGAGTTGAAGATTTCTAGCGGCGTCGGCATGCTTAACAAGCTCATTTTCATAATTTTGTTGGGCGTTTTGAGCAATCTCAGCTTGGGCTTTGAGGTCTTGTTGGTGGAACTGGGCGGCTGCTTCATAGCGTTCTTGTTGCTCCTTGAGTCTGGCAATTTCAGCATCCGAGGTCGATTTCTGTTCATCAAGACGGCGCTGGAATTGTGCTTCTTGGTCGCGCAGTTTCGAAAGTTCATTGTTTGTACTAGCAAGCTCGGCGGACAGTTCTTCAATTCGCTTTTCTAGCTCGGTGATTCTAGAATCCTTCTCATCTAGGAGACGATCGGTATCTTCACGGTATTGTTCATGCGTCTCTGTGAGGGATTGAAGACTTTCTTCCGTTGATTGACTAATGGCCTTATAGTCCTCCGCTTGCTCATTGGCGTGCTTCAGCTCACTTCTCGCCAATTCGAGGTCACGTTTCAGTTCTGACACTTCTACCGCCAACTCTTGTTCTCTGGTTAAGTCGCCACGTTCACCAGTCTCAGTGGCCTCTTGGGCGACATTTTCAGGAGCAGAAGCCGCGGAAGGCTTTCGTTGAAGCACTACCAGGCGTTCTTCTGCACTCTTGAGCTCGACAGAGAGCTCATCAACCCTAGATTGTAGATGATCCCTACTTGTCTTGGTAGCAACAAGCTCCTCACGAGTGGAGCTAAGGCTTGTAACCAGATCGTCAATCCGTTTCTGGCTCTGTTCCTGGTCGAATTCTCTTCGAAGGGCCAATTTCTTTGCTTCTTCGGACTCGTCGCTGAGCTTTCGCTTCGTTGACTGTAATTCAGATTCTAGAGACTCTACTGTTGATTGGAGTCGACGTCGGGTTTCGGAATCTGCGTGTTCGCGCTCGTTGAGCATGGACTGTAAGTTGGCATTCAGTGTATCCAAGCGACTCCGTTCATTTCTCAAAGTTTCGTTATCCTCAACAAGTCGCTTTTCAATGCTCTTCCAGAGGTCCTTTTCTGCTTTGAGATTTGCTGTTTCCCTTCGAAGGCTATCCACCAGGCCCCTGGCTTCCACAAGGTCCTCCGCCACCTGCTGTGTCCGGAGGTCCTGTTTGTTTGCATTCTCCATGAGAACTGAATGCCGCTTTTGAAGTTCAGAATTCTCGTTCTTGAGCATATTGAAATTAGACTGCAGAAGCTCCGCACGCTGAATGGAGGTGGTGAGCTGGCTACTAGAGCGACTGATTTCGCTTTGTAATTCGCTGTTCTTCCTCGTTAAATCATTGACCTGTTGTTTCAAAGAGGAATGATCCGTCGCAGTTTCTTGGCGGAAAGAATCGAAATGGGCCTGTAATTTTCGAAGAAGTTCGGCATAGTCTGGTCCTTCGCTTGGTTGAGCGCTGGTATTGTCCAGAGCAGGAGGAACTGCACCCAATGGTAGAGACTGTGAGAATGGATTCGTCGCATCGCCGGTTTCACGACGCCGCATAAGCATATTACGGAAGGTGTCTCGCTCCTTGATATAGCTCTTGGTTTGGGCCACGAGACTGGCCATTTCATCTCGGTATGTCTGAACGCGAGAACGCAGCTCTTTAAGCTCATCCTGGTCTTTTTGGTAAGACAAATCCCTCTTTCGAGCTTCTTCGCCTTCCAGTTTATCACCAAGTTCTCGTAGCATCCGTCTGAGTGTCACGTTCTGCGTTTGAAGCTCATCTAGGTTCTTGAATGTAGTCATGTGGCGAGTAATAAAACGACCAGTGTTGTTCATATCCTCTGCGGACTCGTCGATTCCCTCGCGGGCGATTTTTTCAAGCTCATCACGGTTATAATCCTTGTCGCCAGAGCCAAGTAGGTGAGTCTCCATCACGAGCACTTTTACCTGTGCGCTCAAGTCACGAAGCTGCTGCCGTAAGATTTTTCCTTCGCGCTCCAGTCCTTCCACATTTCCTTGCCATTTTCGTGCCTCCCTTGTGGCCTCTTCTCTTTCTTTGCTCGCTGCATCCAGAAGATTTGACATTTCAATAATTGAAGCTTCCAGGCGCGAATGGTCCGCGCGAAGCTCGTCTATTTCTGGCTTACTCGACTCCAAATCTTGTACCATTTCGTCCATAGCGGTCTTGAGTTCTTGGTTATTCTTTTGTTCGGCTGCGAGGAGTGTTCGCATTTTATCGTACTCCGAATACATTTGCGTGAGAGTTAGGCCGCCTTTGGTGCGTACAGACCTTGGCGAGAAAGAACCGATGGGGGTGCTTGGTCGAATGGGAGTGCTGATGCCACCATTGAGGCCATGAATCGGGGTCGACGGTTGATTTCTGCCAGACACAACCTCCGATTCCAGTTGCTTCACGGCAAGTTCTAATTCTGCAATGCGGCGTTCGGCCGCTTCCCTATCGGAATGCTCCGTCTCGATTTCGGCACGCAAACGCGATATTTCTTGTGCAGCGTCGTCCTTCGATTTCTCCATGGCGAGCTGGCACTCGTGAACACGTTTTTTGGCAGTTTCAGCAGCATTTTGTTGCAGTTCGGCTAATCGGCTAGCACTATCAAGTTCGATACGAAAAGACTCGGTTTGTTTTATTGCCTCTTCCTTCAGTTGTTGAACAGCTGTGAGGGATTCTTCGTATTTTTGCTCGACTTCGTCTAACCGTTGTTTGAGTGAGGTCTCATTTCGTCGTAAAGTATCAATGTTCGAGTTGGCTTCCTCATTCTGGCGTTGTAACTCCGAAACACGTGCAGCTTTTTCCTTTCTAAACTTAAGGTATTCCGCAGATTTAGTCTGAAGTTCATTCTCAAACCATTCATTATTCTTCTTCAACAAATCTAACTCCTGCTGTAGGCTTTGCTCACGGAATCGTGTGCTTGCTGATGCGGAGTTTGCTGCCTGTAGCTGTTGTTCAAGGTCAGCGACTTCTCGCCTCAAAGCAACTGTTTTGCGATGCTGCGTAGAGAGCTCATCGGCAAGTTTGTCGTAGGCAGTGGATTTAGATTCCAAAAGACCTAAGGTATCTCGATTGGATGCTTCAAGTGACGCAATCCGCGATTTGAAAGTGTTAAACTCAGCCTCACTATTAGAAGTAGAAGACTTGAGTGTTTCTAGTCGGGACTCTAGTTCGGAACGAGCATTTTCTGTTTCGCCAATCAGCACCCATTGTTTCGCGAATATTTCAATTTCAGAATCTTGCCTGTCTCTTGCAGCTTGTTCCGAAGATTCAAGACCTCTTTGTGACCCTTTTCAACGGATGATTTTAGGACCTTGACTTTTGCCTCGCTTCCACGAACCGTATTCTCAAGTTCTACTTCCAGCCGTAATTTGTCGGACTTGAGCTCTTCTGTTTCTCGAGCCTTCGCCGCAATGCTCCCCAGAAGCTCGTTGACTAAGTCGACGGTCGGGTTCTGGGTGAGTGTTGTGAGGGTGGTTTCGGGAATGGAATAGTGGGAGGAAAGAAAAGGAACATCAACAGCCGCGGTGGCCATGGCTGCTTGGACGCGAGATCTAAGAAGACCGACAATGGGAGAGGTATTGATGCTGGGATCTGACCATTTCAGGCGCCTGCCACCGACAGAACCGCTCTCTAGCTAGGGCCGAATCACAATTTTAAAATTCAAGCAGCGCTGCCCAAAGCCATCAATAAGTAAGGCAAAATATATAAAATGTAGACCCGATTAAACAGTCCTCGGCCAAGGACAGGGCTCCGTATCGAGGAGAATCTCGGTCTTCGTGAAGCTCAAGCAAAGAGTTCGTCCAGCTTCACAAACAAAGCTAACCGAACATAGATTAGCGCGCTTTACTCCCTAACAGCGTCACGTGGTAATTAGTCATCCGACCGGAGTTATCTGCGATGGCATGTTGCTTCGCTTCATCGTTATTCTTCAAACATTTCAAGTTGACTTAGCACCATACTTATCTACTGGTTTTGCTTGTTATAGACTCTGCTTGGCCACGAGGAACATAGACTGCTAGAGACTACTCGACGTACTGGCGTGTCGGGTCCGAAACAGACCAGCAGCTCAGATCTTTAGCCTTCAGCCGCGATGTCCTATTTTCAGAATCAAATCAACTCCTTTAACAGTAACGTCATTTCCGCGGCAAGTCGCCTTCCGCAAGAACGACGGGCAGTTGGCAATGCCGCCTCAGCGGCAGTCCCTCCCGCTCAAGCTTTTGCTTCATCTAACGCAGCACCGGCGGCGACAAACGGCAAACGTCAAGATGGCGACATCGTGTACTCCCAACCCGCAAACACGGGTACGGGGAAAGACATCATGACACAAGTCATATTCGCCATCGAGCACATGAAGAACAAAGATGTTCCGCTGAAGTTCTCAGATATTCAATCCTACTTGTCTTTACACCGCCAAGGACATGATCAGGCTTATATTCATGCCTTGAGACGGATTTTACAGTCGCATGACAAAGTTGAATATGATCCGCAGGGTGCTGGGAGTGAAGGGACCTTTCGTTTTCGGCCTCCGCATAACATTCGATCGGCAGAACAACTTCTTCAAAAGCTCCAGTCGCAACCTACCGCCCAAGGAATGAGTGTGCGAGAGCTGCGCGAGGGTTGGCCCAATATTGTCGAATCGATAAACAAACTGGAGAAGGAAGGGAAGCTGCTGGTTACTAGGAATAAGAAGGACGACCATCCAAGGATGGTTTGGGCAAATGACCCGTCTCTGGTCCACCCATTCGACACCGAGTTTCGGCAGATTTGGGAAAAGGTCAAGATTCCGGATCAGCAAACTGTTGCCGATGAGCTTGAGAAGGCTGGGATTACGCCTACAAGCAAACATAAGGCCGTGAAGCAACGGCCGAAGGTTGAGCAGAAGAAGGTAAAGAAGCCACGGAGAAGCGGCAAGACTACCAACACGCATATGGCTGGCATTCTGCGGGACTATTCTCACTTGAAAAGGTGACTTGAGATCTCGTTCAAAGTGGCCAGTCGTTCGAAGCCGTTATGAGAATCACGCTTGATGGAAGGGAGTTGATAAATTTGCATGGGCTGGTGTTTTGGGTTGCATTTTATGGCACGATGCGTAATCTGTGCTGGCATGGGAATTGCATTGGGATACGTATTGCTACTTGAGTTGAGATTTACCTCCTCAAAGAAACAATAGATTGATTTTTCTGAAATCGTTTTCACAAGAAGTGCATTCCATCCCTATAACCCCAGGATATATTCTAGAACTGCTCCGAACGTGCATGTATGTACCAACAGATGATAATATGCCGGATCTATGATGAATCACATAAGTTAATACAACCAGAAAGAAAAATGCGATTGATATTCTCCACCTCGAATCGCGGAATGGTAGAAGCAAAATAAACAGGCCAATTTGCAAAACATTTCAATCAATGCTTCCCGTTTAGCGCAGGAAGCGGGCTATCCTTCTTTTCCAAATACTCCACCAAATCTTCAATCGTGCAGACCTTCAGCCCCCATTTCTTCCCAAACCTCAAACACCCGTCCCTCCTCATCATGCTGCAGTCCGTCCTCTCCGCAACGTTCGGCGCAACCTCATCCCCATCCTCAACAAGCTCACAGATCACACCCACTTCCGGCTTTCCAGCCAGCCTGCAGAAATCGATCGTTGCCTCGGTATGACCCCTCCGCTCACGAACCCCGCCGGGCCGAGCGCGGAGAGGAAGGATATGTCCCGGTCTCCGAAAGTCACTAGGCTTTACGTCGGCCGAGGCGAGAGAACGGCAGGTCAGAGAGCGATCGTTGGCGGAGATTCCGGTGGTAACAGATGGGTGGTTCGAGTCGATCGAGATTGTGTAAGCAGTCCGGTGGGGGTCTGTGTTGTTGGTGACCATTGGCGGCAGTTCGAGGCTGGATGCGAGTTCCGGGAGCATTGGGGCGCAAATGTAGCCACTGAAAAATAAGGCGGAGGTGTGAGTATGACTAGAGGAGAGACAAACGGGTACGGGATAAGCCTACCTCGAATAGCGTATCAAAAAAGCCATTTTTGCGGGAGTGATTGCTTCGGCGGCAATAATCAAATCACCTTCATTTTCCCGATCCTGCGAATCGAGCACGATGATGAATTCTCCATTTCCTAACAGCGAGTATAGTGCATTAGCCGGTGTTCGAAATAGCCATTTTGACTGCGCGACTCTGCAGAACAGCGTAAACTTTGGCAATGGAGCGCAATGCGCATACTTACTGAAAGATTCTATCGTCTCCTCAATCGTATTGAACTGCAGACCCCCGTCTGGAATAGCGGAGGGCATTTGGGAAAGTAAAGGGGGTGTTTTCGTTCAGGCGACCAGTGAGAATATGCCGCGGCGGGGTGGAAATCAGTTGCAAAATCAATCGCTAGAACAGATCGGAGTGCGAGCAAGCAGCGATATCTTCAACAATGCTACAGGAAAGAGGGTATCCAAAACAAAAAATCCTTTGACGATTGATAAACGGGGAAAGTCGAATTTGTCGGTTCGAGACAGTTATGGACAAAGGATTCTTCCGGAACGCGGGGACCTCGGAGTGGCGGGACGCCCTAGGAAAAAGCGGAAGTTTATGTGATGGTTAGTCAACATGGTGCATTCTGTTTGCCCCGGAGCTTTTTCTTCATGGAGCCGGACAATATCCATCCCCGTGGCCTTCACATGAACGGCAGCAAGCTCTGTTTCTCGACATCTCAATAACAATTCGGACTTTGTCATTTTATACAGAAATATACTCTATCATAGTTACATGAAGCACCCAAATACTCTTCGAGATGAAGACAAGAAGATTGTAGCTTATTAATCGGCAAAAGCGCGTAATATTGTCCTGGTCCCCGGTTACCATGCAGAAAATCTAAGATCCATGGCCATCGCGACTGTCTTCGACGCATAATAATCGACAAGTTGCTGCAGAAGGGCGGAGAGGCCCGTGAAGGATCCCATTGGGTGATCACTCTCAAGGGCATAAGATCTGCATCACTCGCACAATTCCCGACAGCACGAATGCTTAATCACTAGTAGCACGAATTCTCACATCCAAAAGGACACTGGTATCCTTCGTTGCCGTTGATCCTTTGGCAAATCTTTATCCAGGGGTAGGATACCAGACTCGTTGGAATCAGTATTTACCCAGCAAGGTCCCGTTCACCAAAATTGGTGGAATCAAGACGCCTATTGACCTGTCACCAAGGAAGCAACCACGCGACTTGCTTCTTCATATGCACGTGGCCAAAGAAATCGCGTATTGGGTATTTGATTGCGGTCACAGTCATCGCACGACTCTTGGGTACTGAATTCTTTGAAGGGAAAGTGGTGTATTTCGCGTACGCTACTCAGATGGTATGGCAACGGAGTGGTCGAAAAAGTAAAATAGAACAAGACTTGATCACAGTTCAAGTCTCAGTTAGATCATATATCATGAATCCTTCATCTTGGGGTTGCCTTAGGTATCCATCATAATTAAGTCAAAATATCAGGTCTCAAAACTGCATCTTGGCAAAGTACTGTTATCTTTTTGAAAAATCGTCTCCATTCAAGCGGATCTCCTTTGACTTTAACAAACTCAACCTCCGCAATCCCTTCTGCGATCATTTCAAGGATAATGTTCCCACTTAGTGGGCATTTCCTATCGTCCATTGTGCGAACTCGGATAAGAATGGACGATTCGGACGATTTAGGGGAAGCCGGAACGTGAAGCAGCTGAAGGGCTTCACAGATGCGCGGTACAAGCAAGTTGAGCTGCCAACTGGAGAAAAATCGGGTTAACCCCGAAGAAGGGATAATGTCCTTGAATGTTCCAGCATTCTGTGTCCGACTCAATGGGACTGATGGAGTCGCAGAAAATTGGGACATGGACGGCTCGTCCATGAGAAGCTCCGCTAACATGGCGCCATCCCCAGTGGTTGGCATGTTTTTAGGCTGTGAGGCGGACGGGAAGCTCGTTGTCAAGCGAGGCGGGCCATCCCAGTCAATCAACATCTCATCCGTTGAAACCTCGGGTTGGGTAGATGAAAATTTCGGTCTCACGTCCTCGTGTGGCTGATCAATCATCGTCACATCTTGGCTAGAAGTCAACCGGTTTTGGGACAAGGATAAAGGATCTTTGTTAAAATTTATATGTAGAGACTCGAACATCGTAGTAGCCATGTTGATTTGGTTAAATAGGCGCCCGTCGGAGGAAAGGTATTTATTTTGTTTGGTGAACCATGGATGGCGTCGTATATCCTCCATGGAGAATCTCTTCGACGTGTCAATTTTCATCATGCCTCGAAGCAAAGACAAAACGGCGGAGGGCAGCCGCTGCCATAGCTCATCTTCCGGTCTTGCATTCGTCTTGACATAGTCACAATACTCATAACTCGCGTCCGTAGGGCTATCCCAAGGGGTATTACCAACCAACAGGACAAAAAGGACGACTCCGCAGGACCAGATGTCAGCCAAGTCGGCCCTGTAGCCCTCTCTCCGTGACTGCGCACGGTTACTGCACTGGATCACCTCAGGGGCAATGTATGGGGGGCTCCCACACAGCGTCGTGCTCATTTTCATTTTTCCATTGTATTCGAACAGCGTTGCTAAACCAAAATCGGCAATTTTCAGATTCCCATCAGAAGACAGCAAAATGTTTTCTGGTTTGATGTCTCGGTGGCCCACTCCTTTCGAGTGCATAAACCCAATGGCATTGATGAGTTGGGTAAAATAAACATGAGCGATATCTTCCCCCACGCCTTCATCGGCCTCAATTTTATCGAATAGGTCACCACCCTCGGCTAATTCCATTGCTATCCATCGCCACGTATCAGTCTCAGCGGTGCTGTAGAAAGCGATGATATTGTCATGGGATCCGACGTGGCTGTGAAGGGCCACTTCCATCTCAAGCTGCTTTGCGGTGATGCGCCCATGACGAGCGGCATAATCCTTGTGTATGAACTTAACGGCAAATATAGGGGAGTCTGTGTGCAGAGGAGACGCTTTTTTGAGACTGCGTGAACGCTGTCAGCCGATATTTCAGGTGACGAGGGGGTGCATGATCTGATGAAGGGGATGGACTAACCAGGCATACGCACCCTGCCCAATCGTCTTCGAGACAATGCGAAAGGGCAAGTCGTCCGGAAGCGGGGCCAATTGTGAGTGCTTCATGGAAAGCAGAGGTGTTGCCGTGTTTGACGAGAAGCCAGGTCGGATTGCCAGTTCACCAGCACTTCTGGCTCATCAGAGTTGTCGTCGGGAGGGGTAAGTCGTATCTGAGGACATTCGAGTCCTTGAAGATTGCAAATAAAACCCTGGAGATTGTGTTGGTCCTGACATGTCATTCTGAGCGCGACGCGTCGGTTTCAGGCCAACCCTGATCGCACTGTGTTGACTGGCTGAGAAGCTGCCTGGGGCCGCGCGAGGCTTTCCCGCTCTCTTATCGATAACACCTCAGCAGTGGAGCCCCCCCGTTGCCAGGTAAACAAACATCCCAGCGCTTCTTTTTCCTCTCCGTCGTTTTTCGCCTTTCTCCCTTGACATACCCGCTTTTCAACCCCCGGGGAGCTGCTTTTCGACTTGGATTAAAAGAGCTCCGGCCGCCTCCTCGACTTGTTGAATCTCGTGCACTTACTAAAGTCCTCTGCCCTGTCGCAGCTTGATCCTCCACGCATTCCATCCCGAATCTCCTCTTTTCTTGGAGCTTGGGCATTCCCTTTTTCTTAGTAATAATGGACTACGCGTTGGAGGATTCCCAGAATGCGGCTCCAGACGTGCCCTCAGTGCAGGAGACTTCGAAGCTGAATCCAGCTGTTACCAAGACCGAGGTTCAGACCGTCACCAAAAGGTAGCTCCCCTGGTTATAAACCGCTGTCTTGACAGTCTCTGAGATTCGTCTATTGCATTATTATGGCTTGCTAACCGAGGTGGACTCTACTAGATTGCAAAGCGAGCTTATGCAGTTGATGATGTCCCCTTCGCCGGGCATCTCCGCTTTCCCAAATGCAGACGGAAACCTGCTCTCTTGGACGGCTACCGTCAATGGCCCAGCGGACACTCCATACGAGAATCTGGTGTTCAAACTCTCTTTCAGCTTCCCCACAAACTATCCCTATGCACCCCCGGCAGTGCTGTTCAAAACACCAATCTACCATCCCAATGTCGATTTCTCCGGCCGGATCTGCCTTGATATTCTCAAAGAGAAATGGAGCGCTGTGTACAATGTGCAGAGTGTTCTTCTCAGTCTTCAAAGCTTGCTAGGGGAGCCCAACAAGTAAGCCCGATCGAAACTTTGACAGCCCATTTGCATTGCTTACTGACCTTTGATGCTTGGATACAGCACAAGTCCATTGAATGGACAAGCTGCCGAGTTGTGGGATACAAACCCTGAAGAGTTCAAGAAGAACGTGCTTGCTCGACACCGCGAAATTGACGACGTTGAATGATCACAACGAAGGTATGACGGTCTGATGATTACATATTCATATGGCAATAGCCTGGTTTCCTTTTGGCGTTCCAAGTATCTCTAAAGGGCTGGTGTGGGTAATCAGGGTAGCCTAGGCTAGCTGTCAACCCCTGGAATGGGAGTTTTCAGGGAAGACCCTTTATTTGGCTCCCTGGATATTAGTGGGGATACAAATTTTGCATCAGAGCATAATGGTCGTTTATGGACTTCCTTTTCAGCCTTGTGATTTTCTTTCTTGCCTCCTGGTTTTACTTAAACCCAGCATTATTCGTTAACGCGCAGCCTAACATGCATATTAAACCCAATTTGATATGATAATGTGTCCTAGTACAGGGTACCCAAGTTGTGGTTTGCTGTTGGAATTATGAATCGTAATGGTGAGCGTGCGGGATTTCGGTGTTGGATCAGGGCTCTCAGACGCAGCGATTATGCCACAATTCTGATTTCCTTTGGGCCACATTCCCCAAAGCAAGCTCATCCCAAGCAAAAGCATCCCGGCCTTGCTTAGCTCGCGGGTCGACGCGATCTAAAATGGCGTCCACCTTAAATGGATCTCTCGCCAAGCCTTGGAAGTGACTCATAGTTAACTAGTTCTCTGGATGTCAGATGAACGATGCTTTGCTGTTTAAGATGGAGGCTTTGTCTGATGGCTGATTTGATATCAGTTTTCTTTGCCAGCGATATCACGTCTATTTTGAGCCTGAAGCATCGCTTCAACTTCATTTCGAGTATTACTTTGTCATAACTTACCCCTGAGTACTGGGCCAAATGGATATTGTTAACTAGGTCTCTTTGAACAGTTCAGTCCCATCCCTATCCGCCTTGACTAGCAGACCTTGATCTGTTTCCACACAGTGCTCCAATTCATAATGATTGAATCGGATCATGAATCTGATGTCCATACCGGAAATCGACATTTCCATAATAACCCTCTCCAGGGGGCAGGCGAGCAGATAATCATTATCTCAATGCCTCCCATCGAGTACCCCTAACGCCACAAGTGCAAGCTTAGCTCTGTACTGCGGACAAACGCGTTCAAGTACGTTCGTCGGTGATCAGTAGCCCGGCAATGCTGGCACTACTCAAGGTGCTGAGGGCTCCAGTTATCATTGCGCTTACGGCGACCCGCGTTACGTCGGCAGTTCGGCCAGGCGCAAGCTGGGCTAGAACACCTATCTGGTTTCCTAGTGAACCGATATTTGCAAATCCACAAAGTGCATATGTTGCGATAAGGCGGGAGCGTGGCGAAAGACTCGCGTACTCCGGATCTTCTTGAAGGGCTTTGTATGCGACAAACTCGTTCTAAACTCAGGTCAGTGAAAGAGAGGGCAGGAATTGAAATTAGCAGGCTAAGGACGTACCGCAATGAGCTTTGTGCCGATCAGTTTAGCTACCTTGAGCAGGTCACCATTGCGCGGGACCCCGAGTAAAAAGGCAATGGGGTAGCAAATATACCCGACAATAAGTTCGATAGTAAGTGGAGGATCATTGATATTGAGATATCGACCCCACCAAGTGAGCAACCCGTTAATGAGGCCAATAAGGGATATGATGCACAGCAATGTTGCTGTGATCATGGCTGCGATTTTCAAACCCAGCCAAGCACCTGCTGCAAACGCTTGAAGTGCATTGACAGGTTTATCACTTTCGTCTTCTGGGATCACGACACGCCCTGCTGTCAGGGTTTCTTCTTGCTCGGGATAGCGCATTTTCGACACTGCGAGCGATGCAGGTATGCTCATAACGCAGGAAGAAATCAGCGCCTGAGGGTTCACTCCGATTGCTACATATGCGACGAACACGCTCCCAGCAATCGTCGCAAATCCCGAGCACATAACCTGATGGATTTCGGCCATGGTAAGATAATTGATAAAGGGCCGAATCAACATGACCGATTCGCCTTGGCCAATAAACGGGGATGCTGCTGCAACAACCGCCTCTGCGCCCGACACCCGCATTGACCAGAAGAAGAAGACTGCAAATTTCCCAATAAACCATTGGATAAAGTGGATGTAATACAGGATCTGTACCAACGATACGAAGAAAATGATCGCCGGCAATACTGTGATAAGAAACCAGGGTATAGTAGGGACTTTTTCGTCAGTCAAGAATTGGGTTCCTTTTCTAGCAAACCCAAGGAGGTCGGTTGCGCGAGACGAAATAAAGTTGAATATGTCATAACCGACCCCGGTGCGCAGGACGAATAAGGCCATGATGAACTGGACCAACATGCCGACTATGACAGTTCTCCAGACAATCTTTTTACGGTCTTTGGAAGTGATCCAGAGACCTGCTATCAGCACCACCAAGCCGAACAAACTAACTGCACGGTTCTCGCGAGTATTATCGGCCGATTCAGGCGAAGCAAACGCGCCTATTAGGATGACGGAAACGACCAATGCAGCGCCAGCCAAAGTCTGAAACCTTTCCGGGATCAGCGAAACGAAACGTGGAGCTGTATTTCTCCATACCCAACGCATCGGTCTGGTTAGGATGGATATTGGAATATGGAAGAATACAAGTCGAAGAGTAAGGCAAAGGTAAACAAGGAACGGGACTACCCATCCCAAATCCTTTCGGCGAAGTATAAGCCCAGCTATCCACCAGCTGAGATATTCAACATCAGCTCAGTCTGGTACCCTGACGGAGTTGCTTCGAACTTCCAAGGTTGATCCCGCTGGCGTAGCAAAGCATCCATCGAACACACAAGCTTAACAACAAGATTAACGTCGCACTTACCCGGTAAAGAGCAACCAGATGACCAGTTGAATGGCAATGTGGATATGGGAACGATGTCGACGACACCATCCCTTGAATCTATTTCCACCTTCCAAGTCGTCACTACCAGTGGTCTCTGCCTTTCGGTCACTGGATGCAGCGGCATCCTCCAACTCCTTCGCCAACATCCCTTTTTCGTCCTTTTCTGTTGGCGGGCAATTGTGCGGGTCGTGACAATGATGATCAGGATCAAATGTCGACGCTTTGGCGCGTATACTTGGTGTCTCTCCGCTCTCCCGCCTTTGGTCAGTCGAAGACTTCAATACTTCCATCGTGGCACCTGTGTTCAAAGCAGTTCGCACCGGTTAGAAAGTTTGTTGAAAAGTGGAAGGGTTGGAATGTGTCAATTGTCTTGGCTAGGGAACCTCGCATGATCACAGCAAGCTCTCTGGGAGCTGCGAACATTATATATCCTTGGTGCAAGCTATGGGTTGGCCACAACCCCCACAATGTGCCGCGCCTGAACCCAAAGAGCCAAAAAGATCGAGAACTCTACGCACAGATGCCCTTCTCGGGAATCCTGGAAACTTGGTTCTCGCTGCTTGAGAATTCAAATATCATAAGCTAATATTGCTCGACACCCGAAAGATACCGGGCACTAACGAAGCTGCTACAAAGAAGCCAGACAGTCTGGAGCAGAAAATATGGAGCATATAAAGGCAAGTGTGTTAAGAAGATGCGAAGGAAGATCTCCAGCCGAAAACAATGCTCTCTTTGCCGTATATACTTGTTGCTGGCGTGGACCCTGTCTTCGCCACTCGGATTCACTCTTGTTCACCGGCACATACATGAGCCGCCGGTTACATTGGTGATACAGCTTTAGAAGGGGCAAAATATGCGACGAGTGTACGGAGTATGGAGTACAGAATATCTACAAAACATTTTCCCGAAGGGCTGAAGATGATCACAGTCTCTGAAGGACACTTTTGTTCGATGCTTGGGATCCACAAGGTTGAAAGGTTCTTCCTTTCTGTCGATCCTATTCTCGCTGAGCCAATGACGACTTGTTGTGCGCTTCCACTAGGCAAGGTTACATCCCAAGGTCAACTCGATCTGGGAACATCGACGCGCGACGGGAGTCCAAGGTCTGGGATCTGGACCCGTGCCATGCCCTGCTGCAATGACAACCTCGAAGCATGTGGCATTGACATCCGCATTATTTTTAGAGGGTATTTTCTTCTCGCGATCAATACCACAGGCTGAGCTCAGATATTGTTTATCACCATGAATCCTCTTTGAGTTTTGTGATGTGGAAGCTCAAAAACAAGGTTCACACCAAAAAAGGCTTGTCTGGGCGCACAGACTAAGCTAGCTTCTCAGTATTCTCGCTCAAACCTCACAAGGGCACGCGAGAACGGGAAATTTGGCGTACGAGCTGTTCTCATTGATCGTATCAACCGGCTTCTACCGTTGCACTTCCTCCGGCTTGTCCGCAACTCAACGCTTCTGCGGGCTGACTTTGATCGTGGCAAACGGGTACAAAGCTTGGCGTTTCAGGCTCGAAGCGGAGTCGCCGGAGCACGTGATGCTTAGCATGCTGAATAAGCCCCCCGCCTCCATATATCCATCTCGGCAACCAGGCCTTACCCCGCGGTAATAGCAGCATCTCCAACGGCAAGTCTTGGGGTGTCCGGCGAAACATATCCGATTCGATGGGCTGCAAATTGCGTGCATTGAACGACGCCATGGAGTTGAGCTGACCGTTCAGGTTAATTCTCTTAACTCAAGTCGAAAAGTTTGATCCTTGTTATTGTGAAGCCAGCGTCAGGTACAAGAGCTCCTGATTTTTGACTTAGTTAAGCCGGTGATGGCTGCATTCCCCGATGAACTCCCTTGTCCGGAGTACTTCAATTTTGCCCTTCATGTAGTCGATAAATGGGCTGCAATCCGTCCCTCACCACAGGCGCTGCTCTGGGTCGACCAGAAAGGTCGCAATCCATTGTCTTTGGATTACGCATACTTCTCGAAGCGCTCGCACCAAGCCGCTGAGCTTCTGACGCGTCTTGGTGTTAAAAAAGGTGATCGGGTGATCATCATCCTTCCCCGTGTGCCAGCTTGGTATGAGGTAGCAAAGAGACAACGCTCTTTGGTTCGAAGTTATACCCTCTCGAAGAATGACTACTAACGAGTTTGTCAAGGTGGGAGATCGCCACTGCAATTATACGTATCGGGGCTGTTGTGTGCCCCTGCACAACCCAAGCCGTGGCCCATGATATCGAGTATCGAGCTCGAGCTTCAGGAGCTACGGTGTTTATCGGAGATGATGTGAGTTTGGAGAAGTTCAATGCCGTGCGCAAGAATTGCCGCGACGTTCGGATCATTCTCCAGGCCGCAGGGCCCCCGCTTAAAGATGTTTCGCAATACGCATCGGAGTTGAAAAATATTCCAGAAGGATTCTTATTCAATGATGAATCTAGCAGGACTAAGTGGTCCGACCCGTCGATGATCTATTTCACTTCTGGAACAACTGGAATGCCGAAAATGGTGGTCCATGATCAGGTTTCGTACCCCTTAGGTGAGTGCCAGCTTTTTACCTGGTATGAAATAAGTGACTGACATTGCATGCACAATGAAGCCCATGTTCTTACTGGTCGGTTATGGCTGAGCTTGGAACCCGGAAAGCTTTACTGGAACTTGTCGGAACAAGGTATTCTTCCCTCTTTGCAGCGTGACACTTCTGCTCCCATACTGACCCAAGACACTGTATCTAGGCTGGGCAAAAGCAGCCTGGTCTTGGTTTGGCGCCTGGAATTGTGGAGCGGCACTTTTCATCCAAGAAACTGTTGGCCCGTTCAACCCAGAGCAGGCATTCGACAATCTTCATCGCTACCCTATTACTACTCTGTGTGCTCCTCCAACAGCATATCGCCAATTTGTATTACCTTCGCGGCAGGCGTATTTCCGCCAGAACGCACCAATGAACCTTGAGCATTGCGTTGGTGCCGGTGAGCCGCTGAATGACCAAGTAATCAAGACCTGGAAAGAAATGTGTGGGCTCGAGATCAGAGACGGCTATGGACAAACGGAGACGACCTTGGTTTGCGGAAATATCAAAGGGAATAAAGTCAAATATGGTTCGATGGGTAAACCCTTACCTGGTGTTCCATTGACCGTGATCAACCAGGAAGGCGAAGAATCACCCCCAGGGGAAGAAGGAGAAATTGCCATTGCTACTACCACTCCGCGAGGATCCAGAACCCTTAATATTTTCACGGGATACTTGCAAGCTGACGGCACCGTTTTTCGTCCTGTACGCCAAGCAAAGACATGCTCATGGTATTTAACTGGAGATAGAGCATACAAAGATGAAGACGGATTCCTTTGGTTTGTTGGTCGATCTGATGATGTTATAAACTCTTCGGGTTATCGGATTGGTTAGTATCTTTCATTGCCGGTTTTTTCTAAAAGAAATACATTATGCTAACCCTAGATAAAAAAGGCCCTTTCGAAGTCGAGTCCGTTCTAAAGAAACACCCTGCTGTCGTAGAGTCCGCCGTCGTTGCTTCCCCAGATGCAGCCCGCGTTGAAGTCGTGAAGGCCTTTATCGTGCTGCAGGACGAATACAAATCTCATGACCCTACGGCTCTTGTCCAGGAACTGCAGGACTTTTGCAAGGCACAGACAGCCCCGTATAAATATCCTAGGCGCATCCAATTTGTGGAACCTGGATTTTTGCCGAAAACGATTAGCGGGAAGATCAAACGTGCTGAGTTAAGAGCTTTGGAAATGAAGCTGGTCGAGCGAGCGCAGGGACCAAAAATATAAGGCCGTCTTGTTGAAGGTACTATGCGCGTGAACGGCATTTGGAGGCCAATCCGTATAGACTTGTAGTTATTACCAGAGCGAGAGCGTCTTCCTTCATATATATGGGGGGGTTCAAGGTTACAGCGAAGGCGCGGATAGAACCGTTATTTGGGATTCGGTTGAAATACGTTTTTGTTGTAAAATCTGCCATGTTTACATCAACTAGAAATTCAATAAGGACAGATTGTAATAGATGAAGTAGTAACTAGTTAGTGAATGTGACAGAAATCTTTATGGAGTAGTTAAAGTTAATGAACTAACTAGTGAGGCAAGTGACATAGGGCAAGTAAGTTACAGTCATCCATCATAGTTATACGAGGTCATTGGTCTTGATGCAGGTGGAAGCAGGTGCAAAGGCACAAGGTAGATACTAGCAACATAAAACAAATCAGCTCCGGCGGTTTTGCAAGGAGAAACCAAATAGCACAGAAATAACATCCATGGCGCCGCCAGCTAAAAGCCATGTTGCTGATGACTGGGAAGCCGAAGAGGGCATTCCCCGCTTCGAAGATGCGTTTATTCAGAAATACCTCCAGGGCCGAGAGGCACTTATTGAAGAGGAAAGAAAACAGAGACACGGTACGTTTTTGATAAAAATCATCTAACTAACAAGATGTCGAGTCTCTAACGATGTATACATAGACGTACATTTTAGAAATGCCCTGTCGCCCGTGGTGAGGGAGGCTTGTCGCATTGTCGAATACATCCGGGCTAAAGAGCTGAGGGATGTATGGACCAGGGATGTCAAAAACGAATTGGGCGATGAGATCTTGTTTCCGGGGATGATGTTTCGGTTGGCGAGAGATCGGATGGAGAAAACTGACCTGTGGAAGATTATGAAACGGATGCCGAAAGGTGAGTTGTGCTCTGATTTGTGGTTGCGCGGCTTGGTTAACTAACGAGGCATCAAGGCGCGTTGTTACATGGGCATTTAGAGGCGATGGTTGACTTGGACCTTCTTATTGACCAAGTCATGTCTCTGCCTGGAATGTATATGGCAGCTTCAAGCCCTTTGGTGTCGAAAAGGGATCTCGAGGTCAGCTCGCTACAATTCAAATACTTCTCGGCGCCACCCTCAGGTTCCCAGTCTCCTACGCTTTGGGATGGGGATTATCAATCTTTGACATTTCTGCCTGTGCAGGAGGTTGCCGCTACGTTTCCTGACGAGGGCAGAGAAGGGTTTCGCGAATGGTTAAAAAGCCGATGTACGATTGGTTATGAGGCTTCACTCAATCATCACCATGGCATAGATGCAATTTGGGAGATCTTTGGACGAACTTTCGAAGTGGTGGACTCGATTCTGTATTACGAACCTATCTTCCGTGCCTGCTTGCAACGGATGTTGGCCGAGCTTCATGAAGATGGGATCCGATATGTTGAATTTCGGTTGGCGTTTGACTTTGAATATCGACGGGACAAGTGTGACACCGCTGAAGAAGATTACATCGAGCTTTTTGAAGTCTTTGATGAAGAGGTCGAGAAGTTCAAGAGTTCTGAAGCTGGAAAAGGATTTTATGGGGCTAGGATGATCTGGACCACCATTCGAAGATACTCGAATAGGGAGATTGCGGAGAGCATGAAGCAGTGCATCCTGACAAAGAGGGAGTTCCCTGACCTTATTGCAGGATTTGATTTAGTTGGACAAGAAGACGAGGGCAGGCCCCTTGCTGATCTAGTGCCTTTACTGTTCTGGTTCAAGAAACAATGTGCTCTTGAAGAGGTGGAAATTCCCTTTTTCTTTCACGCCGGAGAATGTTTAGGAGATGGTGATGAAACGGACCGGAATCTCTATGATGCCATTCTATTAGGCACTCGGAGACTAGGGCATGCCTTCTCCCTTTATAAGCACCCGCTTTTGATTGACTTGGTGAAGGAAAGGAGGATTCTTATCGAGTGTTGTCCCATCTCCAACGAAATCCTGAGGCTAACCAGCTCGATCATGGCGCATCCTCTCCCAGCTTTGTTAGCTAGAGGAGTTCCGGTAGCTCTATGTAACGACGATCCAGCCACGCTCGGCTGTGGCAAGAATGGGCTCACGCATGACTTTAGCCAGGTCCTCTACGGACTCGAGAACACCGGACTTTCCGGGATTGCGACTATGGCAGAAAATTCCATTCGATGGAGCTGTTTCGAGGATCAAAACCAGGCGGGATGGCTTAAAGATATCAAGGACGGAATAACAGGCAGCGGCGTGAAGGCTGCTCGGCTCAAGGATTGGAACGTGGAGTTTGAACGGTTCTGTCAGTGGGTAGTGTTGGAATTCGGTCCAGAGGTCCCCGGAGAGAATGAATCATGAGTGAAACGATGCTAGATGATTATTTGCGAGCCAAAACTCGATCGTATCAAAGTCCCATGGTCGCCGTTGAACCCTTGACGGTTTGGTGATGTCAAAGGAAAAAGGAACAGAGTTCGGGATCGGATTGCGGAACTGTCCCAGCGTCCCGCCCAAATGATGACATGGGCATTTCCATCTCATCTCGAGGTGTTATATAGATACAGTTTGCTTTAGATTCCGGGTACCAAGGGCAGTCAGAAATGATTGAATTCCGCAGGCATCCAGCCCAACCGTCCTCTTCATCCGGCCTTTGGTTTGTTGAACTGACTTCATCCCGTGACTGCGTTGAGCTTAACCGGCATGGTTGAACCCAAGGTAAGTGACATTGATTGTTCCGCAAATCATGCATCAACAACAGAGCAACGCCCACCAGAGGGAGACCTAAATCTCTCTTCTCCATCCATGGCTTCGCTGTCCCTTACCAGACCCTTTGTGCTTTCTGATTTCCTTCTATTGGTAGCCCACTCTTCTTAAGGCTCCCATCCCATATCGGCGGCCGGCCTTTTTTTTGGGAGTTCACGCCACTCACCACATTGACCTTTCCTATTCACTGGCAGGGACACGACCGTATACAACCAGACACCGTCCTCTAGGAACTATCGCCATGGCATGAAAACCGTTTGATGATCACCTTTGGATAGGCCCCTCAGGCTCGCACAACTTCTTGATTCAACGATTATGTCGGCGTTCCTTCCATCATTCTTCCAGAAGCGGCTCTTGAGATATGCTTTGTCGCGCCTGGAACTGGTGGACACAGATGCCTTAGATTTGGATAGCCTGGGTATAGCCTGGGGTCAGAAAGAGCACGTTTGAGTTGCGGGATATCGGGTTAAGACTAGAGGTACGGGCGGTCTTGATCCTCTTGCTCAACTAAGAACCTCTAAATGCTAATACGCTATGGCGTGCCGACTATAGAAGCTATCGTCGACTTTGAACCTACCTCCGTTATGCGTCCTTACAAAGGCCAACGTATCTCTGGTTCGTGTGACCATACCTGCGGATATCTACAATAGTGCGATCATTGTCGAGGTTGAGGGTATAGATCTCCAGCTGAAGCTGTCTCCCGATAAATCCGGCCGAAATGCCAGCTCACCCAGCCGCAGTGGCGGGGCTTGTGGAGGCGATGAACAAAGCGGCCACAGCTCCTTGCCGTCAACAACAGATCTTGCACAGTCCTTCCTCGAATCAGAGCCGAAAGAAGAGACGGAGGAGCTACAAGCTGCACTGATGTCACAATCACAGCATACGCAGAACTCAGACTCTCCCAGCGAGGATGGTGAAGAAGAGCTCGGTTTGCACGACGGAGTATCGTTACCTAGTTTTGTGGCTGGATTCCTGAAAGGCGTAGTCAATCGATTGCAGCTCAAAATTGCCAATGTCTCGTTGCGGGTCGATATGGAAGTAGGACGTGATGGAACCGACAAGAACGAAAGAAGAGATGCGGTTTCGGGGCTGTTCACCGTTCAAGATATCGCTATTGAGGGTGTTGCTACATCAGCTTCGGATGATCCTTCCGTGAAGATTGGAAAACGCAAGGTGTCTCTGGCCGGAATTCATGCTATGATCATTTCGGATGCAGAAGTATTTTCCAACTACTCCCGCTTCTACGCCTCCGAGTCTACAACACACTCTAAACCCTCACACACGCCTTTGCGAACCCGATCCCCCGAACCATCCTCGTCTAGCTCCGATTCCTGTGGAGATATGGCCCAATCGACAATTCTTGACCCGTCCATGCATTCCTCACAGTTTACGGATGACACGTACGGAAACGAGAGTTGCCAACTTGATTCCTCAGCGTACTCGACCGGAGGCAGATTTTCCGATGCAGCATCTGACGATGGAGACGATCAATTCTATTCAGAGATGTCCGACAGTCACTATGGTGAGCGCTTCTTGGACAACCCAGTATGTTTGGAAGAAGCGTTACAATCTCAATTTGATGACCATATCGAGGATTCGACTATTCTACCAGGGGATCCAAGCACGCCTGTTAGAGAAGCCCAAACTCCCCGTGCGCAGACTCCCCAATCGCCTGGCTCCTCTCCAGAGCATTATATGTACCATTCAATCCGCGAAGACAATTCCCCTGTTCAAGATACAGATCTAGACGAAGATTCCGACACAACCGCTACCCACCCTGATGAGCCTGTTTCAAGGTTACAAGCATCCGGTACCACCTCAGCCCCAGGCCATACACCTACCCAAGTGGAAGATTTATCTGCTTCCAGAATTTTTACGCATGAAGAGGCCCAAAGTATGTACATGAGTGCAATGAGTTATGCGTCTACAAACTCCAGTCCCGACATGCCAGGTGCGTGGGGATCTTCTACGTCCGAGGAAATCTCCGGAGAAAAGGTGGGTTCTGCAAATCTAGCTTCGCTGGCAGATGGTGAAGAAGCAACAAGTGATACCTTCAATCAGCAAACTAGGGAATCCTCTGATGACCCGGTACGCCTACAAAACATTACTGAAAGCCCACCAGAAGGAAATGAAAGAAGCGCCGGGCTTTCGTCTTCACCTGGTGGCTTCTCTGGTGTTGCAAAAGAGCTCGTTTCCATTGATAAAGCAATATTATGGATACCCGTTATAGATAGCCCGGATGATTCAAAAGCCGCAAGTTCTGCCGCTGATAGCAAACCTACTGACCACATGGCGGATTCAACGTCCAGCTTAGCGGACTCTATGGCTCCTAATATGCTTCCATACTCCAGACTTCGCTCTACTCAGAGTACCTTCAGACGAGGCTCTGTTAGTTCTGTTGCATCACTACGGCATCCGGCTCTACCCCGCCAAACTGCTGGGAGTCAAAGATCAGAAGAATTTGACGGATTAACAGATTCTCAGAGAGCACGGGCCGTTGAAATAGATGTAACGTCGTTGTCTGCTAAATTTGATATAGCTTCAGGGTGGCTCCTGTTAAAAATGGGCCAACAGTTTGCTGATGTGTGTGCGTCAACGAAAAGTGACCCCAAAGGATCAGAGCCAACGGGCGAAGAATCGTCGCCTTTGTTTGTGAGTCTGAATCTAGCCTCCTGTTCTTTCAAATTTTTGGAGCGTGTGGCAGCGCATCCTTATCCTATTTCGACATCACCGCCGTATCAGTTTTCGAGTGGAATTCCAATCGAAGGTACTATTTTGCATTTGACCTTGTCTAAAATCATCTTTGACTTTGCGGCCGCTGGAAACACGACAAAGGTGCATCTCAAAATCATGAAGTTTGTCCTTGGGCATATGTCACAGGATATTATTTCTTTCGACGAGAGATTGAAAATGCGTGAATCTACTAGGGACATTAGATCCCCTGGACACGGTGATATCTCGTTGCAAATGATTAAGTCTGCTGAATCTATCATAATTAAACCCGCGACTCTTCCAATGTGCGTTTCGCTCAACCTGCAGAAGCTTGACGAAATGCTAGGCTGGTTTGGAGGGTTGAGCACCGTACTCGAATTAGGAAGCTCGATTGCGTCTGCGTCCACCGTTAAGGGCGGACAGCCGTGTCCGCCCCCTCGACCCCGAGGTGTACATTTTGCTGATGCAGTTCCAACTCCACGACCGAAGACAAATAATGTCGCGGTGAAGGTGACTTGTCGCATAGGTGGGATTGTGTTGCGAGTTATCGGCGAACACTGTACGGTTCAGCTCGCGACCACTGCAGCGAAACTATTGAGCAGACCCGAGTATATCGCACTCCAAATTGACAAAGCTACCATTAGCGGGCCTCATCTCAGACAAGGGCATTCGGATTCATCCGCTTCCTTTGACCTTGATAATCTAAGATTCATGTACTTATACGGCCCCCAGGAAAGTGATCTAGACCGGCTGCTTGCGCTTTTAACGCCATCGAAAGACAAGTATGATAACGATGACGATATAATGCTTGATACTCTGTTTCGTCAGCGAAGACAAGGTGCTGTTATCCGTTTAACGGTTGACCATGCGAATCTCACCCTCCCTAGCCCTGCAACTTTGCAACCCTTGACCCATCTCAGTTCAGAGCTCGCTAAACTCGCCACGGTTGCAAAATATTTGCCTCAGGACGACAGGCCTGGCCTCCTTATTCTTGGTCTAATTCAAAATTTCGAAGGACAAATTCATGTGAACCGTGACGTTGGCGACATAAGCGTAATCTCGCAGACTATTGAAGCAGCTTATGTTACTTTTCCATCACTCATTGCTACCCGAATTTCGGCCATTACGGTTGTTCGAAATGGTAGCGAAGAGTTAGTCGCCGAAGCTATACCTGAAGATATCGGAGCGCCGCGAACAGCAGACGTTTTGCCTATGATTATGGTCCGATTCATTGCTGATGATATGGATCCAACGGTCAAAGTGAAACTATACAACCTGAGGGTGGAATATACAGTTCCGTTTGTCACTGCGATTCTTGGAGGGAGCGAAGCATTGATTGGTGAAGATGTTGCGGTTCATATGGCTCAGTCTGTCCTGAGTTTGGCTGACCTTGATGCACACAGCCCAATTTCAGAGCCAGGGTCAATCAACTCAGAATTTAACCACAGATTAGCTACACCGCCAAAGATATCGGTAGGGTTGAAAGACTGCATAGTTGGACTGAATCCTCGCAAGCCGCCAGCCAAAGCTCTTGTTATTTTGACCCGTGCAACTTTCAATGGTGCCCTCCATAAAAGCAAGCCCTCCGAAGCTTCACTCGATATTCGCAAGGCATCTATCATGCTTATTGATGACGTCGGGAGTGCTGGGCCAGCGGAAAACTACCGGAGCCGGCGCCCTAGCGGAGTTAGGGCTGGGCAAATTCACTGTTTGGAGGGTATGGGATACGTCCCTGTCTGCGATATCTCGTCCGCATCGGTCCTCGTCAAAGTAATGCAGCTCGACGCTGAAGGTGAGAAGTCATTGGATGTCGAGGTCCGGGATGATTTACTTGTTTTGGAAACGTGTGCCGACTCCACCCAGACGTTGATATCCATCCTGGGTGGACTGACGCCACTCTCGCGCCCTACTAGTACTGAGCGAAAATACCGAACAGAGATTATGCCACTCGAGGACATGCTAAATTCCCTCTCTGGAAACGCCTTCGCAACGGATGCGGGTTCTGATGCCTCCCCACCCGAGGATGAGATTGAAGTGGATGGTGACGGTGCCGAAGAAGTCGAATACGTCAGCGTCTTTTACCCTTCCCATGAAGATTCTGAGCAGCAAAGAGGGCTTAGTAGCATGGGCGCCAGTCAAGTGCTCAGCAGCTTCCATTCTGAAGCCCAGATGTCTTCTAGCATACCGAAGCTTGATTTCCAGGACGACCACTTCGCCAAAAAGTCGGCAGTTAATGGCACTGCCCACCGGTGGGATTCGACTCGCAACACCTACAACCTTGCAACCGATATTAAATTCCGCGATAGTCCACTTCGAGTAAGAGTTCGGGATGTTCACGTTATATGGAATTTGTATGACGGGTATGACTGGCAGCACACAAGGGATACCATATCAAAAGCTGTTAAGGACGTCCAAATGAAAGCAGCAGAAAAGCTTGCGAGGAGACCTGGAAATAGACTGTCAGCCGATTTTGATGAAGAGGAAGAATCCGTGATTGGCGACTTCTTGTTCAACTCCGTCTACATCGGGATACCTGCCAATGGGGATCCCCGGGAACTTTCGCACGATATCAATCGGAATATCGATGACTTGGCGAGTGAGACTATGAGTTATGCGACTAGCACCACCGTCACTGCAATGCAAAACACATCAGGGGCAAAGCGGGAAAAGTTGCGTTTGGCAAGAAGCAAGCACCATAAGATGACCTTTGAATTGAAAGGCATTTCGGCGGATTTGATCGTCTTTCCGCCGGGCTCAGGGGAAACCCAGAGTTCTTTAGATGTTCGAGTAGAAGACCTGGAGATATTTGATCACGTCCCGACTTCGACATGGAAGAAGTTCGCAACCTATATGCACGATGTAGGCGAACGCGAAATTGGTACCAGCATGGTCCATTTAGAGATTTTGAACGTGAAACCAGTACCGGACCTTGCAGCCTCGGAAATCGTCTTGAAGGTAAGTAATTATATATATTGGTTTCAGTAGAAGGGGTTGTACTAATGTACTCATAGGCAACTGTTCTCCCGTTACGTTTGCATGTTGACCAAGATGCCTTGGATTTTCTGAGCCGGTTCTTCGAGTTCAAAGACGAGTCCGCCACTAGCCAAGCTCCAGAAGATATCCCTTTCCTACAGCGTGTCGAAGTGAACGCTATTCGTGTACGGCTCGATTTCAAGCCAAAACGAGTCGACTACGCTGGATTGAGATCGGGCCGGACTACCGAGTTCATGAATTTCTTTATTCTTGACGAAGCGGATATGGTCCTCCGACATGTCATCGTTTATGGGGTTTCAGGATTTGATCGACTTGGCCAAACGCTTAATGATATCTGGATGCCGGACATCAAGGCAAACCAACTGCCGACCGTCCTGGCGGGTATAGCGCCCGTTAGATCACTTGTGAACATTGGCAGTGGCGTCAAAGATCTTGTTCTCGTTCCGATGCGTGAGTACAAGAAAGACGGACGAATCGTCCGCAGCGTGCAAAAGGGTGCAATCCAGTTCGCAAAGACAACCACAAGCGAACTACTAAAACTCGGGGCGAAACTGGCAATCGGGACTCAAACGGCACTCGAGAGTGCAGAGGATTTCCTCAGTTCACCCCGAGGCCTACCAACCCAGTCTCCGCTCTCTGATGGCCGCCGGGACGATAATCATTTGGATGAAGGCGAGAGACCACGGATATCATTGTATGCGGATCAACCACTTGGAGTTGCCCAAGGTTTGCGAGGAGCATATGCCAGCTTAGAACGGGACTTGCTCTTTACACGCGATGTTATTGTTGCCGTTCCTGGGGAAATTATGGAGAGTCGCAACGCCACTGAAGCGGCAAAGCGGGTGATGGGGCGAGCATCAACTGTGGTCTTCCGCCCAGCGATTGGCGCATCAAAAGCAGTTTCGCGAGCTTTTCTTGGGGCAAACAATACCATAGAGCCAGAAAATCGGCGGAGGATCGAAGATGTGAGTACTTGTCACTCCGAAACGTTTAAGTCTCTTGATTTGCCTTTGACTCGTGCATTCTCTATGGGTTATTCGCTGACTTTTTATCATAGAAATATAAAAAGCACACAATCTAACACTTATGAGTCCCATCCGATTGAAATATTCCTTTCTCACACCTTGAGCTGGGGTACTGAATATATACCAGAGAGACCACACAAATGTCTTCCAACCTTTTCTTTTTTTTTTCAAATTGGCCTGCATGAGCGACTACATATGCCTGGAGTACAAGCATTCGATCCTACTCATCAAGGCGGCGTCGAGGTTTGCAATCTATCTGACTTGGAGCCGGTGTTTATCCTCCTTCTTTTTGCTGCTCTTTCTGCATGTTAACATGCCTAAATATTTTTCTCATGTTGATAAGTATGATTTGTTTATTGTGTTTTGCTTTTTTGTGACATTTTTCCTAACATGACGAAGACCATGAATGGCATATGAGATTGAGTTGACAGAGAGATATAGAATGTTCAAATCTAGTTTAAAGGGGCTAGGTTCGCCCAGGGTGAATTAGTTATGCATCAATGATATATTCCAGGGTTAACCAGCCGCACTCTTCCGGCTTAAGTGAAAAAGCCTGAGTTTAGTAGTCACCTAGGGCTCAGAATTGGTGAATGCCTCAGGTCGTTTATAACAAGCTCACAGATTGGTTCATTCTGTGAAGGGCCAATTTTTGGGTAACGGTTGACCTTAAGTGGGATTAGTTATTCCTCCAGGGATCCGTTTTCTGTCATACCCTGAAAATGAGACATTGATTCAACAATTCCAGAGTCCTGCAAGGGTTATAACTCTACAAGCGAATGCCAAACAATGCCTGACGGTGTGCGCGGATTGCCAGTTGCTCACCGTCGGAGAAAACATATCTAAGCAATGTATCACTTACGTCGCTCTCATCTCACAATAGCAGTGTTTTTTCTATGTTTGACCCTTATTTACTTCCATGCGCCGCGGCAATTTGGCATTGTTCGCAGCCCGTGGTCCAAAAAGGGTCAAGAGAAGCATTTGATCATCGCAAGTGTCCAGGACGACGATGTGGGCTGGGTAAGGAAGCGTTTGCCGGATTGGCCGGTTTCAAGATACATCGTCGACAATAGAAATGCGAGTTTAACTGTGCCCAAAAACAAAGGCAGAGAGGCGATGGTGTACTTGACGTGAGTATCCCAGCACGGAGCCAGGAGTGATCATCTCGGATGCTGAGCTGCTCCCAGGTATCTGATAGACCATTACGATGACTTGCCAGACGTCTTGGTGTTTATCCACGGCCAGCAGTACCAGTGGCATAACGACGACCCAAACAAAGACGGCGCTACTGTTATTTCTAGCCTTCGTATGCCATATGTCTTAGCTGAAGGCTATGTGAGCTTGCGGTGCGCGTGGATACTCGGCTGTCCCGCCGAAATACGTATCAACGAAACGGATAAAAATCGTCAGACTAGTTTGGCCTTTTGGGAAGCGTATTCCGAATTGTTTCCAGACAAAGTTCGCGAAGGCGATGTTCCAGAGGTGATAGCTGCTGGTTGCTGCGCTCAGTTCGCCGTGTCAGCGGAAAGAGTTCGAGCGCGGCCTCGTAGCGACTATGAACATTATCGAGATTGGCTTCTTCGCACACCTTTAGAAGACTCGATTAGCGGGCGCATCCTGGAGTATTCATGGCATAGTAAGCAATACTGTCATTCATTTTGGGACCGGTCAAGACTTTCTAACCATTTGCGCGTTAGTGATTTTCGGGAAACCTGCGGTGTTTTGTCCAGACGCAAGGCACTGTTACTGCAAAGGTTTTGGGCTCTGTAATCTGGCAAATTGCACTGAAAAAGGCTGCGAAGGGCATTATGAACTGCCAAAGTATTCGACCAAGCCTCCTGGTTGGAAGCCTCTCCGAGAATTCGAGCCGGATTTGTATGAAGAGAAGTTTTGAATACCCATCCCCATCAACACATCTTCGTGTCCACAGGATGATAACATTACTGTACTGCTGAAGCAAACCCTAGAAACAAGAGAGACTTCACCCAGCCTTGATAATAAGGATTCAAGATCTACTGAATTGCTGACAGTGTCCTGCGAGTTAGCGACCCCAAGGCGTATTGATGGACCCAGGAATGGCTTCCCCGGGGCATCGCAACAACCTTGCTGGCTGAAGAAAGTCAGATCCGAATATCTTTTGCTTTGGTTGAGCCTGACGTGCTGGCTTCTTGCGGTCGAGCATGTTGCTTCCCAGTCATTGAAAGGAACCAGAACCGAGGAAGGCATCGCGATGGGCTTTCCTATCGAGACTTCTCTTTTGTCTGCGAGTCTATTGCAGCTGGATTCCCGCATGTTTCCTCTCAATGGTACATTCGCTGCATGCCCATTGAAGAGTCGAAACGCCAGCAGTGTCCTAATTATCAAGATGAAAGATGTCGTGTGTCTCAGCTCGCTTCCAAAGAATGTTTTGACGGCAACTGCATCATGTCCTGATCTACCTTGTTCTCCCTTTTCCACCGCTGGGGCCTAAATGCGCTCAGAGAAGACATGCTGGTTACACGTTGTTTCTCTAGGATCATACGCTTGCTTATTGCTTTGGCTGTTGGTATAGCGGCACTCGACGTTGATAATCGCAATCATTCAACCGAAAATCACCCACAAATCGCACCCAAGATTCCGCTTGTCATCAAGAGCTTCGCTGCGCTGGGCGATTCATATGCTTCCGGGGTAGGCGCCGGAAAACAGCTTGACGAAACATGTTGGAGATATAGCGGAAGCTACCCTGTTCAACTGAATAATTCCGGCATCTTTGGGGGCCACACTCTTTCAATGCAGTTTCTTGCTTGCACCGGAGCGGTGATGAAGAAGGACTGGGGAGTCACTACATTCAGCGGCTCCAGCAAAACGATGCACATTTGGGATCAAATCAATGCTTTAAGAGACGCTGATTTCGTCACGCTATCAATTGGTGGCAATGACATTGGCTTCTTCGATCTTCTCAACGCCTGCCTGTTTCAATTCTATGGACCTGCATCGCCCAATTGTGAAACGGTCAAGAAAGTTGCACGGGCAAGAATCTTGAGCAGGGAGTTTTGGCAGACGTATAGCCTGGTTTTGGACGCGATCCTGAGGAAAAATCCTGCAAGATCGTTTCGAATCTTCGCGAACGGATATGGCAAATTCTTCGACACGGCGCTCACAGAAGAATGCAATACCAAAAGCCTTGGTTACTGGTTAGGATACCAGCCAAAATTGACCGTCAAAACACGTCGCGAATTAAACGAGATATCTACTATGCTCAACGACAGAATTGGCCAGATTATTAGCTGGAAAAAGAACGAAAGAGTCATATTGGTTAACTGGGACCCAAGATTCGACTCGCATCGGTTTTGTCGTCCTCGCAAGGGATTGACAGACCCGGATACCTGGTTCTTTGACTCGCGGTTTCGCTTGAGAGGCGGTGATCCGATCGATCCAGAGACCTGCAAGGAGGATTCGAAAGTTGCTGTTGGCGACTGGGATGCCCAAGCGCGTTGTGCGATTGCCATTACCCATGCAAATTATCCAAAACTAAGGCCAATCTTACGCCGGCCCATTGGAAAGATTGACCCGTTCGGCCCCGAAAATGGACGGCTTTTCCATCCCAAGCCAGAAGGGTACAAAGCTATGGTTGACCAGATCTTGCAGGTGTGGCCGTACACTGTCGCTGAGACAAAGGTTGAAGCGGATAATGCAAGATTAGACAAGTGATATGATTATTGAACCCGCGAAAAGAGGAATGAGAGGTTTTAGCCACGAGCATAAAGCCGTGGCAGTTCAAACTAGAAAGGAGCAGGATAAGCGGATTATAGGACCTTGAAGTTACGCTATTCCATGTGGATGGCTCATCACACTACATAGTCTCTTTGTGTGATTTCTTGTAACCTAACATGACAGGCTGGTCACGATATAGAATCTGTAGGCACGTCTTTGATTCAAAAGAGTGACCTAGAAAGGAGAGATTGATGCCGCGGTACAAACAGTGTAATTAGACACAGAGAAGAAGGAGATGACCAGCCACCTTCAGTCGCAAGAATCCATCCTGTCGATGTGATAATGCCCCATATAGTTACCTGATCAACTGATGCTCAGGGTAGGTCTGTGTGGTTGCACAGCTTCTGCTGGGTTGGCAAAGGCCAAACCTCTTTTGCTCTGCGATGCAGTCAACTGGCGTCATTCAATCTCATCTGCGGGTTGTAGAACATCCTGCTTCCACACGTTCCATCACATGGAACACTCGTACTGTGCTGGGCCAAGGCGTTCTTGCAGAAAAGAAAAGACGGATTCGACTCTGGCCTGCAGAAATGCTCAGCCTCCCTCACGCACGATGATGAAGACAACGTCCCCTGCAACAGAGTGTGTCTTGCAGATTTGCATCTGATAATGGTCTCTTATTTCACATGCTGAACCTGCTGCTGTGTGGCTTCCAGCTCGTCCAACCCTCCTGGCACATCGCTGTGGCTGTACGCTTCCGTCGATTCTTGCGGTAAACCCTGGGGTCTTCACGGGGTAGAATCATCAGGATGCGATCGGGATAACTAGTTAACTACTGCTTCGCTGCCCAAAGTGGTGCTCGTCCCCAACAGGCATCTTAGGCGACATGATGCCGCAACTCTGCAGCTCCCAAGACCGAAGATAGTCTCTGGCCAGGCCCTCCCGGCGAGCATGGACGACACGGTGGGATCAGCCCCAAGGCCTGGCGACCCGGCTCTCTCCACAAACTCGGGTTCCTTGCAGAATACGGCCTCGATTGGCCCCGGCGACGTCTGCCAACTCCCGCCACGACTCGCTCAGATCCGGATCGCTTCTCCTCAGCCGACCAGAGGGATTAGCGACCTCTGCACGATCACTGGCTGGCGAGGGCTGGAGCCTTTGTGCCGGGGTTGATTCGACGGCCGTGATGGAGGGTGCTGTTTGGCCTTTCCATTGGCTGGGGCTCGCACTTTGACCAACACGTCGTCCAGCTGCGCTGCCAGTTGCTCTTCTTCACGTCTTCATCTTGTGACGACCGCCGTGGGCCAAATAACCTTGATTCCCCCTCCGCCAGTCATGGTGCGCGGTGCCTGGCAGCTGTCCGTGCCGGAATGGAAGGGGTTTTTTTTTCTTTCCTTCGAGGCAAACCCACAACGCTGCTCTGGGTCTTGGATCTGAAGCTTGGAATGGATGGTGTTTTACCTTTGCCCTCGCCTTGTTTTATTTGCGGATGGTGTACACTCCTGCATTCGATCAGGGCAGACGGACGTTGAGCTGCCGTCTGTCGTATTGGTCCATCTCTTGATCAACTGCACTCGTCTTCTTTCCATGTGAATCAGATTCTCCCGCTGGGGGACTGCTCTATATTTAATACATGTTTCCTTTTGACCCCAAGCAAAATGGTGAAGTCATCGATTGTCCTCCAGGTCCTCCTTGTCCTTGGTCATACTCCATCGGCCCCATAGAGAGGCGACGGACGCAGTGGCTGGCTACTGCGCAAAACACTGATTCTGTTCCTCTATGGCTTTATGATCAATCGCCTCTCTTTGTTGACTTTCTTGTTTTCTGGCTCCGGAATTGTTCGTGGAAGTCAAAATACGATTGTTGCCATCGCCCGTCTCCCCCTGCTCTCCGGCTAGCTTTGCGAAATTCATTTCCTGGATAGAGTGGCTTGCTTTTTCATTCGTGGAACCCGGATCAAAAGTGTTTTCGTTGTTGCTCGTGGATTTCTTTTCCCCGCTTGATACTCGGCTGGTTTGCAATACCCGTGATATTGAATCTATATATCCATGAGATTTGAAGGCTTGCAGGTTGCATAAGAGGATAGAATAGAACGGGCTTTCAAAATCCCGGGGATGCGGTTTGTAGAGAGCGATATAACTGCATGTTACCTACTGGAATTGAAAAGGGAAAAAATGCTGAGCGCGGAGTCAGGGAGAAAGCGGATGGGGGTCTATCTGGAGGACTGGGACTCGTGCATTCAGATGATGGCAGATGCACCATTCCCTCCCGCTACTGAGCCCATCACCACTCCTCCCTCTCCTCTTCTGGCCGGCAACCTCGTTCCTCTTCCACTTCGCCCCCGTTTGAACTCCAGGAAGACACCTCCCCCTGCCTTTTCTCCTCCGCTGAGCCCTACTCCCACACTGTTCGTTTCCCTACAGCTTGCCGAGCCTGGGAAGCCAGTCTCGGGAAACCTCTCCCTCCATCGATATCGTGAATCGCTGTCTCGCCCTCGTCCAGAGGTGACGGATCCGCCGCCAGCAAGGAGCTTGAAGCGAAAGCCAAAGGCTCTGAACCTCAGCACCGGCTGCGTGCCTCGCACTCCTCCTTCACCTCCTCCCACCCCATCAACTGCTTCGGTCTATTCCGGATCTCCCAGTCCTTTGCCATCGCCAGCACTGTCAGCCAAAATACCCGTTCGCTTGAACGGGGACGATGATGACAGTGTGGCTACTCCTGTTTCCACGAGTGCTGCGCAGAAATCCGCCCTTTTTGCAGGAACATTCCCTGAACCCCAGGCTCTAGGACTTGTTTCTGGCGTGAACGCGACGCGTCCAGATTCCCAGAACAGCAAGCTGGTAAGTGAGTATTTCCCCTCCCTTTTATGCCCCTTTTCTTGTTTATTTATGTTAACAGGTCGCGTCAGAACGCGTTCTGCAAACATATCCGGCAGATTCCTGCCAGACTTTTCTCCCATAACAAGTCCTTCTCTGAAGTTGTTCCGTCTTCTTCTCACCATCAGAGAAGACTGCATCATCGAGGCGTTTCCTTTGAGATCCTAAATCCTCAAAGGCAACAATATTCGCACTCTTGCTCCTCTATCGCAAACATCCAAGCCAAATTTGTCGACCCAGGAAACATGGCCAGTCCCAATCGATCCGGAGCCCGGTCGCGCGCCCGGTCACGGTCTGTAGATACGGAGCGGCAACGAACTCCATCCCGTGCCTTGTTCGACGATCTTGAGACGGCCCATTCGTCCATCACCTCAAGATTCCCAAGATTCAACGGCGGGGCGAACCCCCCACAGTTACAGCCATCGCCAGCCATCGACTTGCCGCCAGACGAGAGACAGGATAAGGCGAACGATATCCAGCAAAGTCGACCTTTGGCATCCTTTCACCGCCGTCGACACAGTGATACAGCTGCTCTGGCAAACATGACCAATTCTAAGTCACATCAATGCACCCTTGCTCGGCATGTGTCAACTGGCTGGTCCCTAAGGGCAAAGAAAGGTCGTGAATTCCCACGGAAACCCGCTAAACTTGTCAAACGCCGGCCAGGCTCTTTTGCTGGACGCAACCTTAAGCATAACCTCCTTTCGTTATCAACACGCAATTCTTCGAGCCCTGTGCTGGGTAGCTACCTTAACCGGCACCAGCCAAACCTGAACGGCATCCGTAATCGCATTGACAAGCCGAAAACGATTGATAACATTATCAAGAACCGACTTAATATGTTTGACGTACGGCTAAGAAACGCGCGAATTTCGGATTTGGAATCAACCGAATCGTGTGCTGATATTGAGAAACATTCCGTAGAGGACGAAGAGCCGCCCACCAACGCCACCCAGGGAGAACACGATACTGAAACGCAGATGCATGAAGGCAGTTCCCGGTGCGAGGAAACTGCCAATTCCCTTCAGGTTGAGGCTTCGACACCCCTCAATAACCCACAACATGTTCCACAGGAACTAGCTCCTCCGGGCTTATACTGCGAGAGGAACGGGGCATCAAGCCCAAACTTTTCACGACCGATTCCTCCTGGAAAGTGGCTATCCTCCCGGCGATTTTCTCCGTTCAAACCGTTATCGCGTTCCAACCGGATTGCAATAGACCGGGACGGTACTCCTTGTCGGCCTTGCTCTACCGTCCACGTCCAATCAAACCAGGAAGAAGAGCCCAAGAACGAACAGACAACAATGAAACTCCTATCTCATCAGTCAGCAGCAGTATCTCGTGAAATTGAACAAGGTCTTTTCCAAGACAGGTCTGATAGCCAGTTTGATGGTGATGAACCTATCGATTTGGGCCCGGGAAGCAGCCAAGGCTCATCGACGCAGCATTTAAGCCAGTACATGGGATCTTCGGCTATTTTTCCTCCCCCCCTGAGAGTCTCGTCAGCCTCGTCACGTCTGTCAGAGCAAGGCCCCAGAAATCCATGCCTTTATGGTGGTCTGGGAACGCGTTCATCAATAAAGAGATATGAAAGCAGTTTTGGGGGAAACAGGACAAACATGCGTGCAGGCTTAGATCAACGCGCCGAGCAGCTAGGCAGTGAAAGAATTCATGAGGCGGACGACGACGCTGATCGTGACTGGGAAACTGTTGCTGGCAGCCAGCAGTTTACCCGTGCAACTGTCAACAACCTGGCCCAGGGCGATACAGAGTGCAGTTTGGCCGATTGCTCCAGCTTCGGCAGCCTTGCCAATGCTGATGAGCACACTGGGCCACCGCTGAGATCATCCAGAATTGGCCTTGCTAACTCCTCTTACAATGCTAACACTGTCAGAACTCCAGCTTATGCAGGGCGCTATTCCCACTACTGGCACCAGGACCCCAGTACCGGTCAATATGTTTTGCTTCCTAACACCAGCTATCGAAACTCTGAAGGCGCGAGGCTCAATGCATTCAGCAAACCAGTCCCAGCCCTTATCGCTTCCACGTCTCGATGCCCAACTCCCTTGCCGAATCGATACCAGCATCCGGCCCCGCTGCGTGATGCCCATACAAATCCCTTCTGTTCCACTCCGCCCTCGCTACATGGCCCGTCTAGTCAGGGCGATGAGCCAGGGAATAGTGCCGGCTATTTCCCCAGCGTTGGCAATAGTAAGTTGACTTCCTCTAGCAACAAAGAAGACAAACACACTTCCCACCGTGGTTTTGGAAATTCTCAACGCGATTCGAGTATCCGAGAGAGTGCAAGAGCCTCCTTTCAGCATTGGTTTTCTGAGTTCGTTGCAAAGGACCCAGCCCAGCGTGCCGTTGAGGCAGCGTCTCCCTTGCACCATTTCAATGCATGGAATTCTCAAAATGGGGGATTGTACAACTCTCTAGATGCCAGCTCTCTTAACGTTTCAAAAATTTCAACGATAAGTACTGACGATGATATCAGTACGCATCCCTTGTCTATAAATTTGAACTACCACCCGTGTTTTCGTCCTTTCGAACAGCCCATTCAGCCACCGAGCCACGGTCAGCTCACCAGAGAGAATTCGGCTGTACCATCACGCTCTCTTTCAACCGATCGCCTCCTTCCTCCCGTGCCGGCTATCAGCAAGCACTCTCCCGGTTCACTATATCACTCAATTCGATCAGCCCGCGATCGCGTCCTTGGGAATACGCACAAAAGAAAATCACTAAATAATGTTCTGCCTACTACAATCCAGGAATCGAACGCACACGATGAACCCGCCGCTCGCCCTGCCTCCACAGGCCTGCTCGAACGCCATATACAGAGGCAAGGAACGATCAAATCAATCTTTACCTCACGCTCAATTCATCTCCGAACGCCAACAATTGGTCGTCGAAGCAGCACTCGCCAAGGTATAAAGCAGCCAACCGCAGACGAACTCCTGCGGGAGCGGTTGGAGCAAATGGATCCTGCTCTGCTAGCGGATTTCTGTCAACCAAGCCCTGCCTCCAGAGCTACGAGAGCAACATGGGTGCCACAACTTCCACCTATTGACAATAGTTTAACGTCTGCGCCTCCGCGGGCTGCCACCATTCGCTCCCCCAACGCCGTTGTTGATGAGCCATGGACACTGCCCGCAAATGCACACTTTGACCATCTTGCATTCCCGGAAGCTCCGCGCCTAGAGCCAGCTCGTAGACGGCCAGCTGCTGGTAATCTAGTTGAACAGCGACGCCTAGGCCGACAAATTATCGGGTGGTGTTTATTAGCCGTGCCACTGGGGTGGATCGTCATAGCAATGATTGGATTCGGTGCCGGGCCCACGGACATTCTAATCCAGCGCAGGTCTGAGGGTGATATCGATGGGTTTCATGAGAAAGAGGAGCTTTTGGCTCGGCGTTTGAGCATTGCAATTGCTACATCCATGTTTTTAGCAGCCATGATTGTCGTTGCTGTGGTCGTGTCAGGGTGATTGGTGTCAAAATTTCTGGTGAAGTGACGAGTTCTGTCTCCCTGCTTCCACTGCTAACTATGTGCATTTGTGCTAATACTTTGTTGGCTTTTAGGCGACGTTTCACCGGGTTTGATCCTTGGAATAATTTCTTACATATTGCAAGTGGGATCAGCTCGGTTCTAACCACTAGTCAATTTTGTTAAAGATTATCTTCAGTGTTTTACTATGCCTACTATTTTTTTTGAAATCACACTGTCGCCTCCGGTTTTTCACCTTTCTAAATACCCTTCTTGATTGAGTATCCCCTTTTGTTTTATTTCCGCTCCCTGTGTTCTGTTCTTTCTATTGCAACCTAATATCGAACGTTTTTGCTGATGGGCTATCCTGCCTCTCATAATCATGGTTTTGTAACTTAACTTTCTTGTCTCCTCAAATCATCGTCTGTGTGAAGTTATACGATCTGTCAGAGTCCCCCAATAGCTTCCATAATCAAAGCTGAGTATTGCACACCATGTTACTATTTTCCTTTCTTGAAACCCCCCCTATAAGGCAAATAAAAGTGATTGTTTTGGAGTTCAAAACTCGTTCCGTCCACCTGCTTACCCTCTCCTTTATCCTTTCTTCCTAGGCTCTATTGCTGTCAAAGAAATTAACCATTCTGACTATCAAGATGAGGCGGAGCACAAAAAAGGAAGCACTGCACGGGTGCATGATCCAACACATTCCTAATCCTAGTTGCATTGAACACCTGTAGATCTCTGGGAAAAGGTTGGTATGACGAAGGGGAACTTTGGGCTGAGAACTTGGGCTGATCAACTGCAGATCTAGCGGGGGAGTGAATAGTTGCAATGATTACTCCAGTCTCATGAGCAACATATTGATTTCTATACGGATATTGGTAGTTGAATAGACCATGACCCTGAGTGTACTTTGTACGGACGCACGACTGTCATTATCAGAAGCAAGGACCGGATTGTCTAATATTGACTACAGCTTGGTCCTAAAGTCAAGCCCCGGAGAGTTGCTACAGCTCATTTTTATTCACGACAGTCAAGCCCGCTCCGAAGGCATGGATGTTATTGTGGAGTATTCAGGGATGCCAGACATCATTGCAGAATGTCACCCACACCATATATTGCAGTATTAGACTGGTTGGATTGCAAACATCCACACACACCAACCCCTCTCAACCTTTGTAACCCGTTGTATCCCGCCTGAATATGAAGTTCACTCTTAAATACCCGCCCTTAGGCCAGCTTCCGTATCTATACCCAAGTGCTTCCCTTGTTGACCTTCCCCCTTCCCAGTGACTGGCAGTCATTTGCAGTTCCAAACAGTGATACCCAGGTCCCCTTTCCTTGCCAGCACGATGCCCGCCGCCGTGGAATTTGCGGCTGCTACCAGCTCTGCTCCAACCACCAAACCGGCCCTTGCAATCCCTCCCAAGCAAGGGCTTTTTCCAAAGCCTTATCGGGCCCTAGACCGAGCGTTTTGCTTCCCGGACGAAAACCAGTCCAAATGGTGGAAGGCAACGGCCCCAATCTTCGCTAGAATGCTCCGAGACGCAGGCTATGACGTTGACCAGCAGTATGAATACCTGACGTTTATGCGCGAACATGTTTATCCGCATCTTCCACCGGCCCTGGGGACAAAACGCGTGTTCCCAAACCCGTCGAGTGGAGATCCGGATTTCGAGTTGAGCATGAATTTTCAAAGATCTAAATCGACGCCACGTGTCTGTTTTTTGCCGATTGTCCGGGGACCCGGGGACGATGATGCTAGTTACCAGCCTGATCCAACTCGGATCTTGAAGACCCTGGAACCGGCGCTTCGTGATGCGGGATATAGTACCAAGATATATGATGCCATGAAGCAGCATATGGTAGCCTCTGACGAGGAGAAAGAGAGTCTCCAAAAGAAGGGTTTGATCAAAGGCAAGATTTACGAAGTGCAGTCGACGGTTGCACTCGACTTTGGCGCGAACGGGCAGATTATGGCCAAGATGTATATGTTCCCGACATTGAAATCTTTTGCCACGAATATCTCTTGCTCCCAGATCTTCTTGGATGCCGTGCGCGCTGTCGACCCCACAGGCCAGCTGTTCCCTGGATTGTCCGCAATTGAGGAATTTTTTGCTTCATCCATCGCAAGTGGACCGGGAGATGCTTCGTCGACGGCTTCTCCATGGAATGTCGCTTTCGATCTAGTGGAGCCGGAGCATAGTCGTATAAAGATTTATGCCTATGAAACCCACGTTGACCTGAAGAGGCTTGAGCATCACTGGACTCTGGGAGGGAAACTGAAGGAGCCTGAGCACTTGGAGGGTCTTGAGCTCATGAAAGACTTATTCAAGCGGCTAAGGATCCCCGAAGGGCACCGCAAAGTGTCGGAAGATTATCCCATCTGGAAAGATCCAGACTCTTTGAATCCGATCGTGGTGAATTGGGAACTGCACCCAGGCAGGCCTGACCCTGTGCCAAAGGCCTACTTCTCCATCCGGGGACTGAAAGATATGGAGAATACCGAAGCTATCACTGAGTTCTTCGCATCGTTGGGTTGGACTCATCATGCAGAAACGTACACTCCAAATCTCCTTTCATATTTGTAAGTCATTATCTTAGTCGAAGTCCTTTTCACAGTCCATGATTGCTGACGTTCGATCCCCTAAAATTCAAATATCAGCCCGAATACCAACCTCGAAGAAACCACCCTAGCTCAGTCTTGGATCAGTTTCGCGTATTCTCGTGCACGCGGACCCTATATAACAGTGTATTGCCAGGACTTAGATCCCACCCTATCTCGTGAGCCGCATTAAGGAGACGGAACGGGATGTTAGCCTCGCATTGTAGGTTGGAAACGTTTGTAGTTGGGATTGGAATAACAAACATAGGGTTCTGCGAGCTCGTGTTGTCAACCCACCATTGTCTTGATAAGTAGTGCGCTCTTTAACACCAGTGTCACGATGGGTAATTTGTTTCATTCCGTTGTCAGAAACCTGACTGCCTGGGGAGGTCTAGAGGTGAATGCCGCGACATGTGGTACAGCGCTCCTGTTAAGGATTTCTCCCCAATTCCCTTCCTTTATCAACTGTTGTAATTCTTGGATATCCGAGCTGGGGTATGTCGAACCTATAGCTCCAAGGAGACAAAATTCTTTGAAATCCAGTACATCCACACGGAATGTAAGGTTGATTGAATTTGTGATAATTCCGCAGTATAAAACAGCCGTCAACCATTAACAGCTGTGCAACTGTCTACAAACATATGTCTAAGCTTCGTCCCAAAATAGCATTGCAACACAAACACCCAAAAGATGCAAGAAACTGAACGAAGAAATATATGTATTTAGGGGGGATCTACCCCACAGTCTGCCGAAATCCAGCGACAAGAAAACATTAAAATATCAAAAAAGAAGAAAGTGATAACAGAATTTCGTCCGCCCAAAACCTATGGAGGAGGGTATATAAGTGTAGGAGGGCAATATGTGTAAAAGGAAATGGTTATGAGATGCTAAACAGAAGGCAAGGAGTAGACACTCTATTGCGAGACTCGTCACGCAAGCGCAAGTTGAGACAGCGGCAGTGGACGTTTGTTTTCCAGCGACTGCAGCTGGTCGGATGCTGGAGGGTCAGTCGCGGAGTCTCGGTGATTCCCTGCTGATTCGCTTTCAAGAACGGCTGTGACGGCTGCTAGAACTAAACTTTTCCGGCGAAGTCCGGTTTGGCCCGGCCTCCCGCTTCTTCGATCGCTGTGCCCATACGACTTGTCAACTTTTGACTTGCCGGCCGACGCAGCGGAAAGTATCGAACCACCGGAAGCTTTTGTGAGATCAGGCTTTTTGTGCTGTCTTCGCGAAGGAGTTCGAGAAGGCGGGAGGGAGCTGGGGTGTTGTTCGTTGTTGACATTGTCATCCGTGTAATGGCGGAAACGCTCGTCCTCGTCGATTATCTGAGCAAGGCGGATTGTGTCCGCCACCGATGTCGAGGCGCATTGCAGGATCGACAGCTTTTCGCGTTGTGATCGGAGAGCGCTTACGGACTGACGATGCTTGCTGGCCTCAATACTCCCGTGCCGTGGGCTGGAGGTATTGGGCGTTGAGGTGTGATTGACAGGGTGAGAATATCTGCGATCCCACGAGGAGCGAGGTGTCGATGTCGGCGAGATGTCAAACGGAGATGTAGCGTATCCGTCGCGTTTTTCACCATATTGCGGAGATATAAACGCGATACTGGGCTTGCGATCCATCCAATTCGCAGACGCGTTGGGCTCGAGGTAGCCAGTTCGGGGGGTTATCGGGTAGCCGCGACTGTCATCACTATCGCTGCTCAGGTCGTTATGTTCCAGTGACTGAGAATCCAGCTTCCGGGTCAGAGATCCGATCGAAAGCCGATGCCGGTCCACGTAGCCAGGAGGCATTGAGGTAGGTGCTGGACCGCGACGGAAAGGGGATCGCGAACGCTTGGTGATTCGTGCGGAATAATCTCTGGGACCTAGTCGCGGAGACGGACACCGTGAAGATAGAGGAGATACCAAGTTGCTCTCACAGTGCAAAAAGCCCTCGTCGTCACGGTTTCCAGGCACGCAAAGGCTGTCGCCGGACGACGGGGAGGGAAACGAGAAACCTTCGAACATGGTGGCCGGAACGGAATGGGTCTTTTCTCACAACAATGGTGTCATACGGAAAGAAAAAAAAGAAGGGAAAAAGGCTGAGAAGAATCTGGCCACGACCGGGGTGGGATGTGGAAGCGTTGAAGAGGCAAAGGCGGTGGTTCCGATGGCCCAAAAGAGACGCCGGCACAAGCCGCGGTGGGGCTGGAGCTGTGGCGCAGCAGGATCGCACTCAGCCCTACGATCTGGCTTAATCAGCACGGGGCTTAGGGGGGTGTGGCCAATCAGAACTGCATGTGTATGGGCTGGCACACTCTCTTGATTACATAAGCCGGTGCAGGCACCGGTATCGGACGAAAACGAGAGTAATATATCAAAAAAAGCAGAAAAATGAAAAGGACAGCAAACAATGAGTATTTAGCCTCAATCCGTGTTGCGCTTTGTAGGGCCCAACAGCCAACACTGGGCCTGCAGATGGCCTGTTTTGTCTGCGCAACGGCGGCATGTTTGAGACCCTTCGATGTAACTTGACCTGTCTGCGGCTTCTCGACCAAATGTATATGAAACAAATCATTCTTGGTGGTCAATATTGCCAATCGGAATGCCCTTCGCCTCCAGGCATTCACATTCAGAATTTCAGCTGCCAGTAGGCGTGCCAGCAGGGGACAAAGGATGCCTGCAGCCAATGGACATGGGGCCCGATGTTTGCACCAACAGCGCCGCTTCCCACCGAATAATACTCTGTCCTTCTCCAGATGCACGGCTTTGAGCACATTTACGGGTGCGGGTACAAAGACTTGGTTTGACTTCTGGTTGATTCAGTCCTGCATCTCCCCAGATCTGCAGGACCGTTGTTTGCATGAGTATGAAAACACAGATCAAATGCCCTGCACGATGGCAAACCCCCGGCTTGACTAATGCACCCTTCCCAACACCGTTATGCATAAAGTCACTGGTCAGATAAGGGGCCCTTGTTCCAATCGAATTTACCCGGACAATCGCAGATCGAGACTCTGGTGACAGCATCTAAAAATACTCCATAATAATGAAGGCCAAACACTTGCAATATCGAAACCAACAATCCTCTCTAGTTAACAGGTGCCTACCGGCTCTGGATTTGGAGAATAAGAATTCTCCTTATGCCCCAACTCTGCAAAGGACAAAAATCCTTGTATAGTCTGCCTATCCCACATGCCCGTAGAGCCGGACTGGGGAGGTACTTCCGATATTTCCGACACGATAAAGAAGCCGTCGGAGCCGACCCGCTATGGCGAACACTGAGAGCGGTCTCAATCATCAATCTTCCCTGGGCCGAAAAACGGCTGTAACTAAGCTGGTGCCTGTGAGCGGAACAAATGATACGAGTTTCCTTAAAAAGCGCCTCAAATCAAACAACAGCCTACCATGCAGTAGATTTTCAGAGTCCGTTGCCATATCATCGCCATGTTCCAACATTGGACTCGGATAGCCTGCGTATCACCTCGCCCAGCTCGTTATTCAACCTTAGAAAGTAAAAGACCGGGCTCATAAGAATAATGCTTGATCTTCACTTGACAAGCACGTCGAAGTGATATGTAGTGTCTCGAAGGCCGTTGAAATTAGGCTCAGCGTTTCCTCCGATGTCATCACGAACTAGTTAGTTAGTTATGCCGAAGCCGAGCATACAAGTGGACTTGTACTCCATTCCACTTGATATTCCCGCCTATACCTAGACCTACCGTGTCGATACCCCTCTATCGTGAAATCGTATTTGATTCAATATCGCTTCCTCGAAATGATGTCTGCGATCTTAAAGAAGCCACTTAAACTCGCTCTGGTGCAACTAGCAACAGGTATGCTTATCCGACCCAATATTGCATTTAATCAAAGCGTTTAATGACCACAGTCCGCATCAGGTGCCGACAAACCTGTCAATCTTGCGCGAGCGCGATCAAAGGTTCTAGAGGCCGCAAAAGCCGGCGCATCATTGATTGTGTTGCCGGAATGCTTCAACTCACCCTACGGCACCCAGTACTTCCCCCATTACGCCGAAACCCTCCTCCCCCTCCCCTCCCACAACTGGAACAGTCGCCATCATTCCATGTCCTATCATCCATCGCGGCGAAAGCCAAGGCCCTATCTAGTAGGCGGGAGCATTCCGGAATACGTCCCCGAAACCAAACAATACTTCAACACCTCCCTGGTATTTTCTCCCACGGGATCTCTCATCGCCACGCATCGCAAAACCCACCTCTTCGACATTGATATCCCTGGCAAAATCAGGTTCAAAGAGAGCGAGGTGCTTTCCGCGGGCAATAAACTGACCATTGTCGACCTGCCAGAGTATGGGAAGATCGGCCTCGCCATCTGTTACGACATCCGATTCCCAGAGTCGGCGATGATCGCAGCTCGGAATGGGTGCTTCTTGCTCGTGTATCCGGGCGCGTTCAACACGACGACGGGGCCGCTGCATTGGTCCCTGCTGGGTCGCGCGAGAGCGGTGGATAATGAAGTATACACGGCGCTCTGCAGCCCGGCTCGTGACATGAATGCATCGTACCATGCTTGGGGCCATAGCTTGGTTGCAAATCCAAGAGGGGAAATTCTTGTCGAGGGTGCAGAGTCGGAAGACGTCTTGTATGCAGATTTGGACCAGGGGGCTATCGACGAGATGAGAAAGTCGATACCAGTTTACGATCAAAGGAGATTTGATGTCTACCCAGACATAAGCAAGGGCGACGTTAAGTTTGAGGAGTGATAGCTATCACATCTAATGAGAACATGTACTTATGATAATGCGAGAATGACACGCATCAGGGTCCCTCAACTACAACATTTATGGTCTCGGGCGTTCCCATTTTTACTGTAGGCGGGTTTCCAACAAGAGAAAGCGTTCAAATTCTACGCTCCTGTAGTAATTCCGTCAGGCTATCCCGGTCAGATTTCAACCGTTGGCTGCAATCGCTGCGTCCTATCGTTAGTGGTTAAATAATTATGCAACACCCCATTGACTACGGAGTACAAGCTAGCAGCATTAGTAGAGTCAGCGTTTTAGGCCTTTCAGGTAAAAAATAGCGTGTTGAATCAGAAGCGTTGGAGAAGATATTTTGAAGATGGACCCTTGAGGACCCGATTATATAATCACCGCTAGTCAGTTATATCACGTGTTCACATTTCTCTGATTAGTCATTGATAAGCGAGTCCCACCAAGTCGAATATCAAAACTTTCCTTTTTTGAAGATCGAAACGAAAGTCGACGACGACACCGAGGACACCCAGAGACTTCAAAGGATAACTCCGCAACAGCCAGTTAGTATCACTTCTCGTTTTCCCGTTATCTGCTTAGACAATCATCCATTGACAACTATATTTCTTTTGCAGACAATGTCGAGTGCCAAAGCTGGAAAGAAGAGCGGCCGCTCCGCCATCGCCGATGTTGTTACTCGCGAGTACACCATCCACCTTCACAAGAGAGTACGTTGATCCCGGGAAATGCTATTTTTGAAAAGAAAGCGCAAAAAATGGCCGGGAAATTGTTCCACCATGCCAGTGCGCGCACTGCTGGGGTCAGGATTATGGACGGAGAACCGAATAGAACGAAGCTTCAATCAAGACATCCAGTCGCATCTATCCGCCCATCTGCTCTCCGGTAAAGACTCGACCTTCTATTATACACCGTGGTGGATAATGGGAACGATTCTCGAGGGAGACAGCGAAGTGGAAGAGAGAAAAAGAGAAGCAAGAAAAAAAAATAATTAGTTTTATGAAGTCCATCTTAAGGCCCCGCGGTTTTACGCGCTTTCTGTGCTTTTGAACAAGAAACAAAACTGGGCATTCGGACGGAAGACTAATTTGTTTCTTCTTGTTATTTTTCGGGTTTTATAGGTCCATGGCGTCTCCTTCAAGAAGAGAGCACCAAGAGCCATCAAGGAGATCCGTGCATTCGCTGAGAATGCGATGGTAAGCTCAGCATCCTTTTGTTGTTTATTATTGACTTGACACCCCAACTGATCACTTAATTCCTTTTTCTTGCAACTATACAGGGCACAAGAGACGTCCGCCTCGACCCTCAGCTCAACAAGAAGGTCTGGGAAGCCGGTATCAAGGGTGTTCCGTTCAGACTCCGCGTTCGCATCAGCCGCAAGCGTAACGATGAGGAGGGCGCCAAAGAAAAGTTGTACTCTTTCGTTCAGGCCGTCAATGTGAAGGATGCCAAGGGTCTCCACACCTCTGTGATTGAGGATGCTTAGATGTATCGCTCGTAAAATTAGCTGTCAATATCCATTTGGTGTTGCGGGGTTAGGAAAGGTTCAAAATCATGTTAATCACATGGTATGATGACTCGGTCGTTCCTCTACTTCATTGAATATTGTCTACATATGGCCTTTCGAAAGTCCCAATGCACAACAATGAAGATGATCACGAGTTTCATTCATATCTTCGAGCAAAGCGTGACTGTAAATAGGTCAGGTGGGTATTGATTGGGCGAATTTCGCTCAACAAGAGCATAGGTATCAATTGAATCACAATGTCAATAAAAGTCCTCGCAAGAAATTCTCGCTTCAATCCTCTGCATTTAACGGTTTGCGGCCATAAACAAAGTACCTAAAAGTAACAAATCAGCCAGCGACTCAAAAGGCTATACCACATTCTTCGTCCACAATACTGGGCAAGGCATAAAACCAAAGATCACACTCACACTGGCCAATAAATATGCATGCTTGTATCCTTCACATCTCTCCGCAACGCAACCAGCAGCAGCTCAACTTCCTGCGGCGACCAAGCCAGCCCCCTTGTAAACGGAGCCATAGTTGCCGCATGCATGCCCTCCAGCATATTCACCAGATTCCACATGCCCATTTCCTTCATGACCGGGTCCTTTGGCCAGTTGTTCATCGGCCATTTCTGGACAACTTCGACAACATCGACAAAACCAGCCTCTTCCATTCGACGCTTGTGGTCCTTTGCAACGTCGATGGGGCGCTCGAGGACGTCACAGGCATAGATAAGAAGATGTATCCATTGAAGTATGGTTGAATTGGGCCTCACGGTGCCGTCGTCACAGCCGAAAGGGAGTCGGATGTCTTGCACTTCGATATAACCGCCGGGTTTGAGATTTCTATGATTTATTCGATCTAGTTAGAAAAATCGAGGATAGCAAAAACCAGGTTTATGGAGCCATAAACATAAAGACCCTGATGTCGTCAAGCTATGCAAGGATAAGCAAGAGGTTCGACTCAACTTGTAGCATTGCCTGTAGAACTTATCCCAATCACACAATGAACCCATCAGCAGCCTCCCGTGGATATAATCGAATTTCTGATGGAAATGCCAGTCGGCCTCGGCATCGTCAATCGCAAAGGTCACATTGCGCGGTACACTGCCCGGAGTTAGCGATCGATTCAGACAGTAAAGGGCCTAGAATGAATGGAGAATGGTACAATGAAGGTTGTATAGGGGATAAGTCCGTGCCAATAACCTAATCGCAGCAAGATACTAGTGAGCGATACCCATATCTATGGACGTTCTTTAAGATGGGAAACTGACTTCAGCGGATGGAAATTGATCGGCTGCGTAGGGCTGTTAGAATCATACGTAACTAGTTTAGCCACCAACACTTCCTACGGCAGCAAACTCACCAAATTCTATGGCCCATATACCCGTTCCCGTGCCTTGATTAGATTTTAGTATAGAACGGGTTGACACTCGCGTCTTTTTGGACATCTCATACCGACGTCTAGAACATGCCGTATATCTTTTGGAATAGGGGCTAATGCTAGCTTTCCTTCTACAGATCGTCGAAATAAGGCATGTTGCATATCTTTGATCATGTTGAGTAAGCGATGACCGCAAAACTAGGAGCCGCCGGGTGCATGCTAACCAAGCCGCTCGTTCTCTTTCTGAGGATTGATGTGTTAGCATACAACGGAGCCATCTCATGTTCGTGCGGCGGCAGCTCACAGCATCGTTTGGAAAAAGATAGCCTTGCATTAGAGTAGATCCTTAGCATTGATATCCTATGTAACTAAACAAAGCACTGGGTAACGTATCATACTTCCTTCCTTGAAGGAATGGTAGGTTCTTCCATTCTCCCGACGGTATTTCCTTATGCTCGATGCTACTGAAGAAGTGAAGCAAGATCTAGTCGGCGCCGTCCCGTCAGAGGATATAAATATCGCTGGGAAGCGTGGAGACGGTCGACTCTCACCGGTTGTCGTCATAGTAGCCTTCGTCAACTGGAACAGCCAGCTATTTAGCGTTGTTAGCATCAATAGTACACAAGTTGAACGAGATGCTAATGAAGCGGCTGGTTTCAACATGCTCTCATACTTCAGAGTCGGGCCTAATCTGGGCGTCGTTTTGACCCGTGTCCTTGGTCCTGGGCCTAGCAGGCAACGCCATGGTCGGGTGGGGAACCGTGTTTCCGAATCAGAGGCACGGGAGGGGAATAAGGAGAAGATGGTGGGAAACTCAAGTCGTCCACGCATCCAGCAGCCTGGAAAGAGATTTCCTCCTGGGATGAGAATGAGCAAGAAGAAATGAGATCCCAGAGGAATCTCTTATAGCGACGAGATTTTCCAGCAACCGCATCGCCCTTTGTTCGCCGAGTTGTCGAGCTCGTTTAAGGAGCATCGTGTCCAGGATGCTGAACCACGGCGTTGGTTCCACGCTCCGCGGCCGCTAGCCACAGCCGGAATTTTGAGTGACGAGCAGACACTAGGCCCTGGTGTGGCAAGCATCCCGTAGTGGGGTTTGTGGCGGCATGCACCGACCCTCGCTGATGGGAGAGCAGTCCCAGGCCCGCAAGGATCGATGAGATTCCTGGGACACGCGTGATCAAGAAGAACAGGCAGCGATTCAAGGGACACGTTCGACCAGAACCGAGAGAATCGATTAACTATTAGTTAGTTGCGCTCTCTCCTCGACGATGGGATGCATCGCAGGAGAATAAGATTTGTGAGGTATTTCTTCTGTGCTCTGCCCCCGCGGCGACAATCCAATCAAGAGATGAAGGGGCGTGTGCGTTCAATGCAATCACAAACCCCGAAGACGCTGGCTGGCAGTTGAAATCCCGAAAGTCCACCAGCAGTTCCGATGCCGGGTGCAGTCACTGCATCTCGAGTTTGGCGGATGTCTCTAATACGATGGATGGACGCGCAGTTTTATGTCCCTCGCCTGGAGCCGTTCAGATGTCCGCTCAATTTTAAACTTGGAGGAAACAATCCGCGTTAAGAGAGGCGACCCTTTTAATCCTTGAAAGACTTGACATCATGGGAGAAAGAAAGGGTTCAATCCCTTGTTCTTGTAATGTAGATCCCCAAGTCTCGCCGCCTGTATAAAAAAGATACCTGGGAGCCTGCGTGAGCCGATCTGACAAAAGCTTTGCAATGAGTTCAGATAACTGTCCACGCTCATGTCAGAATTGCAGGGCAGGCTTCGAGCAAGCACAGATCGGGCTGCATGTCATTGTACCGATTACGGTCGTTATCCCTGTCAATAAGCCTTACATCCCGGGCAGAAGGCGAGATTTAGTATTTCATCTCGCATCTCGTGCCAGGGAAGCTAAAAGTTAAGGCTGGGGAGATCCCAAGGGCTCATTGATATGTGAAATCATCAGCTGAGTCGACGAGATTTTGAAATCTGTTATAAGTCGAAAAGAATATTGAATCCAGAGATAGCGTTGTATAATTATCATAGCATGATCTGGTAAGTATCCAGCAACACAACACAAACCAAGGTTATGAACCAACAAAGCTCCGAACCTCATAACAAGTCGAGGTGGTGGCGTAGCGGTTAGAGCTCTCAAACGAGCTTCTAACCTGCTACCTGCGAACTGCAAACCCCCAACCAAAGGAAATTGGGGAATGGCTCTCGTTCTGCATAATTCCACACCAGTACCTCCTCGCTATGCAGCGGTACAGCCTTAGATCTCTGGTTGCGTGAGAGAGCCAGGAGAAGCGGGCAGTAGCAGCTGCGGGGGTCGACTTTATTTTATGCTGCCTTGTGGGAATCTGCTTCATATCTGCACCCCGAGCTTCTTTTCGGGGCGAGGATGGATTTTTTATATCTTGTTGAAGCTGGTGCTGGATCATCGACACCAAGTACCTTTATGGACGTGCCGAGGGCCAAACTCATAGCTTTGGAAAAACACTGCGGGAGTGGGAAAATGGTATCGGGAGTTCGAATCCGCGAGTGGGAAGAGATTCTTTTCTTTTCTCTTGCGCACAACGAGAGCAGGTAAATACATCGGCGGTCACACATCCAACACATTAAAAGCCCTTTAGGACTTGCTCCATTTAAACCAAAAGCACCAAAGAATGGCCGTCATCGCATCTCCAAAGAATCACAATAGGGCTATATGGTATACGTAACAATCTATCCGGAAGAATATTCAAGGGGTTGACCAGGTAAAAACCGGTCACAGCAAGGGCTATGCTACTATGTCAAGGGACCCAAAAGTACTCCAATCTAAAAAAAACAAAATTCTTGCAAGTTTTTCAAACATTAGACACCCCAGGTCCGAGTATGACAAATCGAACATTCCAATTTATTTTTTTCGCTGCTGTAGGAAAAACACATCTTCCCCGTGGGCAAAGGAAGATGGGAAGATATGTGCATAAGAAACAAAGTGTACCCTATTCCATTTCATTCGGATTATAGCATAGACTGCCTCCGAAAACCGGGGCAAAACCAGAAAAGCAACACATACAATGATCATGAGGGCCGTTGTTCCATAATAAACAAACTACCGAGGCTTTCAGCTAATCTATCTTCTTGCATTCTTCCATAACAGCAGCCAGTTCAGAAGCCTTTGAAGCGTCTTTAACCTTCAAAGCCCAGTGTTCCGCTTCCTTGGCAGCAGGAACCAGGAATTGGACACTGGTCGCACGTTGAAGGTAATCAACCTGTGGAATCAAAGACGCGTTTAGAATGACGTTGCCGCTTGGATCCGCTCGCAGCAGTATCCGGCAGCGACCATTCTCTCGATGCTTAAGAATACGAAGTAAACCGACGCCCTTTACCTCCCATGAAGCGCCTGGTTTAAGTTTCAAAGCACGAGCTCGAATTTCAAATTTCGCATCTTCATCCCCTTCGCCTACGCCACCCTTTGTGAGGTCGACTTGGGGAAGGTTCGCGGTCTCTTCTGTTGAGTCACCTGCGCCTGAGTCAGACACTGCTGGGGTAGTCGATCGACTGGGCTCGACAGATGTACTAGCGGATAACGGAGCTGGAGATAGCATTGCACTGCTGCCTTGCTTTTTAGGTTCGGTGAGCTGGAAAAGAGGCTTCGGAGCAGGTGTGCCGAAAAGGGTAGAAAGGTTTGGTGTAGAAACGCCGTTGGAGCCTGCTGTACCGGGAGGTGTGGATGCCTCTGATCCTGTTCCAAATGAGAATTTCGGAAATGACGTATTATTCGCAAACATCGACCTGGGCGGGGAGGCCTTGGGCGTCTCTCCATCGGTCTTTGGATTTGAAGGGGATGGCGATCTGGTATTCGCATTTGAAGTGAATGAAAACTGAGGGGTGATGGATCCTGGGAGTATTGAAAGACGACGCAAATTTCGATCCATTGAACAGATTCCCAATCGGATCTGCAGATTTTTCCGTCGAAGTCGAATCGACTTTGTTCTCGGCCTTATCGTCGACTTCTCGGCGCAGTTGACCACTGTTGTCCAACTCGACTCTATCAAAAAGGCTACGACCATTTGTGGCCGGCGATTGTGCAGATGTTTCGGAAATCGGGTTAGCAGAGGGCGCCGTTTGTGTTTCGCTTGGCTCAGCTTCAAGTTGTAAAGGTTGAGGCGAGGTTTCTCGTCCTTGAGCTGCGACGTAAGAACTGATAAACATGCGCAGCGTATCAGAAGTTTCACCTTCACCATTTTCCGTGGCACTCTGGTCAGTGACCTTGGCTACGTTTGATTCGTCAGCGACCTTGGCACGTTTCTCTGATTGACTAGGCAGGGCTTTCGCGTCATGATCATCACTAGCCTTTCGTTTCGTTGATGTGGAAGGAGATGGTCCAGCGATTTCAATATGTCCACCCTGTGTAATTTGGGCTTGCTCGTCCTTACTTGACTCCTCCTTTTGAGCCGGTATTGGGTCTCCAGGATAGAATATTCGCTTACTTCCGTGTGGGACCGCACGATAGTGGCTGACCATTGAGCATGGATACCCAATTTGTCGACGAAGCATGACATAGTAGGCGATGAGGGGCTCAAAATCGTTGCAGGTGGCATCAAGCGCAGCTATCTGCTCTTTGAAGCTTTCATTGATATATTGGAATCGCCAGCGCTTGATCCAGTCCTCCTTTTCAGCCTTGTTAAGACCGGAGGGTATCTCATCCTCCGAAGGCATCAATTGTGCAACTTCTGACTCCACTTCATAGATGGTTTGTATGCCAGAGTCAACATAATCCGGTTTCTTTATCAACGCACCCGCACCAACCGCGGCATCCTTCGCAACCGGTTGAACTGCCTTGAAGGATTCAAAGGGTGTGAATGATACTGCGGGGGTGGTGGCCGCAGGAGGTTGAGATGCATCGGTAGGTTTGAAGATGGAACTGGAAGCACCGAATGTTGTCTCAGCAGGCTTTTCAAACGTTTTACTGCTAGCTACTGGAGCAGGCGCTTTGGACTGCTCAGAGCTCAATTCTTTGCTGGACTCTTTTGCAGTAGATTGGGGGGCACCCCACGAGAACCCTGTTCCAAAGGTGGGTTTTGAAGACGGAGTTGCAGTAGTTTCCCCAAATATGGGTCCAGTAGATGAAGGTAGCGAAGGCTCTGAAGTTTTGGCTGAGCTTCCGAATAAAGTGCTGGATGTGGCAGATGCAGGAAATAAGGAAGTGGCAGGGGCTGGCGCCGAAGACGCAAACAATGAAGGGGTCGGTGCAGTATCCTTTTCTGGTCCAGATTTCGTATCATTCTGCTCCGGTTGAGTGGTGCGAGAGAATGAAGAGGCGCCATTTGTGGAAGCCAAAAGTGCTGGCGGGGCGGCTGGGGACGGCGTGAGGCTCGCCGTGGCTGAATCCGTTTTCGGCGTAGGTGACGGCTCAGGTACAGTTGGCTCTGGTTTCGAAAACCCACCAAAAAGCGGCTTAGCACTGCTAGAAGGAAACAATGATTGTGCGGGTGTAGTTGATGGAGTCGAAGACACAACGCTTGTAGATGCGGAAGGTCTGCCGAACGGTGTTGCCGCTTCACCCTCCGCTGGCTTACTTGTTCCAAAAAGCGAGCTGCCAAATTGAAGCTTTGGAGGTTCGTTAACAGTAGCGCTTTGTTTCGCACTTGAATCTTGAGAGTCATCTTTAGGTTTGCTGATGTTTCCGAAAAGGTTGCTCGTCACGGGCGCTGCAGGAGTTGCGAAGGTCGATTGGGATGTATTAGATGTAGTTGGAGTAGCAGTATCGGTTTTGGAAACACTCTTCTCTGGTTCACTAGTGCGGCCAAATAGGGCGCCACTGGGAAACCCTGCCGGAGCGTTTGTGCTGCTGGACTCTGTTGATGATGTAGCTTTGGCACTTTCATTCGCTTTGGTTGGCCCGCCAAAAAGATGAGTGCCGGTGGGAGCCGTCGCTGAGAAGTTCCAACTAGGAGCCGGGGCGCTTGCAGATGTTGAAGCCGAAGACGTAGATGTACTGGTTGGGGCAAACCCGCTAAATGAGAAAGAAGGTGTAGTCGTGGCGGTAGAAGTAAATGAAGGTTGTGCTGGTGCGGATATATTAAATGGATTTGATTTGCTTTCGCCAAAGGCCGGTTTTCCGTCTGGTGACATTTGCATCTGGTCGGCGGATTTCACTGGAGAAGTCGCGAATGGCTGAGCAGCAGGCCATAAACTGTTTCCCGATGTCTGGCCAAAAACGCCACTAGTAGGTGGTGCAGATGTCGCGAATATGCTGCTAGAGGCCGCATTACTGCCTCCCAATGAAAACGGTTGCTGCTGGTTCTGTTGCGAACCGAAAGCATTGCCTCCAAAAATATTGCCAGCCCCCGACTGCCCATTTTGGTTTGTTGTGGGTGGGATATTGAACATGTTTCCCTTGAATCCTTGAAAATTCGAATTCTGAGTTGACCCCATGTTGCTGAATGGATTGTTGATTTGCTGATTGGGCGTTGATGCTGAGAAGCTGAAAGATGACGGCGCGGAACTGCTTTGGGATCCGAAAAATGCAAAAGAATTATTTTGGTCTCCAAAAGGCTGGGGCTGCGTATTCTGCGAGTTGCCTTGTGAAAAGCTTTGTGATTGGCCAAATGGAAAGCCATTTACTCCAGGTGACGAGACCGGATTTGGTACAATGTTTGGATCGATGGTGTTAAAAGGCGACGACTGGCTAAAGGTAGTCGTACTAGGGGAACCGACGCGGCCCCGTCGCTGATTTAATGGTCTGATTCTGTAATCTAGTTAGCGATCAAATACTCAAGGTACACTGAATGGAAAATATAGCTATGCGATGGAAGACGCTAAGCAAATCAAGCATAAGTCTCACAAAGGTAAGGTCAAGCTCGAAATATTTCGGATTCGGGAGTCGAAGGGGCTTAATCGGCTAGCTGACAAGCCCGAACACGAAAGTTGCAAAGGGAGAAAAAGGAAGGGTAGAATAAAGACAGTGTATCTCCGATTAGGGTCGTCGGTTGAGGAAAGTAGGCCGTTTGAGCAGCTCTGGTGTCGACAACGAAACCATCTCGTTCAGACGCTCCTAAGAGACATGTCCAAAGAAGCAACGGGCTGCAATTGGAACAAGGGATGTAAACGATGGATAAAGGGAGGCGAACGGGTGAGATTTGATATCAAATGCAAAGATAAAAGGGAAAAAGCGAGTGAAAGAACGGAGAAAGAGGTCGCGAAATTGCAACGAGAAATCGCAAACATCATAGCCAGCCACCTTGAAAGCGGAACAAAAGGGCTCTTTTCCCGTTGTTTCGGTCCATATACCGAATCCCTATTGAATCAGGTGGAGCGGAATACGAATTTCTCCGTTTCTCAAAACACAACAATGGTCATAAAGCTTCAGAAGAAACATAGCATCAAAGCGTTAAATCAAATCTTCAACTAGAAAAATCTACTTACTTCCTCTTAGCCAGCTGCGCGGCCGTAGCCCGCTGTGGCGCCTCTGCGTTCATAGACATGGTGTCTAGCCCTGTTTCCTTGGAACCTTGAAACTCAGCCCCACGTTTGGACATCGGAACTGGCGGAAAACCGTCGTTAAGGGTTTCCACCACAAGATCCGTATGAGTATGAGTGTGGGAGCGATACTCGTGAGGGACCTCTCTCGGTCAAACTAAGCGATGTGCATGAAGTCTCCAAGTCCAAGTCGGTCACCTGGACAACGTGGGCGTTTAGGGAAGCACCCAAAACCAGACTGCTCGCGAAACCGGGGCAACCGGAAATTACAGCGCGCGTTTTTCAATATGGACAGGATTTCGCTATGCCTTCGAAAAATGTGCAAGCGTCACTCGATGCGAAGGCGGCGATCAAAACAGGGATGCCTAACCGCCAGGAATACTCAGCATGATGCGTTCAGGAAGTTATTTCGCATTTCGAAAGGGTCCCAAAGTCATCAATAGCCCACACTCACCTCGAAAAAAGATCTTTTATAGGCGCCTAACATGCGGATTAACGTACGCGACGAGGGAGCCAAAATGGAACCGCGAGGGACAGAAAGTGGATAAGCGGAAGGCAGATCACGGCAGCCGGTATTGCATTACAATTCTAAGTGTGAGCGAATAGAAAAAGAAAAAAGGGAAGTGGTGTTGGTGGAGGATGGGTAAAGGCCAGCTTGGATGCGCGCGGCCGAGTTGGATAAAATGTTGATAAAAGGCGGTCGTGGAGGTTCGTGCTGCCTCCCAAGTCTCAGTCCTTTTTTTTGCCCTGATCCGCTGCCAAGGCTGCCTCCAAAATAGGAAGTCACGTGGACCCCGGATTAACATTGTTGCGTTGGGCTTGGAGTGCGAGAGTAAAGGATTAAATAGGTAGGCTTGCTTATCAAATTATGATGAATGTCATGAAGCACGAAGTATTTTGCCTGGCCAGCCTTCACTAATGTGCAGAGATGGACATACTGGGTCCAGCAACAAAACATTGGCAACATAGTCTAGAGTCGAAGGTATCAATTCCCTAGAATGCACCGATTCAGCTTACGCACATAGTAATTGTAATATACCGTGAATTCATTTTCATATCATTTTTGATTGATATAGTAGTCGAGTCACAGCATCGAAAACCGGAACATCCAAGTATCCAGCAGACAACCAGAGCCATGCGATGTTGGTCATTAATCGCGGCCAGATTTTCAAAATAGAGAAATATATGTACAGCAATCTATGCAAAATATCCCCCCATCATTCCTATGCCGATAGGCATTTTCAACGCGAAGGATGAAGCTATCATAGCGTCCGGCAGGCCAGATTTACAACTTAGCCTTGGTCTGAGCCTTCTTGAGGATAGGCTCCATCTTCATGGCCTTCATGACATTGCCTCTGATCTTGAGCTTGCCGCCCATGAAGAGACGTTGTGCGTTGGAGGAGCCGCTGACCAGGCCACCGAAATCCGAATCAGAGAGCAAGAGGGTGACTAGAATTCAATTAGAACATATGTTAGCCACAGCGCGAATGCAGGATTTAACATGGGAGACTATCAAGGAAAAAAAACTGACCATCGGATTTTTCACCCTCGGGAGCAGCACCCTTGCCAACAACGCCCTGGTTCTTGAAATCGAGATACCAGCTCTCGGTCTCGCCCTTGTCGTTGGTCAGGGTGAATGTGAAAATGGCTTTGGTGCTCTTAATGGCGTTTTCGCGTTCCGCCTTGTCGGACTTGAGAGCGTCGTTGATAACATCAAAGGCGGCGGAGGACTTGAAGCTGGCTAAGAGGTTCAAGCGGATTTAGCACTTTGTTTTTCAATTGACCCGGAAGGTCCCGGGCAGCAACTTACGCTTTGCGACAGACATGGTGGATGAAATTAGGCGAAAAAGGGACAGTTGGGGGGTATCTTAACGTATGAAAATTAAAAAACGATAATGGATATTATTACTGAGGATAGACGATAAAGACGGCGGAAGGTCTCGGTGGATTTGGCTGCGACTTTATATACAGACCATAAATAGAGGCCCGGATGCATGTGAACGGTTCCGTGCAAAGGGCCAAGCGTTGGTGCCGAGGCGCTGAGGTCACTCGCATGCCCTCCGTCCTCCATACACCGCATCAACTTCCACATGAAGAGCGTTTCTTCCACGCTTCAAACTGAAACTTGTGGGGTGGAAATAATACTCAAGCTTGCTAGGGCGCGGAAGATTGAGTTATGACATACGGAGGACATATGACTGTTGATTAACTAGTGGACAACTTCCCCAGACATCTGATGCTGAGCGCGCAGGACGCTCAGACTCTGCGATAGGAATAATAATTGATATAGTATGCACAACTGGATTCAAGTATGTGGATCGAAGCGAAGTGAAACAAACAAACACGAGAAGAGTTCATTCATCAAATACAGAGATCCCTCAAATCTCAAGGCACCGTCTTCGTAGACGATGAGGCTGCAAATACCGAGGCACGCCAACGTGCTCAGGTGCAACACTAAGGGAAGAATAAAATAACAGTAGGAAGAACGATGCTAGGAGCGTACTCATCCTTTCTTCGTAAAATCGTCAAATCGTGAAGAAGAAAACAAAGTAAATAAAAGAATCAACCACCATCTCCGTGACATCAGTCCGTCCTGCACCGGTATTGTTGACCTGTTATAGCCCCCTTTTTCAATGCTCCCCACCATTTTCTATCGCCAGCAGACAATTCCCCATGCGAAAAACGCCTTTCACGAGCATAAAACCGCATAAATCAAGGAAAAGAATGGGAGAAAGCTCATCGCCAGCTAAACACCGAAGATCGAAGGAAGCGCTTCATATGATCCGGTCCACATAACAGCAGCCCACGGGTCCTCGACGTGGCCCGCTGGAAATTGGCATATGCTCGGAAATGCCTGGAAACATCCTTTCGTTTTGTTTCCGCCATAATCACCTTTTGTAGCTGGCTCGCGTCCATCCCGATCGGACTAAGCATGATAGGCACGTCCATGACTTCCACCGGCGGTGGTCTGTGTTTGCGGCGTGGACTGCCGGTGGACTTCCGGGTGAGGGGTGCCAGGGCTTCGTCCCAAGTTCCGCTGCGGAGGGTGGTTTCTTCAAAATTGAATTCTCGGACTGAGCGCCGGTGAGCGAGAATGAAAGAGGAAACTTGAGATGCATCGAGGGTCGCATTCTCGAGTTCCATATGCCGTAAGAATGGGAATCTAAGAGGCCGTAGCTTTGTCTTCGGAGATTTTGGAGACTCGGGAGTGTGGGGGCGGAGCGGGAGGCGATTTGAGGAAGGCCGCATGCATGGCTCCGTCGATAACGTGAGCGGACAAGGGCCCTTTTTTCCACGCCAACGGAAGGTCAGCTCTCGCAGAGAGGGAAACCCTTCGAGGTAAGAATGTAGAAGTTTCAAATGATCGGTACGCTCGCCACATCCAAAGGGAAAGCTGTCCATATGGATGCTCAAATTTCGTATTTGCACCCATCGTTTGCGGGCGGCCGGGGATGTGCCAAAGCCAACCATGTGGCGAAGATAGAGGAGGGCTCCTGGATAAATTGGAAGTAAAGACAGTGTCTTGAGTTCCTTGAGTGGCGCTTGCTCAACGGCTATGCGGAGAGATACGAGAGCGTAGTCAACGACGCTACGCCGGTAGCGATGGCCGGAAACTTGACCTTCGCAGGAGATTATCAAGTGTGAAATGGAAGGCATAGCTGTGAAAGCACGGACAAAGGACGGTATATTTGTCGCAGCATGGAACAAAGGTGGGTATTGTTTTGTCAAAAGGTCTGTCATCTCCCAGGACCCATATTTGGGGATACTGAGCCTCGAGCCTGACCATTGGGATGCATGGATCTGGGGAGTATAGACAAAGATTTGCTCTTCTCCGGTAAATGGGTCAAGTAATGGCGGCAGAAACGTTTCTGCTAGATGGGGTAGCCGAAAGGTGAGCGTGTCGATAAACCCGCCGATGCGCTCCAATGCTGCCATTCGCGCTGGCCGCGTAAAGGTGCTGCTCCGGAATTCAATCTCGACATCGCGGAACAAAGTTGATGCCGTTTGGATGCTCAATTCCTGGCAAACCAATCGTAGCGACAGTATATCTTCCTTTGCGGAATGCGCCAAAAGAGTGTCGCGAATTCCTCGCTCCAAGAAAAGATCGATGAATGAAGGTTGAGTAAACATTGCGGCTGAGTGTTGATCCAAATATGTAAAGCAATGCGCTTCAATGGCATCGTTTGAGGTAGATGTTCTTCGTGATGAGAGGGAATTGCTTGAAATCAGAGAAGTTTTCACCGGTAGAAGTCGAGATGCGGTCAACACTTTCGGTATTGCAGGCAGATGGAGTGCCCCGGATAGTTATGCGAACTAACCAATTGGGCAACAACTAAAGGAAAGAATAGATATGGAATACACAGATATAACAAAGATGATTCAGTCGTTCATTGCCTGAAACCAGTTGAGGCATCTACAGAAATATTGTTTGAAAAATGAGAAAGAAAAAGAGAGAAAGCCGTCGATATTTTTGCGACGAAAAGGCCGTTTGACTCTTCTCTGGGCTTTTGCGCAAAGAAGAGGATCTAGAAAAGCACGAGAGTGGGGATCAGCGCCACCCTTGAAGATTCAAAACAGAGGAAGCCGGCTTGAAAGGCGGGAGAAGGCTGGAGCCCTTTTAGCACAACAGCAGACCATGATCGCGAGAGGGACGCGGTGGTGAAGAGGAGGTTCCGGACGTGACCACTGGCGGGCTGGACCGCAGGACGATAAACATGTTTACTGTTTCTTCACGACCAACCCGCAATCATTGGCAGCAATCCCGGCCGGGGCCCCGCAGGATGTTTCCTCTGCGACCCCTGAAGACCAGCCGATTTTTATTCACCGCTCGCTGACCGCAACGATTCACGAATCCTGGATGCGACACTTCCTGCATTGCCGAATCAGAAGTGCAGGCTCGCGTCTACGGGAGCCAAGCATTGACCCCATCGTATTGCGGGTTAAAAGTCGCGTCAAAGCGAGGACGCATCGACGCGCATAAACGCGACCTGCGGGGTTGACATCGCAGATAAACACAAATATTGAAGGTAGCCAGTAAACTCCTATTGATTCAAGCGTAGTTTTTCGCGCGTTCGTCAACTCACTGGAGTTCTTACTTGATCGGGTTTGATGCTTCCCACCACGCTATTGAGATACACTCACATGTCGTGCCGGGCAGGGACAGCATCGTGTCACTGATCTGGAGCGCCGTAAGAAGAGGAGGCAACTATGTGCTCCGACTTGCCATGTCTCGTTCATTGCCAAGGCTGTGCAAGCTTGGAGCCAGCAAGATGGCCAAACGGAGATCTAGCACTCCGACAATGTATCAATGTGCCCGGAAGCTCTGATAGATTTGGCTTGGTAAATTCTCCACAAAAGGGCACTCGAAAATCAGGGTTTCTTGCTCCTGATTAACGCGTATCATAAGTAGCATTTTGGTGAGAAGAGATTGCCATGGAACACATGGGTGCTTTTGAGGTATCAATGCTAGTCCAACGCTGTAGCATTTGCGCCATACGCTCATCAAACTTCCCAAGCGACAATTGAGAAGCTCAGATATAACTTGTTCTCTGAAAATACCATCAAAACAAAGTCCTTCTCGCGACCATAATACCACTAAGATCCCATTTCTCTTGAGCTGTGAGATCGGCCCTCTGCCAGCCAGAGGTGACTGTCACTAGGTCTCATTCATTTGAGCGTATTCCCAATAATCTGGGTACCATCACGCAAACGCTCAGTCAAGATTCCCTGAGATGTGTTGCTTTTTATACATCATGATATCTCTTGGAGTTATATCGGCGTGCGTGAAGATGGAGCGTATGATTCCAGGAGCATATATGGCAGTAAATGCTCGTAGTTGCGGCCGCCCGTGTGGATATTATCGCTTGTACACGTGTGCCTTAAGTCGTCATTCGTGATGATTGGTATACGCGGTGGGGAATCAAAGTCTTCAAGGAGCGGGCCGATCGAAGTCGAGTCATCTGCAGGGCATTAGAAAAGGCCGTCGCGTTCTGATGGTCGCGGGATAGTTCGTAATTGGCAAGTAGTTCCCAAATCGTCTGACATATCTTCAGTTTCGTCGCCTTGTCCCACAACCTGCGGTTTTCCGTGACGGACATAGTTATTTGACCATAGCCATCCCCGATATCTGGTTTAGAAACTTTTGGGACTGGCCAGCACCATGGCGAGCTCCTCGGGTCGGGGAATTGACGCACCAAACGAGTGATAATGGGTAAGCCTAATTCCACCATAGCCCTGCACATCTACTTGTTTTTGATCTGCTCTGCTTCTAGAGCAATATCCTTCTTAGCACACTAGGCAAGCGGCAAAATCGATTTCCAACTCTTTTTGGTTACCTATTGAAGATTAGTTGTTGAAGGTCAAACTTGGTATATGATCCGATCCATCGCGAAGTCGGCTCTTTGAGGCTAAAAGGGCCAATAAATATAAAGGCCTTTTAGCAATAAACCTTTGACCCTGTACGAGTAGACAGCTGCACGGGAGCCTCAATTGCAGGAGTTGCAATGCACTTGGGACGAGAAGACGGAGGACTTGTTTTCAGGCGACGTGGAACCCTAATATATCTCTTGCGCAGTGCTCTTTGATAATTATCTGCTGACAACGTTTAGTGTGCTGTACTCCGTCATCAGTATATTCTGGTTTCTCCAGCGTTTCCCTCAGTAGTTAATTGGGTTGTGATGTCGCGTTTCGCAGCTTTGGTGGTGCCTGGTCTTCACTTCGTGTTGGTTGACGCGACCGTGCGTTGGCGTGTCCGATTGAGTACGATAGTTACACTAGTGTATACACATGTGCGTGTGATCACTGGCTTTATGGCCGTAATTTTGGTAATAACCCGTACGCTTGACTATGACGAAAATACGAGCCGAATGTGGGTAATTCACACGATATCAGAGTCAAAATATCTCAAACACTCGCCCAGCCAACCCCATAGCTTTCATTCCAAAGTCTCTCATGCATCAAATAAATAAATATGAATATACAGACCAGAAGCCGGCGGAGATAGTCTAATGTAAATGAGGTGCAATGAAGACCGTGCTTAACCCCATCCTGGCAAATGATGTTTACCGTCATGCTAATAGTACAAAACGCTCGTGGGAAATAGAGGGAGGTTTCCATCGAGGAATTCTTTGCGGCTTTAGTTGTAACCTCTACGACGCTTGCCTTGGTTGCGCGGTCTGGGGGTGACAACCATCTTGTTAACCTTGCGTTTCGGTCGAGTTTTATAACCTGATTTTGCCTATTGAGGGATCACCAGTGAGCAAGCCGACAAGCGAGGAAATAGGTCCATAGGGTACATACCGGCAAACCCCAAGGACTCTTGGGATGGACATTACCCTTCGATTTGCCTCGACCACCACCGTGAGGATGATCCATAGCGTTCATGGCAAGACCACGAACTGTTGGCCGAATGCCTAGCCAACGCTTGCGACCAGCCTTGCCCAGCTGTCTATAATGATAATTTTCGTTGCTTGCAACGCCAATGGTTGCACAGCAATCCTTGTGGATGAGCCGAATTTCACCACTTTGTAGGCGAAGAGTCACATGCTCTGACAATTTCTTCAACCTGTGCTTGTCCTGAAGAGTCAAATGTTTTGTTTCCCCTCTTTCATCTGTGATTACGTCTGATTCGGGGTCAAATCCTTCAAATGCCTTTGCGACAATGGTCGCAAAGGTACCGGCGCTGCGACAGAGCTGTCCTCCCTTGTCCTTATGCAATCCAACATTGTACACCAATGTTCCAATCGGAATCATATGGAGCGGCAGACAGTTGCCCCGCCAGGCAGTTCTTGCAGCCAAAACACCAGGATCAATAACACCACCCATACTGTCCCACAGGTCTTGTGGGATACCAGCCCGATAACTCTGCACAACGTCGCCCGCCCGCATGCCTTCAGTCGCGATGATATAGCTGCGTTTTTTCGTAAGTTTGGATCGGATGAGAGCGATATGCGCAGACCGGTTGGGATCGTGTTCGATTCTTTCTACCAGGTGCGGCCCTGGCTCTTTTCTGTTGAAGTCAACCATCCGTATTCTTCGCTTGTGGCCGCCTCCTCGATGCCGAACGGTGATATGTCCAGTGTTGTTTCTGCCGCCTTTCCCTTGACCTTTTTTGGGGAACGTTAATTCGTGGATCGGTCGTCCCTTCCATAGATGGTCGTTTACCGGTCTTCGAAGGTGCCTTAACCCGGGAGTGCGCGGTTTGTACCGTCGAATCTCGGCTCCTCCCTTGGCATGAGAAGGCGGCGGAACGAAGGAGCTGATTGTGTCCACTGACGCTTCCGGCGCAGCAGGTTGTGATTCAACAACGGTGGCATATGTCCGCGACAGAAGGGAAGAAAAGTATTTGCAGGAATGCTGGAGACCCCGCAAGGGTATGCGAGGTTGAAGCATTGCGATTCACCGATCAGTTGGGAGATAATTGGGTTGGGAGAACAGTATGGCCCTTGTGCAAAAGGTTGAACCACTTGAAGCTGGCAATTGAAGAGCACTCTGGAAACAAAAGCAATATCCAGAGGTTTCAAGCCAATGCCCCCCAATTGATCTTGCTGAGCTTGAACGGCCAGAGACATCTCAAGCTCTGTGATGAAAATCTTCGGATCGGGCCCAAATCCACGTGACTACGGGTCGGATTATATAATGCTCTTAGTGTGCTAGGCCCAAGACAGTAAGGCTACAATGAGTCAGCAGCTGCTGAGCTTAACCGTTTCTGGCAAGGTACTTGGCGCGGCGCGTGACCGTAACGCAGTCACGTCACGGTGTTTTGGTATTTCGAGAACATCCTTACTCAGAACCCGTGTGTTACCGGGACAACGGGTTTGTTTTGGCGGCCAGCAGCCCCTGTTGCCCGCTCTTTGTGTTGCGCTGTGGTCTCCACTCTGGTAATGCTGTTACGTTGTTGCTGGGTCAATACCACAACTTGGTGGGCGATTTCCGTACAGAGTGGTGTTCCTGGCCTGTATTCAGCGTGTATGCACAACCACAGAATAAAAAACGCTTTTGTTCGCTTGACTTCCTTCATCACCAGCTTCCTTGATGACTGTCCCCTTTGCTTTTTGCTTGTATTCTTCTCTGCTCCTCTCGTCTTAATTTCTGCTGATACCGTGCAGCCTTTATCCCCCTCCATATCACGATAATTCTACAATTCTATATACTCAGACGCGAAGAATTGGAGGCAGCCGCTCAAACTCGACGCCATATCCCACGCGAGACTTCAAGCAACTTTCGACGTGCCCTCACCACCAAACCAAAACAACAACACTCCAAAAACATCAAGTAAGAATAGATACTTCCTGAGTGCCCATACTCCTTTATTGTTGTTTTACTTGGAGTTCAATTCGGCCCGCCAGCTACCTAATTCTGTTTCCCTTGAGCTGTGTCACGCTAACCCGTGGCACCTCCCATAGCTACAGAAACCGGGTCAACAAAAGGCTTTGACTCCTTTGACCTTTCATCACAACAATAAAAGGTCTAGCCGAACCCCAGGATTCTCGCTTGCCCTTTCCCTCACTCCAATACCGCGTATTTGGAGGAGATTATCCTTGTTTACACAAAGTAGGCGACCCTATGATGACCAAAATCCGATATGCTTCTTGCACCACCTGCTGACACTTAACTGTCTAGCTACGACTCCCTGCTTCCTAGTATTCAGTGAATGCAGTAGCTTCGTCAATATGCCACCTGTAAGTCAATACTAGTTCACAATAACTTCAATTCGATATCAGTTGGCACCACTTCGTTTCTTTTCAGGATGCTCACAGCTCCACAGGCTAGAAGTTTACGGCAACGTGCCATTGCCAATGAAAATGATGAAAATGCAACCACGACGCGTCTTACTCGAGCAAAGGCCGCTGCCCTGGCCGGCCCGGACAGTCAAGTGAATCTCACGGCTACGAAGAAGCCTCTTCAATCAAAGAAAAGCACTCTCACTGCCGCCAACACTGGAATTCAACGGAAGCGTGCCGCATTGGGAGATGTGAGCAATGTCAACAAGGCAGACAACATTGAGTCAAATGACTCAAAAGAAGTGAAGAAGTCGACAAGCAGGGTTGGATTGACTTCCAAAGCTACAACCCAAACCGGAGGAGTGCAAAAGGTTACACGCAACAATACTGCCAGATCCGCATTAGGAGTGAGAGACGCGAATAAGCGTGAAGTTGAGCCCAAAAGGCCAGGAAGTGGTTCAGGCGTGATGGGAAGCGCGCAGCTAAAGCGGCAACAAAGTCAAAAGCCCCTTGCTGCTAATGAAAACCATGAGGCCACTGAAGAGCCACCACGGAAGAGGATTGACAGTGGAAAGAAAACTACAAGATTTGAGGAACATGCTGAATCAGACCCAGAATCAGAGGAGCTGGTGGAAAAGGAACCCGAGCCAAAAACAAAAATCCCAGAGAAAGCGATAAACCTAGATGCCGATGACCTCTATGATCCCTTGATGGTGTCCGAATACGCCGTGGAAATTTTCGACTACCTCAGAGAAATTGAACCCCAAACGATGCCCAGCCCAAATTACATCGAACATCAAGAAGAATTGGAATGGAAAATGAGAGGTATCTTGGTCGACTGGCTCATTGAGGTCCATACCAGATTTCGCTTGTTACCCGAAACTCTTTTCCTTACCGTCAACATTATTGACCGCTTTTTGTCTATCGACATGGTTGCTCTTGATCGTCTGCAACTTGTTGGTGTCGCCGCCATGTTCATTGCCGCTAAATATGAAGAAGTCCTCTCGCCTCATGTCGCCATGTTCAGCCATGTCGCCGACGAAACATTCTCCGACAAAGAAATCCTCGATGCAGAACGACATATCCTCGCAACCCTTAACTACGATATTAGCTACCCAAATCCTATGAACTTCCTGCGAAGGATTTCGAAAGCAGACAATTACGACGTTCATACTCGAACCTTTGGCAAATATTTAATGGAGATCAGCTTGTTAGATCACCGCTTTATGTGTTATAGGCAAAGCCATATTGCTGCTGCTGCCATGTATTTTGCTCGACTGATCCTTGAGCGCGGCCCGTGGGTAAGTTGCGATGCTGTCCGGGATCCGAGTATTATATTAATTTTAATAGGACGAGACAATTGCGTACTATGCCGGATATACTAAATCGGAAATCCTTCCTGTCTTTCACCTTATGATCGACTACCTCTATCGTCCTGTCGCCCATGAAGCGTTTTACAGGAAGTATGCTAGCAAACGCTTCTTGAAAGGTAGAGTTTACTTCGCGTTTGTTATACAGATAGGAACTCATCCTAATGCTTATTTGTAGCTTCCCTCCATGCGCGCCACTGGGCCAAAAGATACCGGTCTCTATATTTGAACAAAGATGATAAACAGCCCCAAGAAAGTCGTCAAGCATACAGCTGATTGACAATGTGCCGATCATGATTGTCGACTGCCCTTGTCTGCAATTTTTATAGGCTCTAATGGGTTCCGGCCGGCGTTGACCAGCTAATGCGATGCTCTGCGGACATGCCACACCTGCTCTTGTTTTTGGTTACTCCCCAAGTGGATTTGATACGACGACATGTTATCCGCGCCCTTTTGTGCGAACTTTATTCACAATCATCTGTTCATCGGGCCTGTTCCTTGTGACGACCCCCTCTCAAACTCGACGAACTGTTCCCGATCTCATAATTTTCATCTCTTTTTTCTTGATTCGATGGTGTTGAGTGGATCGCGGTTGGAAAGCATTCGTACTACATTTGTCTATTGATCCGGTTGCTTGATTTTACAATTTCATGTTAAAGCTTATATGGCGTCGGTGTCTAATTGCATCCGATTCTTCTGTTTACTATCTGGGAGCGGTCAATGTGACTCTTGTCCCTACAGATGTCTAGGCCGCAAGGGAAATTCCCGTAGTGATCAGCATCTTTGTGGCAGTTGTTCGCATTGACTTTGCGGGATTGGTAGTGGAGTGGGAGGGTTCAGGGCCGAATGGGTGTCCGCAAGAAAAGCGATGTGTGCAGCTGTGGGTGTTTTTTATCCCTGCTGGGTTTTGCTTTCTTTGTCTTGTTGCTTTTTTACTCTGGCGCTTGCGGGTTTGACTGTTTTTGTCGGGTCCGACTGTTCTGTTCGCGTGTACATATGCATCTTCCGTCTTTCGCCTGCAAATTGTATTCCTGTATGGTTCCAAACCCGTCCCATTTTCTTTTGCATGTCAGCAGGAAATTGGGATATGTATCCTGGTGTATTCGAGCACATTTTGGCGGAACAGAGCTTTCAACGGCACCCCCCTGGCGCCATCCTATAAGCGGCTACAGACCATCTGGGTTGCATTCCCAAGGGTACAGGCGAGTCAACTCTGATGCATAGGCAGTGCAAGGGCGCTATGTCAATCTACTTCCACTGAGAACTCGCCTTCCAAGTGTGGTTAATTCATGGAAAACGCTCGAAGAAGCCATATTGATTCATCGACCAAAAGTTCCACATATAGTTACCCTTACGTTCTTGAATAGGACTTTTTTCAGTTGTTGCGATCAAAAAGCATATCAATAAAAGCAAAAGGACATTTTACTGTAACTATACATGCTCTCTTGTTGCTACCGTTGCTCTTCTTGCCTAACCTCGCTATTTCAAATCCGCGATTCCGCGTTACAATTCCGATCGCTATCACCATCGTTTTAAACGGTTGATGCCGTCAAAGGCCATCTTAGTCCCTCGCGTAGTTCGAAACCAGCGAGATCCTACTCACTATCCTATGAAGAGTTTGTTGATTGCACGACCTTCCATCACGCCGGGATATCTGGATCGAAAACTTCAAACACATCTGAGACGGCCCTGGCAGTTACAGTAATTCCATCGAAGTCTTCAGACACAGGATTAACTGGGTTGACATCCACAACATTCATCTGTAATCTAGTTGCAAGGTTAGTCGTGACAAGGACATGGATGTACGCACGATAATGAATTCACCTACCTATAATTGCCCGCTGCCCGAATACCCAGGTCCGTTAGAAAGAACCAAATTTCCTGCTCTGGGGCTTCCGCTAATATGATAGCTTTAGAAATATTACGGCCAACCATATTACTCCGGACCCTTCTTGCGGCATATCCATCTGCTGATGCTGTCCCTAGTTGCTTGCTCGGTGGCACAGGTGCAGCGGCGTCATAACTAGGTGAGCCTGATGCATTACCTAACCGACCCCCTATAAAAGACGTCGCTGTGACTGCTGGGTCGGTTAGAGAGTATTCAACAAGGTTCGTCGAGGTGGTTCCGTCAGCATCGAGGAGGTCAACTATGACAACAACACCGGAAATATCAACAGCCCTGCACAATCAGCCATTCATTTAGTGGCTTGAATACACGAAGCTGCGGAATGGAGACCTTACGCCGCATTGATTTTCTCTCCCGTGGCTTCATCAAGAACCAGAAGACGAGCAGATGGTGGCGGATTGATTGGCCAGCGGGCCTGCACATGTTATGAAGACTCCGTTAGACTCTTTACTAGCCAGCGTAAGACAAAAGCTAAGGGCACTGACAGTGTCACCAAAACCACACATCCTAGTCCGGGTAGGCTGTTGAATGATCTCTAAGCTGCATATGCGACCAGTCTCGCTTTTGTAACTAGGGACTGAAAGGAAGGCCGAGCTGTTCAAGCCCGAGGTAATCTGTGCAAAGATAGAAGAGTCCATTATCTTATCAGCGTTGACGGGCGCGAGGTGATGACAATCGTGGTATAACACCGATAGATCCCGTGAAGGAAGAGATAAGGCGGTCTTAGAGCTGGCTTAGATACGCGAAATGACTCCGGGTGCATAAAAACCAGTGTTTATGCTGTATGGAAGATAATCTGAATAGTGACAGAGTCCTTCCAGCAGGGGCATCTTTGGGCCAGTGAGAAAGGTATGCATCGCAAGCTAGCAACAGAGTACTCTTGCCAGATCTGACTAGGAATCGACAAAGGGAAACAAGGCAGCGGCCGCCGGGCAGCAAGGCTCTGCTTCGACCGCTCCGGCTGCTCCTGCAGGCGTCCACGACCAGAGCATTGTAGAGAGCGATATAAAAATCAAACCAGCTGTACGCTGGGTTGTGAGGGCATCATGCACTGCATGGTGAAAGGTGCGGCTTTGATTCCATCACAGTTCTTCTACCGGCAAGGGTTTTGAATTCGAAAGGCTAGCATAGAGTTTCAAAACAGTGATATATTTCTTCATTATCCCGCCGCTCAAATACGGCTTCATTATGGATGGTGATAGTTGATGATACAAACAGTCCAAACAGAATGTGCTCAGTCATCAAGAGTGTGAATATCCGAATGCCGAACCGAGCGCATCTATCAGCTTAATGCGACCAAAGGAACAGAATTAAAGGTTTCGCTCCGTAACAAGTAACTAAACAGGGGAAAAGACACAGCGTTGCAGATGTCCCAGCCATCTCTTTACTCTCCAACTTGTCCCTTCTGCGCCATTGCATCCGCACATGTCCCTTGGCCTCCCTCTTCGCCGGCCCAGTGTCCGCCTGGACTTCATGACAACCCGCCAGAAACACATATAATCCTCTCAACTAAACATGTGCTTGCCTTTTTGGACATCATGCCGCTGACAAGAGGGCACGTCCTGGTGATTCCGAGGCGGCATTTTCGGAATCTGGGGGAGGTGAATGTAAGGGAAGGAAAAGAGGTGGGTGTCTCCTTTTCTATTCAGACGGCACTGGTGCTCTAGATCTATTGACTTGACTGGTTTAATCTACTTCTCGGGAGGTTTTGACCCTGGGACTGAGCAGCTAATGATTTTAAATCTGAGGGGTTGTCCAGCTTGGGAAATGGCTTCCTATCATCTCTAGGGTAGTCGTGAGAACAATTCTAGGCACAGAACCTGATGAACGTGGTGACGACCCAGCACACTGGAATGTAGTACAGAATAACGGTTCGTTGTCTGCCTTCCGTCTGATGTCATGGTTCCTTTTAACCCTCGATAGGCCTCCGAGCGGCGCAAACAGTTCCTCATGCGCATTTCCATATCATCCCCAGGCCACCACTGGAAAAGATCACGCCCTCAAAAATGAGCTGGGTGATGTTTGGTCGAGGTCAACGCGATGAACTCGAAGACGACGAAGGGCAGAAACTAGCCACCCAGTTGAGGGCAGAACTCGCGAAGGAGGTTGCGAAGATCAAGGAGACAGATGGCGTCGACCTTGATGAGGATTGCTTCGAGGAAGGATTTTCCTCATCTCGACTCGGGAAACTATGATTCATGAGCCCTGATTAAATAGAAAAACAGTTCATACACCTTGACTGTACAGTACATACATATCTAATGGGATATCGCCGTTAAAGTCTTGTCTAAGATGACAACGCCAGCGGCTCTTCCACTTTACGAGGTTGAGGAATTGTTGGGTTTAGGCGTGAAGCGCTGAAAGTACTGGAGCAATCTCATTAGCCTAAGAAACTTTACACAGGGCAACCTTTGGATATGTTTATACCTTTTTCCTGAAGGCGTTCAACTCGTCTGCCGTCGTACCAGTAGGCGCCTCTTTGATGCGAGGTTCATATTTTGGGGTTTCGCCTTCTGGGTATCTACGATATGTGAGTAGGCGCCGAGACCCTGGGCGCCATGTTAGCTATCACATTGCACAACCGTGTGTGGAATAAACGTACATTTGTTGAATGGTTGAACGCAAACACTAACCAGCTCCAGGTATGGGTTTGCGGGTATAGCTAGCTCAACGTCTTCATCATTTGCGGTAGGCATCCAGAAAGAAAGTCGGCCATCCGGAACCAACGTTCGTGCTGCAAAGTCTAGGATATCATCCAACATGGCCTCAAAGCTATAAGGCTTCTTGGGGTGAATGTAGCCTTCCATGCTGCGGATAAGCATGCAGTTGTTAGCTTTCGAGGACTGAAAGGTTTGAGGAGCTACAACTTACGTATAGGTCGGTATTCCGTCTACGTATACCGGCCCGATATTCTTTCCTTCCCTTGTTCCAAGGACTTTCAAACCTTCACGGATGCCATAAGGGGGGTCGCATATGATCCCATCGAATATGGATGTGTCTCTGAACGGCGTGTTCGTCAAGTCAGAGGTAAAAGCATCCAAGTAATTAGCCTCGAGTCCGTATTGCAGCATATTCCTCACGACCCCAATGGGCTTCCCTTCCTCCTTTTGGCCTTTAAAACTCCGTGCATCAATATCGGAGCCGAACGTGTAGGCCCCGAAATGTGCTGCCGCGACGCAGAAACTTCCCGTTCCAACGAAAGGGTCGTAAAACACTTTCCCTGGGGCAGCAAGAGTGATATTGGCCGATACCAAGCTCAATTCCGAATCCATTGACGTGGTACTTATATAACTCCTTTTTTTCAAATCATATCTGTCTACCACATCTCTGGCGCCATCAGCTAACCACCTGCCAAAATACAGCCGCAATGGCTCGGCGGCATCTTTTTTATGCTTAGCCACAGGTATACGACGGTCATATAGCTCAAAGACAATAAACGTCTCATCTGGATTGGCCATTATAATTGGCCCTTCAAGCCCCATATATGCAAAGGACTGGATCAGGGGGATTTTCTCCTTGGATGACCGTTTCCCGGCATAGGAGTCAAAATCGAACTTGAATGAACAAGTCCTGTACTCAGGCTTTTCAAACTTGGCACGTCGCTGAGCGTCTTGGTGCATTTCTTCATAGTTTTGGCCTCTTCCCCAAAGCTCGTAGAGGGATTTTACTAGTATGCTACGGGAGACCAGGTCCCGCGCTGATTTCTCATCCGGAACTTTGATAACGCAGAAAGGGGACTATAGTCGGGTTAGCGCTCCAAGCATCTACCGTACAATAAGTCTCCAAGAAACTTACTTCCTCATGATATTCAATGACCTCCAAGTCCACACCAGCCACAATTGCAAGAGCTTCAAGTTCTGGTCTTCGAAAAGACTCATGGACTTGCGCAAAGCGCACCAAGTACTCCATGTCAGCCTACGCACCCCGCATGCACTGTGCTCTGCCTTGTTCGATAGGCATATGAAGTCTCGACCTCGCCGTTGCCCCTCCAAGCGCGAGATTGATGCCAAGACCTGTTCTCGATGTGGTTAGCGCCAATTATACGGCCTGTGAGTTTACATAATCAGCCGGGCGGCTCTGGACGATCATTTATCCGATGCACTGTCTCTTCCTCACGCCAGATTCACAGAGTAGATTTCCCGGTCTTTGGGACACTTCGTTCAAGATATTAATAATTCTTGTGATTATCAAATCGCTTCTCTCTGTTGATGAGATTGAATTGCCCTAAGCTTCCTGGTCCAGAACCCCGAAATCGGCGATACGAGGCAGAAAAAGGTTAATCGGCGCTTCGTTATTCATGATGACGTCGTGTTGCTGACGATATCAAAATATCCGGGTCAGGGACTCAAAGGGGCAAAAAGTCGAGGTTGGGAAACGGTCGGTTTATTAGGTTGCAACCCTACCGACTTTTCATCTGATATAGGCCGTGATGTGTCTGTTCTGCGACAATAACCATTGTCCGCCTCGAGAAACAGACCTCTCTTTGATCTAACGACGCCCACCCAATGGACCGCATTGAGCATGCCGATGATCCCGTGGATGCTTCTAGCAATGGCGCTGAAATTGCCCATGACCGCACGCCGGCCTCAGTTAATGCCGGCAATGCATCACGCCTGGCTGCTCCCATGAACCCACCGGGGCGTCGTCCAGAGCGACGCCCGAGTATCCGGCTGATGCGTCTCCCGAATACCCAACGACTACTCGTCCAGGCCGTGCCGCCAGGGCTTGATACCCGTCATGGCGCCAGTCAGGCTCCTCAACCCCCAGAAACCAGGCGACGAAGTAGCTCCGAACCCCAACGCGTTCCGCTCGATTGCCTGCTCGACCAGAACGCTCTCTCTGCCCGTCGAAATGCGGCGCCCATGTCACCATTGTCTGAAGAGCCAAGTCGCCAACGATCTCACCCAAACCAACACGAGCAATCGCTTGCTTCGGAAGAGCCAGCGCAAGGTGTCGTTCTTCGACCTATTGAGAACAAACATAGCACACTTGGTGCCAGTCGGGGGAGGATCCGGAGGATGAGCAGTGGAGCACGTTCGATGCTCGGGTTGAACCGTGTTGCCACGCATAATGGTGCTATAGAGGTCCCATCTTTGCCCCAGGGAGAGTACGAGGCAGAGGTCGTCAACTTGCTAGATGTTATCGGTAAGATATCAATTACAAACAGACGCGGATTGTGCGACTGAGATGAGCAATAGATCCCGAGGTATCCACCATTACCACCCTAACTAACGTTCAAAACTCCCTTTTTATTCCTGACCTTGGGAATTGGGTGAACCGCCGTCCTGCCTACGCTATAACTCCTGGCCCTAGTCGTGGCCATGCACAAATAGAGCGGCCAGCCAGGCCTGCAGAAGGGGAGAAGCCTCAGAAGGATGGGGCTCGGCCAGTGCTTGAGCGAACCGGCACCATGGACACTATTACATCAACCCTCAGTGAATCGCGGTTTGCCGTATTGCCAGATGGTGTGTCCCTAGAAGGTTGGAGTGCGGATGATAAAAGGGCACTGAACGATCATGTTCGGCACATGCTACATTCGCGGAGGTCCGCTTTCAAACGGGGCTTAAAAGGCTTCATCCAATATGTCAAGAAGCGTGAGTCGAACCGGCGGCTGAGATGAGCTCAATCATGGCTAATCCACTTCCTTTAGCTCTTGGATTTCTAGTAACGTTATACGCCACGTTAATCACGCTTTTTGGTCTTGCTTGGGTATTATTCCTTATCGGTAGGTTTTATCTGTCTTCATGGCCTTGTCCAACACTGACAATGGGGTCACAGGTTGGATAAACGTTGGCGGGAAACAACTTTATGTTATCAATGTAATCGACTACATTCTCGTTGCCCTATTTGCAATCGTCGGAGATGGCCTTGCTCCTTTTCGCGCCGTGGACACTTATCACATGTTTTTCATCGCCCGCTACCACCGCCTTACCTACAAACTTCGCCGCAAGCAGCGTCTTCCCAAACTTCGAAATAAGAACGACCTCCCTGAACGCCGCGAGGAGGAACTAGACGCAGACATCGACATCGAAAAGGCTGGAGACACCTCCAAAACTGAAGATACCGCCGAATTCTCCGTTCTCACCCCCAAGCAACAAGAGAGCCTCACGCATCACGCAGGCAAGTTCGCCAAGTCACATACCTTCTACAAACCCCATGAGACCACAACGCATCACGCCTTTCCCCTGCGCATTTTGATCGCAGTCGTCATCCTGCTAGATTTCCACTCTTTATTCCAGATTGCGCTGGGAGCAACGACCTGGGGCATTGACTACCGCGTCCGTCCGTTTGCCCTCACGACTGTGATTCTATGCTGTTCGTTGAGTTGTAACTTTGCGGCGGGCTTGTTGATTTGGATTGGGGACCGACGGACAAGGAAGAAGGATGTGATTGAGAAGATGTTCAGACAGGAGTTGACGGAGCAGGCGATCACGAAGCTGCAAAAGAAGAAGAGTAAGAAAAAGGAGCAAGAGGAGAAGGAAAGAGAGAGGAAATCTCAAGAGGAGAGCCGGGTACTCGGTGGAAGGCCGAGTGAGGAGCGTGTTCTGTTGAAGTAATGATCTCCTTTTTTGGTTCAGAGCGTCTGGGTCCGGTTTTGTGAGCGAAGAATTGGATTTCGTGTTTTGAAAGATGTTTGAGATACCATTTTTCCCATCATGTTTTGGGAATGTTTAAGAAATGATTGGGCGCATATATATAGGTCTTGGAAAGGTAACATTCAGTTAATAATATAAAATTTCAACTCATTGTTCTACTCGTGATAAATCAAAAGTGGCACGAACAAACGGGCCAACATTTCACTCCGAACATCGACGCCAAATGTACCCCGACGCGCCACAGACTTTGTGATATAACGAACCAAACACCTTTAAATTATCAGTTCCACGTAACAGACATAAAAAAGCCCGTCCGTCCCCAGCATCGAGTATTAGGAGACAAATCTATTTGGGAATAACGAATGACGGAATCAGCTAGACGCTTGCGGTAAATCTATACCGAGATGCAAAGCCTTCTTCTGGCTGAATCTCAACTTTTTGTTGAGGGGGTATCATTTCATGTTTCAAATCCCATCCAGCTCGCTGACAGAGCTCGGAAACAACAACATCGCAGTCGCCCAGCATGTCAATATCAAAATCTATATGCGAGACAGGCTAATACCCAACACCAGTCAGCAAGACGTGACAAAATTGCGTCAATGCGCCCGGGATTACTCACTGTGCGAGAAATGAAAAGATGTGGCACGTTTTGTGGCATAATACCGGGAACTCCAGAAACAGGGGCAACTTTCAGCGATGTCCCAATGACGATGACGAGATCCGCAATGTCGCGATCATGGTTTATGAGGCGATCGCGAAACGCGTCAGGGAGGTCTTCCCCAAAGAACGTAATATCAGGCTAGATTAAAATCAGCATAATGGCTACGTGAATAGCAGCTGAAATATATACCTTCATGACGCCAGGCTGGGGAATACTGTAGTCTTCATCATCCGAGTCGTCATCCGTGAACCTTTTTCGGTCCTTTCTCTGAGATCCATTCGAACTGCGTTTCCGCTTCATTTGATGCGGCTTCACTTTAAGTTGATCTGTACAGGCTTGACACTGAGGAACCAGCCCGCGCCTGACTTCATCAAAGATGGCATCTCCAGACACTTGAATATGACATTTAGTGCAAGTTGCGGTGGCGAAAGATCCATGGCACTGGATAAGCTTAGACGGGTCGACCCCAGCATTGGCCTCCAAGTTATCAATGTTTTGGGTGAAGTTCGTCAGTAGCTTTCCCTTGTCTTGAAGTAGCTTAATAAAGGCATGAGTTGGCGAAAATCGCTTTTCGGTCGGCAAAATATCTTTTGCAACGGAGAAGAAAATAGATGGGTCCTCGAGAAATAGGCTGATATCAAACACGTCCTGTGGATCGTTAAGCCCAAGATATTGCAGCTTCGAATACAGCCCAATGTCCTTTGATCTAAAATCAGGAATGCCTAGGCTTGTGGAAATCTACAGAAATGAATTAGCATTATTTTTGCGCTTGCTTGCCACTGTTGGGCCTCCTACACCGGCTCCAGTCAAAACAACGATATTTTTGGAACGCTTCAGCAGCTCAACGGCATCGTCAATCGTATTGTATTGCGGCAGCTTTAAGCGTTTGGAGTACTCGCGCCTCATTCCAATGCACAGAGGGTTGAGATAAGTTTCATCAGGGGAGCCGTCCAGAAAAGCTGGGGGCACGATCCCGAAAGCAGTGCATAGTTTCTTCGCCGGGATCTTTCTATGGTAAACGGTTTCTGCGAGGAATTGTGCCACGCCGATTTCACGCAAACGGCTGCGGAGAGCCCGCGCTTCTTCCAGCGTCACTGCACCTGGAATCACTACAATATCACCGCCAGAGTTAGCAACTTCGGTGTTGAAAACGGGCTAGAGAAAGAATAGATAGCGCGTACCTCCGTCGCGAAGCTGTTCGTCGCTTACGAACTGGACAGCATCTTCGTAGAGTGATTCCGTTTCCCACTGCTCATCAGAGCCATCTTCCAGGCTTGACAAGTCTGACAAAGATGCGTTATCAGATTCTGGTGCTTCCCTCACCTCACTGGAAACGCGGGAGTGGATGACGACCGAGTCTAGAACCTTTGTCTTTGGACTTGTCTCCTTACCTGCTGGCTTTGGCGTGACATCCATGATGGAGCAAGGGAATGTATCACGACCTTGGCCAGCAGAACTGCGGACGCCACATTGCGCCGATAGTCAACTCGCTGAAGCCGCAAGCGACTTGCCGCCGTCGAGAAGATGCGATCCCGCCCGGAACAAGGATTATCCGCGGCAGAAATTGACTTTCCGCCAATGAAGAGCGCGTTTGCTGCGGAATGTATCTTTTCTGCGCGTTTACAGCGGGAGAGTACAAGCACTGCCGGGAGCAGCAAAGCATTTCGTTGATTAAGAGTCTATCATCTCATGGTCATCATCGGACTCGCCTTCATCCTCATCTTCCCATTCATCCTCGTTGCCAGCCTCCGCTTCATCACCGCTGTCCTCGATCAAGTCGCCCAATTCTTGTTCCAACTCTTGAACAAGCTCCAGGGCGTGCTCTTTCAACCTGGTGTCCTCGTATTGGATCATATCATAAAGCTTCAGGCCTTGTCTCAGCCAGCTTCGACTCGATAGTAGAGTAGCACGTTGCTGTTCTGCAGCGGCTTCGCTCGGAGATCCCGTAGCCTGTTCCCGGCCCTTTTTACCCAGCAAATATTGACACCATCCGCCTAAATACCACGTTTCGATGCTCTGGTCATCTTCAAGGATCATCCGCTCCAAGACTTTCAGCGCCTCTATCTCCATTTCGGCCTCCATCAACAACCTTGAAAGACTGACTCGAACGGGAAAATCCGGCACACGTGGATGGTCAGGAGGTAAATCTCTCCAGAGGTCCAAACTCCGCGCCAAAGCCGCTCTTGCATCCTCATGTCGAAGCTGTGATATTCGAATCGAGGCAAGCGTTTGTAGGCATTCAGGCGAATCAGGGGCCATTAGGAGCGCCTCCGTAATCAAGGCTTCGCATCTGCTCTCAGCATCTTCTTCCCATCTACGCCCGAAGTCAGTAACTAAACAATTCGCTAGCAACCCAGGCTGGCACTCACGATAAATCGGTCATGTATATCTCAATCACTCCGCAAAGCGCATTCGCTAGTTTTTGCTTTTTCTCCTGCAGCTCCTCCGCGACTCCTTCACTATTACTTGCTTCTAGGGCCTGTATATTCTGCCGCAACACACCCACTCCTCGCTCAAACCACCTCACGCTATCATGGCCACCCTCTTCACTGAGTTGCGCCAGCCAGAGAAACTTCTCTGCTCCGCCGCCCTGCGACTCTGGTTTAACGCCGTCGGCATCGAGCGTAACGGCGCGCAGGAAGTGCTCTCTAGCGGTATCAATATCTCCTAGCTGGACATATAGTTCTCCGGCTAGATTTAGTCCGATTAGTGTATTAGAGGACGCCGGGGGTGCAATGCTTAGGCCGCGTTCGACGAGGGCGAGTGCTTCCTCCGGTTGTCCGGTTTGGAGGAGCGCGATCGCCTGCTCATATAGAGTCGAGGGGTCTTCGGTCATCATTTCTTTTTGAATTGCCCGCGTGCCACGGAGGACTGATTTCTCTTTTCGTTTCGATTGCTTCTTCGAGGGTCTAGTTTTGGCCATGTCTGACAACGAGCCCCGACGCCCACGACATATAGCGGTTGCTCTCGTGGAAGCGATTTCTCCGGCCGGCGAGATTGCAGATCTCCTCAGAAGTAATTTTAGAGGGTCAATTGGGTGGTGGTGTTGTTCTCTATCGTCGCCTGCAAAGACAGAAAATTGTATGCACTGGCTTCGGAGCAAATTTGTGTTTGGCTGGTTTGTCTTCCGATGACATGGGTGATGCGAGGGGCTTCAACAAACGAAGTGCAGTCGACAGCAAGCCAGAAACGATCACAGCTCTGTCTATTTTGATTTGAAAGTCACAGTTGATAAGCAGCACCTCAACGCCAGCAGCATGGGCCGAGAAGACCAGGACGAAGAGCGGGAGACGCTAAAATCTATTTTCCCAGACGAGATCACAGGTGCGCGATTCACGCTCAACACGCTTGAGGCACGCCGCTGACGAACATCTACAGATATATCTGAAGACACATACCGAATATCAATAACCCTCGACGTCGGCCATCATGGAGACGATTACTCGGATCCGCCAATCCTCATCCTTCAAGTGACATACCCAGAAAATTACCCCGATGTTGCCCCTCGTCTTGAAATCTCCGCTCCCCCCAACGCCCCAAAATACCCTCAATTTGATATTCAGGAAGATAGAGACCGGCTTCTTGACTCGCTCCAAACCACCATCGAAGAGAACTTGGGGATGCAGATGGTGTTTACACTCGTCGATACACTCAAAGAGGGCGCGGAACTGCTTATCTCAGAACGCCGCGCAGCAATCGAGGCGCTAAGGGAATTCGAAGCGGCGAAAGCGGAAGAGGAAGAAAACCGGAAATTTCAGGGCGAGGCTGTAACGAGGGAGAGCTTCCTGGAGTGGCGGGAGAGATTCCGGGCAGAGATGGAAGAAGAGGAAAGGAGGAAACAGGAAGAGCGGGAGGCAGAGGAGAAGAAGAAAAGAGCCACCGCCAAAGGGCCGGAGAAGCTCACTGGCAAACAGCTGTGGGAACGAGGTCTGGCAGGAAAGGCAGATTATGACGAGGAAGATTCGTTACCCGTTAAGCTGGCCAGTGTAGATCTGAAAGCATAAAAGACAGTGTTGATATTCCATATCATAAACCTCCGTGCAGATGGGACGGTGATGTGCTTTATATTGACGGCTGGCACTCGTCCTAGCGGTAAATGGTAGCGATGCATAAACGGCCTCCTGGTTGGCAGCATTCGAGATTTGCTTGATTTGATATCGCAACACTTTGGTGACACGAAGCTCATCAATGAAGCATTCAAATGATCTATCTGGGTCTACTTACTATGCTACAATACAAATAACCAAGACTGCTTCTAAAAATAGCCGTGTCGTTAACTGCAGGCTCGCGCTGAAAACCAACTCACGACTTCCACTCGAGAGTATTATATCTGCAACAGGATAAGGAGAATGAAGCCGCACCCGCCCTATCTCCTACACTGTCCCCCCGAGATTTTGCTTCAAGTCGTTGACCACCTTTTCCATGACAAAGAAGCACTCTCCCGCCTGAGCCTTGTCTGCAAATCTCTCCGGGGTCTCGCGCTTCCGTTTCTTCTCGAGGCCGTTGATCTTAGTTGCCACAACTATGGGCGTTTGCCCGAGCAAGAAGATGAATTCCGGCCGGTATGGTACGCAGATTTTAGTGACGAGCATCGCCCTTCGAGCCTGGTAGTCCGTCAGCGCGCCTTTCTTCGACTGATGACAGACCGCCCGGATCTCGCGCCGCACGTACGATCATTTACGTGGACGCTCGCATGGATCAATCATGATGAAGACGACTTGATTGAAATTGACTACGAGTTATGGAATGTCTTTAGTCGGCTGACCAACGTGCGCCATCTCGACCTGGCATCGCTCCATGACATCTTCTACCTATCCTTTATCCGTGAAAATCCGTCGAGGCTCTTCCCTGCTGTGAGCCATCTCCGTCTGATCGGGTGGATGCATCGTGGCCTAGTCGAAGCTATCGTCAACTCGTTAGACCCGGCGGCGGTCACCACCATCATCCTTGATTTCCTACAGGATGAGGGCGCGTTTCCCAACGGGGCGCCCATGGCTGAAGATGTTGCGGAGCAGTATGCCCGCGACACTGGACTTGACATGCGGCCCGGAGCTCTTATAGATGAAGATCTTTATGAGCGGCAGCGAACTGGTACTGCCTGTATATTTCCTGGCCCTATGTGGACTTCACTTCGAAAGCTTTCAGACCGCCGGCTTACATCCCTTACAAAGTTTGAGCTTCGAATAGTGCCATATAGACGGAATTCTGATCTCCGCAATTATTCCAGTCTCTTTCGTGAAACCGCAAAATTCCTCTTATCTGTCGGTCAGACTCTAAAGTCACTGACCGTCATTTTCGCGGAGCATCCGATACCTTACGAGGCAGTCCCCCATTTTCGTTCCCATTCTTATCGTGCCTGGCACATGTGTTTGGCGGCCGAGTTCTTGCATGTACTGCTTCCAGCTATCAACCAGGCATGCTGCGCTCTCTCGAGCCTAACCATCCGGGGCTTCCATTTGCTAGGCACTGCTAAGCCCCACGACGCCCAATACGTATCTATAGGGAGCCTTACTGAACTTTGCAGTAACCATTCAATTGCTTCGTGGCAAACAATAATCGCTGAGAAGAACCCGGATTGGCGCCGTATCTTCAACGGCTACGACTATAAACCGGATGCTAGCACGATGCAAGAATTCCATAAGGCATTCGCGCTAAGTTAACAAATAAATCGACTCTTCTCCGTCAATTCAACGTTCTAATCTAGGATCCAAAACACTCTCCAACATACGACTGCACTTTCGATGTCAACGTCAGCCGTCCAGCCGGCCACTTCCGCCGAGGTCGACCGAAATCGGCTATGGCTTGTTGGGCTTCTTCACACCCTTTGGCCAGGCATCCCCACCGCAAGCAGTGTTGGCATTGTTCCAGTACGCATAGAGCGCATACCAGGCGTAATTGTCACAGTTCACTTTGGCAGCTGCCCAGTCGGCTTTCCGTGGCGACTGTTTTCCCGCAATTTTCGCTGCTTTTTCAAACCCGGTTATATCTGGTTTCGGACCGATGTCCCTTGTGAATTTGAGATGCAGCCACTCGTGAATCATTATACGCTCCCTGCAGTCAACGTTGTCGAGCGTTTTCTCGAGGCCGGAATCTCCAGCAATGGCAAATGCGTTTGGAAACCTCATGTCATCGAAGAAAGAAGGACAGAAGACAATGCTGGAGGAATGTTTATAAACGTATTTGGCTTCGATTGGCTGATCATTGTTAGGGTTGTTTGCTATTGCCTGGGCAGCGTCTTTACCCGTTCTATTCAATGTCAAAAACAGTTCGATACCACACGGCACTTTGCAAACAAGCAACGAGGGCCTTACCCGCAATAAGATTCTCCATCTGAACCCTTCACCTCCCCTTTCTTATCGCAGATGAACCGCACGCCACTCGCGTCGCCATGCCGACCCTCAAATTGTTGCATCTTTTTGTGCAAAATATCAAACGACTCTTTGACATACCCGATTCGATTGTCTTGTGCATAAAACATTTGGGTGAAAGCTGGGTCCTTCTCTGAGATGAAAGCAATATTTTCCTTATTAGCGTTCTTTCCAGGCTTCTGTGGAAGGCCTTTTGTCAGTTCCTCGAGGAATCCGGACGCGCTTTTTATGAAGTCGAGGGAGTCCTGAAACGCAGCAGTGATCTTTCGTCGATCTTCCTGGTCGGTGCATGATTCGTCCCAGTCGAACCACCGTTCAGTCGCCTCTTTTGGCTGGTTGACAATGAGCACTCGCGTTTTCGGTGTTTTCGCTTTGGTGACCGGGTCTTCGTAATCTGGCTCATCATCTAGCTGTTTTACTTCCTGGTTGCCTTCTCTCTTTTCCAGATGAGAAAGCGAGCGTGTGTCGGCTGGATGGATGACAACGGCTGCGCAAAAGGAGGCAAATAAAGGTAGGGAAATAAAACCTTTCATTCTTATCTAGTACTCGTGCAAGCTCAGAAAGTGGTTACTGGTATTACATCTGTTCCTTAAAACAAGATGGCCTGAATACAATATCCAAGGGGGCCTCTCGACAGGCGGCTTTGCTTTATACATCTATCTTGCAACCGTTTCTGGCTGGATATCTTATTTTTAGCCCAGTCCTTTTTATTTTTACGCAGGATGAAAATGGGTATGCAGCGCGTTGTGCTCCGCCTTCGACAGGATCAATATGTCGCTCTTGCAGGAAGAGCCAGGGGCCGCAGCCGAACAGGTTCTGTACAGTAAATCTATAGATACATACAAACCCCTTTTCAGCTGGAGGGAAGATAAAGTTCCTCAGCATTGTCCTTTGGACCCCAATGAGTTTCCGTTTGATGAATATTCCCTTACATTCATTAATTCCCCTCAGGGAATAGCTTGATTGCATTATTTATGAGAAAATATATAGCACCTAATAACTATAGGCAGCTTCCTGAAGAGCAAGTCGATTGAGAAATTTACCGTCTAGTACAATCCCTCAACCGGTGCTGAAATCTCCATATGGGTGTTTGTTCCCCAGGGAGCCATGCACTATGATGGAAAGGGGTGATTCGGCCCCTATTGTTTTCAAAAGTGGCATCTCGAAATATTTTGGCAAAAATAGCTGTTGGTCACTTTAATCACAATAGAATAGAGTTAACTATGTACTCCGTACGGATACAGTGCCTTGATCATCTCTTCAAGCATTCTGTTCCTTTTATGACAAAATCAGCTGTCGACAGGACTAGGCCATGCCCGGAACTATACAAGTAATAATAATCAACATGTCCTGCATAATCCTACATGTTTGGGGCTTGATCAGCCCTACGGTTTTATATAAAAAAATATATTGTCGGGTTGTCGCCGGAGCAATATCCTGATATACGGGTGGCATGCAGCTTTTTTGACGATCGTCCGTTTCATATCAATCCAGCAGCTTTATTGTGTATTGAACTGACTATCATTCGACATATTTTACAAGATGCAAGCGTTCTGACTAGGATAATTACATACGGGGCATACACCTTCACTTCCCCTCTGAGCCTCACATAGGAATTTGGGATATCAAGAAGGATTTCCTCTTGGAGTATTGCTCTATTTCTGGGTGAGGAATAATCATCCCGCCATGGCGCAGCCCGGTGGAAGGATGATGCTTCTCGAAGAAACCCCGTAGAGGAGCAGCAACTTTGATAGATTCGTTTGCAATAGCGGAAAGACCGCAATATCGCCTGAGACTCCAGTTCCTTTGCAGGATGAAGAACAGTCGCAGCTTAGCGATTGCACGAGACGAGACGGAGTTTGCTATTTTTAACCATTCAATATCCTCGTTCATATATAAAATGTTGTCTCCCTGAGATATTGTCCGTCAAAAACGCGGCCTTTATTCTGCTTCCGGCTGTATCCATCCTTGACATGTCTTCTTGAATTGTTCAAAGTAACCATGCGTTTAACTTCTGAAAAATGGCTTTCCATGAAATGCCTTGCGACATACTTCCTCCTTTGTAATGGCCTCGAAGTCGCTGCGAAGCCCGCCACCGAAGCAACAAAAGGACCGGGACCCGTCACAGTTGTGGCCTCCCGCAAGGGGGGCGCTATTACAGGTCTTTAGAATTGTGCGATGGGTGATTTACTTCAACTGACGCTTTGCAGTGGTTTTCACCCCGACCTCCGTGAGCGTGGCAGGCATCACCCCGCCAGTAACCAAAGCCACGACCATCACGACAACCAAAAACTCCAAAGAAACAGCTGCCATCGCCATTGCCGCTGGTGCTGGCATAGTTGCCAATGGTGCACTTGCGGCTTGGGTTTTCAGGCCTATCCCAGAAGGACCTCCAGCACCGACGACTCCGCCGCCTTATTCCACGTCGCAACAGCCGAAACCCTCAAAAACGAAAGATCCGCCCAAAGGTACAACGACGACAATGAAGCCGGCCGCCTGTCCGTTCACCAAAGTAAATGCAAAGCATGACTTTACATCAGTCCCGGATCCGCCCAAGTGGACAGGTAAAATCCCTTCACAAACTGTCACTTCCAAGTCGCCGGAGTGCACCAAAGCAGGGAAGAATAACGAGCTCCTTCGTGGTACTAATCCTGACTATGTTAACGAGCTAGCCAAGGTATTTTGCAAGGGTGGTCTTTCAAAAGATAGAAGCAGCACACTTGGCTATGATGACCTTCCCAAGAAGGGCACGTTCACCGACAAGCTGAAGGAGATTCAAGTCAAATTCAACTTCAAGTTCGGAAGGAAGAACGATGCTTGTCCGAAGAATTGTGCTGCTTCATACGCCAGCATGATCAAGAGGTGTAAGTCTGAAGATGTCTAAGTGTTGACGGCGGTGTTGATTCTGACATTCATCCCAGGTCAATACAATTCACACGCCGTCTTTGGTGGTGGCAGTCTGGAGCAAGGCTGTGGAACATATAGATTCATGATCGAAGGTGAACCTAGAACTGAACTGAGCTGCAAGAAATCTGAGTCGCGTGGCGTTTTCTTCAACTACCAATATAGCGATGCCGCTCTCGATTCCATTGAAAATTTCTGCAAAGCACAGGACGGAAAAGTCATCAAGCAAAAGGACGAGAAAACGTGGATCAAAGAAACTTCGTTTTCTGTCACGTACTCGGATAAATGTAAGGGCTCCGGAGAGTATAAAATCAAGAAAGATTATTGCAGGAAATACCTGCAACGTACTGTCAACGATTGTGACACACATACCCGCGTTTATAAGCACGGCGGTACCGTCACCGATACTGATAATTGTGGTTCCTTTACATTCCATCCCACTGGGTACGACGTTTTCTTTTGCTATCCCCATAACAAGGATGGCGGGCTTATCACCCAGGGAACACATGCCATTGTCAGCCTCGATATTGTCAAGGATGCTATCAACGCATTTTGCAACCGTGAAGGGGATGGACAAACGTACACCATCTCTCCAGATATCAAACCTAACAAGGGCTTTATACAAGACACTTGCAAAGAGAAGGGATATGCCTCCTGTGGATATTTTTATACCAAAGATGGCAAGAGAGTCACGAAGAAGGGGGAAGTCGGGGACCTTGTTCTCAGGATGGAGGCATCCTATCATGAGCAAAAGGAAATCAAATGCGGGCCGAAGAAGAAGTATGAAATTAAAGGACAAAGGTTAATTCTTTCGCTCTGTTTCCGTATCTGTCATTGGTTCTGGGACCGAGCTGACGAAAAATGATAGATGTAAGGATATGCTTAATAAGGTTATTGGCATCGATCCGAAGGGAATGTGCGTTGGCAAGGACCCAAAGAAGTTAGATTTGGGATCATTTTTGGAGTCCTCAGAGAAAGGGTGCGTGTTATGGAATATGTGGGCTGTTGAGACGCACTGAGAGCATTTCTGTATTCTCCTTTTAGAGGTGGAAAATAGAGCAATTATGTCAGGATTCCCAAATACTTACGAGTGTAATGTTGCCCGTCAGATAACCCAAGATCAGGATTTTGCATGTACTGTAAATACATATGAGTGGGAACGTAGCTCGGCGATCTGATGGCAAGCATCGGTCAGGGATGCCGGTCAGAGTGCCTAATATTCTTTCCTGGGCGGTTCCACGGAATATATTTCGATCAATCACTTTTCATTGCCTGTTCAGCTAGTTTCTGCTTTCTTCTCTCGAGGGCCTCTTTCTTTGCTAGCTGCCTTTCCTTCAATACCACACCCCACATCTTTTGTGCCATGGCTCTATTCTCGAGATCCTTGTGCAATAGTTGTGCATTAACTTCATCCAGGCAGTCCCTCACACAGGCCGTCCAAGGCACATCATCTTTCTCACCTGTTATGTCGTCCCAGAGGTCTTCATCCTTCGCCCTTCCAAGCTCAAATTGCAGGCGTTCGCGTCGTTCTATCCTTTTCCACCGTTTATGTAGTAAGCCTTTGATCGTGACACTCAGACTAGGTGGCTGCGGTTTTCTAATCCGAAGAAAAGGGATGCCGCGCGCATTAACGAGGACAGGGACATGACGGCGACCGCTGACGACGGGTCTCGGTCGAGAAAGGATCGGCTTTCTATCAGGGTGCGGACGGAGAGCTTCCGGTGTCCTGTCGCGCCGTATCTTTGGAGGAGGCCTTTTACGAAGGCATAGTGGTGGTTGGGCAGATTGGGCGCGGTGTTCCTCGATAACCTGGTGCCGAAGAGCTCGGGTTGCGACAAGCAAAGAATCGACTCGTTGTATACTTTCTATATCTCTCCTGGCACATCCGTGGAATAAATCGAGGGCCTAGAGCAGCAGTTGCTGTTAGCCCGCTGCTTGGGGGGAGACCGCAACTAGTTAACATACTTCATACCCTGCTTTCAAAGCGTTCGCGATTTGGCCTATACTTTGCAATTTCCTGTCTTTGCGAAACCTTTTTCTCACAAGATTACGGATCTCATCCGCTTTCTCACTACCGCGAAAGGCCCGATTGCCGAGGGCGAGAAGAGCATGATAGAGTGAGAGACCTGGGAACACGTATCAGGCTTGATTTTGTGAAACGTTTGGGGTACAGCATACACGCTAGCCGGTGCACCCCTGAGCGATTGGGAGCTAAATGCCGGGGCATTCGGAGTGACCATTGAGATTGGGGTGTGAGGATGATGGTCTCTGTAAGCTTCGTTATGGCTTTGGAAGGATAAGAAGAATAAGCCACAGGGTGAGGTCAATTCCGCTCTCGGTTCGGATTAATATTGATACGGGAATTCCCCTGACCATACGGGAAAATTGTAGCTTCAGGAAACCCCTGATCAATTGTGGATCAACAGTATCCCAATCTGCAACAGTAGATCCGCCAAATCTAATTAGGAAACCTTTGAACCACTGTAGATCCATGATTTCTTGAGGTTCAACATAGCCAAAATCTCAATGTAGTTCAATAAGAGATGGCTCTTGAATTTTGAACATTAATTCAGAAGATTTGTTAAAAAGAAAAAGAATGTTGATTCAATCTGAGATATCTATTGTACATAACTAACTCATTATTAATGAGATTGGATCTCAAATCTTCCATAACACAATTTCATCCATAATGCTCAATGTTCCAGCCTCCATGATTCAACTGTCCAATTTCAACTCTTCAATTTTGATTCTAGAACTTTAAATCTTCAGAGGGAAGTTTGTTCTCTTCAGTTCTTTCAACTGATGAGTGTGTATGTAAGAACACCACCAGTGAGGAGTAGCTATTTAGCCACCATCCAGCAGAGAATATCTATGACAGCATTGTGGTGAGATGTTGCCACTCTAAAGATATAAGCAGGGGGCTGCCTTGCCCACTTGAAAGAAAGCAAGTGATTTGTTTACTATCTATTTACTACTAGAGTCTATTCTATAATCTATATATTCTTATATATGTTCTGATTATATGTTGATATTACTTAATTCAATAGTAATAATCTCTACCTGATCTCTAGCTAGCCACTAGTTACCAGTACTCTCATAGTTTCACTTTAATATTGAAGAGACATCTAATTTCTGACTGAAGTCAAGCTAGTTATTACAGTTTTAAATCACTTCTTCAAGAAATTAAAGAGAGTATATCATCTGAACATCTTCTCTGCAAGATCTTAATGAGTTCACCACAAACTTTTGAATCTGCTATGGAAGAGAATGAACAGAATATTTCTCAGAACTGATGAAAATCTATAATTAGACTCTCAGAATTCTCTTCAGCTATCTCACAATCAAATTGCAGAGATATAGAAGATAGAAATTCTTCTGTAACAGAAATCATGTATATAATAATCTTGAATCAGTTTAATGCTCTTTTTTAATAAATGTCAATACAGTAGAAACAGGCAGCAGCTATCTTGCTGCAAGTTGTCTATAAACAAGAAGATAAATAATTTCTGAAGCCAGACTTATATAAGAGATAGAATTGAAAGAAATATTGAAAATTTATTCAGACTTGTGAGAATTATCTTAAGATAAAGAGCAGAATCTATACTACTGAGAAGAAAAAAATCAAATATGTAGCAGCTAGATTGTGAGATAATCTTCAAGTCTTGTGAAATTTGAAAAGAAAACATATTGATTGAAACATATTCATCTTCAATAATCTTAAAATGAAATTGTTGAACTGACTTGAAGCTTCAGAGAATTGTGGGTGTACAGCAGTAAGAAGAATGACAGCTCTATACTTTCAAGCAGAATAATTCATTTCTGATTTCAAACAGAAATTTATAAAATGTTGGCAGGATTTTGAGATGATCTCTATGGAATGTCAACATCAGCAATTGTGGGCAAGGTGTGGAAAGAGGAGAGTATCATGACAGAAATAAGAAAAGAAAATTGATCGGTATGAACATCTCTGCAAACAATTGGCTAAGAAGCAGTAATTTATCCACTTCTATACTTGTTCTGAGTAAAAAGAACAACAAAAACAAGAAGAATGATACTTCAATTGTAATCAGCAAGATTATATGATGAATATCTGTTCAAAATGAAAGACCAGTGATCAAATGGTTAAGAAGCAGTAATTCTTTCATGAAAAGATCAATTCTTCATCTAGTGTCAATTATATTCTGAAAGAAGTTCAAGAAATGGAAGAATTGCAAGAAGAATTCATAGAATCAGAGACTGAGTCTATATCAGTAGAGAGCTTACAAGAATATAGCAGTGAATGACTAGTCAGACACTGTTCAGAATGTAAATCAATTGTTGCTATTATAAAATCAGAAAAATATCTCATATTGAACTGTGTTCTTATTGATTCAGGAGATTTTGTTGAGTGTGTCACATATAGAAAGCTGCTACAAAGTGGCTGAAAACCACTCAATTTACTGCAAAAATTGAAATTAGCTGATGAATTAAATACTGTCTGTTATGAGAAGATTGCTCTTATCTGCAAGCTCAAGAATTTGAAAGAAATGAAAAAAATAATTAATTAAATATTTAAAGTCATGAATTTTTTAATATATGATATATTACTAGATCTATCTTGATTAGTGGAGACAAACTTCATTATTGATTGATCTGCTGAATTCTGATGATATTACAGTGAGAAATCAGTCAAACTCTGAATTGAAAACTCACACTGTTTTTTAAAGACTTCTTGACATGAAGTTGTTTACATACTTTTAACTGAGTGAAAATCTAAAAATACCATGCTTAATCTTTCTGAATATTATTAATAATACACAGAAGTCTTCTTGATGAAAGCAGCTAGTAAGCTGTCAGATAGTCACATGAAATATTTAATTAATTTATAATAAAATCAAATGTCATCTTGAAAAAAGATTTATACTATGTCAATAAAAAAATTGAACATCTTATGAAAATATATTGAAGATAAATAACAACAAGAATGAATTTGATCTTCTACTAGTTCTGTGAGAACATCTATACTCTTCATCAAGAAAGCTGATGGATTGCTGCAACTTTGCATTGATTATAAAAGATTAAATACAGTAACTATTAAAAATTGCTATCTTCTATCTCAAATTGATAAATTACTTGATAGATTAAGTGGTACACAATGACTAATGAAGCTGAATCTCTGTGATGCATATCAACATATACAGATACATCACAGTGATGAATGAAAGATAGCTTTTTGTACTTGATATGATCATTTTAAATATACAGTCTTGCTGTTTGATCTCTGCAATGCACTGGTGATCTTTCAGATATATATTAATAATATTATAAATAATCTTTTAGATAATCATGTTATTGTATATATTAATAACATACTTATTTTCTCTCAAACTGAATAAGAATATATTCAACACATTACTGAAGTTCTACAGCAGCTATATAGTCACAAACTATACACTAAGTTATTGAAATGCAAATTTTATAAAAAAGAGGTGAAATTTCTCAGTTATATTATTGAATATGATGAAATTTGTCTGGATGAAAGCTGCTTGAAAATAGTGTTTAACTGATCAGAACTGAAATTTATATATAATATTCAAATATTTTTGAGATTTACTGGCTTCTTTAGACATTTCATATTTAATTATGCTGGTATTACTGCTCCATTAACTGAATTATTAAAGAAATAAGATAAACTCTTTGAGTTAATGATGAGAGTATGACAAGCTTTCAGAGATCTTAAAGATGCTTTTGATACTTCTTTATTATTAACTCATTTTGATGAAGATAAAAATATCTTGATGATTACTGATGTCTCAGATTATGCAATTGCAGCAATATTGCTTCAGTCTAGTGACAAACAAGAACAGAGATAATAATATAATTAATACTCTATAATTTTTTATTTCTGCAAGATGAATGAGACTGAGCAACAATATAAAGTTCATGATCAAGAGCTTTTAGTAATTATGAAATACTTTAAGCATTGACATTACTATCTGAAAGATAGTAGACAGCCATTCTGTGTTCAAATTGATTATAACAATCTTCAATACTTCTTTCAGATCAAAATGCTAAATAGCAGACAGACTAGATGAGCAGAGATTCTTGCAGCATATGATTTTATATTAAAACATAGACTGAGAGCTTGCAATTCAGTAGACACTTCATTATAGTGATCTGATTATAAGCTGACAGACATGCAAGAACATCAGATGAACATGTTATCTATCTTACAGAGAAACTGACACTAGAAATCAGTAAGTCAGAGAATCTCTACAAGAAATCTGCTGATTCATGATAAGAAACTGAACTGGAGACAGAAACAAGCTGTCTGAAAAGCTTGATTTCTAGGATC
>NW_003052498.1:1709033-1728511 GCF_000003515.1 Uncinocarpus reesii 1704 | reverse complement strand
CACTTTTCAGAGATGATCAGCTGGCGTCGAGGTGTGAGAATATATATGTCTTAAAATTCAGTAATCAGACAAGAACTGCTGAGAAGCCATTATGATAATGTATGAGTTGATTATAATGATATTCAAAAGATATTAAAGCTTCTACAATGCAAATATTACTGAAATTAAATAATAAAAAATATAGAGAAGTATGTCAGCTTCTGCTATATATATAACTTGATGAAATCTCATCATCATAAATCTTATAAGAAGCTAGCAAGCTTGCTCATAGCAATAAGTTCTTGAAAACATATAGTCATGAATTTTGTTGTGAGACTTCCACTCTTGCTGCTAGATGACAGAATGTTTGACACTATTTTGATAATAGTGAATAAATTTTTAAAGATGATTAAGTACATTTCTGTTATTAAAGATATTAAGACATCTGAACTAGCTGATTTTTTTATTAGACATATTGTGAGTCAATATGGGTGCTCAGAATCTATTCTATTCAATCACAGATCATTGTTTACTAACTGCTATTAAGTAGAGATGTGTCATCATCTCTCTGTCAAATAAAATCTCAGTACTGCTTATCATCCACAAACCAACAGTCAAATCAAATGACTAAACCAAATCCTCAAATAATATATTTGCTTATATATTAATTACTGATAGAATGATTGGATCCAGTTGTTATCTACTGCTGAGTTTGTGTATAATAACAGTTGAAATGCATTAACAGATAAAACTTCATTTGAACTTGTTCTAATCTTTAAACTTCAGTTATCTGTTGATTTGCAGACTGATTCATCTTTCAGTCTATCAGAAGTCATTAAAGAAATTAAATAAATTCAATAAATCTGCAAGCAAGTTATTCAATCACTGCAAACTGCTGTCAATACACAAGTTAAATATTACAACCAGTATCATAAATCAATGCAATATCAAGTACAAGATTGTGTTCTACTTAATTGAAAAAATATAAAGATTTTAAGATCTTCTATCAAGCTTGATAATTGATTTGTAGAGTCTTTCAAAATTATAGCTATATAAGAAAAACAAGCTTATATATTAAGACTTCTGAAATCATATGGACAACTTAATTCAACTTTTCATGTTTCACTACTGGAGTTCTATCAGAGATGTATCAGTAATTAATCAGTGACTCTGCAGCCAATATTGATTAATGATGAAGAAGAATGAGAAGTGGAGATCATTCTCAATAAACACATTTACTGCTCAAAAATCAAATATCTGATCAAATGAAAAGGCTTTTCTTTCTATAAAAATCAATGGTTAAAAGCAGGAGATCTTCCAAACTGCAATGAACTTATTGCAGAATTTGAACAGCTATTCAAAGCCTCAATTAAGAGACATCACCACAAGTTCACTATGCAATAACCACTCCATAGCTGCTAGCAGCTAATAAAGAGAGAGAAGAAATATGATTTATGAAAAAATTTATAATAGAAAGAGCAGAAGAAAACATTTTCATTTAAGATCTGAAGATTAATAAAAAAAGTTATTGTCTTTAATGAGTTTCACTGACTTCTTCTCTTCCTCCAGGAATTTGGTCTCAATCTCAGATGATTTGAGAAATCAGATGATGTTATTAGACATCATCTGTAGTGTTCTCTTCAGTTGCAAGAAAAAGATGAGGACAGTATAAAGTTCTGATTCAGAAGTGACAGCAGCAGAGATGAGAATAATAAAAGCAGCAGTAGAAGTGTGATGTGAGATAATCTGAGAAACATCTGTTTCACAAAAAAAAATATTAATCACTGAGATTCTTCTCTGTAGACAAGAAAGAATCTTTAAAGTTGAATAATTATCAGTAGCTAGCTGACACATTACTGTAATCTCATTGCAGAGAGCAGAAGAAATCACCACACATGTTTTCTCATGCACACAGTACTGAGAGCACTTGTCAAATGCAGCAGAGAATGAACAGACTGTAGTATAATCTTACACTAGATACTTGATACATCACACATATATAATAATCTGATTACTGATCTGCTGCAAGCTATCAGCAAGATCTAGAAAAGAGAAACTTGAGATATTTTTCTGAAATTTTTAGAAAATATTTATAAAAACAGTAGAAACAGTTGAACTGATCACATCTGCAGCTGTTTTATTTCTTAAATTCTATTCTCTTGTTAATTGCTGCTATTCATTCACTAGATATTGATTACTTACAGAAGATGTATCACAATCAGATCTTCTGAAGCTGGTAGTCATAACAGAAGAGTTTCATGAGCAAGAACTGAAAGATGAAATAGAAGATTAATTAAAGAATTCATTAGCTCACTGCTAACTAGCTTTCTTCACACATATAAGAGCTTATGAGAGACAGAGAATAATCTGAAGCAGAAATAACTGAATACTCTGAGACAGCTGAAGTAATGATCACAGCTGAAGCTGTAATATAAGCATGCTTCTTTATCACTGAAGCAGCTGCAGCATCATAAAGTCATTTGACAGTCATCTAGCAGCAACATTAATATATTAGCTGAGTGAAAATTAAATAAAAACACTCTCAACTGTGAAATACTTACAGCAGAAGAACAGAAATATGAAATTTAAATTAAAGAAAAATTCTGAATTACTTCTGTTAATTAAATTCATCTTTCTGAATCTTCAATCCACTTACAAATGAGAAAAAAGCTGATAATTTGCAGAAATTCTATCATTATCTATCAGCAATCTGTTTAACAATTAATGGAGATCTCCAGCATCTATCACTTCTAGAATTTGAATGCTTTAAGAAAGCAAAAGAAAAAAGAAAGAAAATAAACTCATCTTTATCAATCTCTATAATTATTATATAACACAAATCTGAAAGCTTCTGATTAATCAATGCTCTAGCTTACAAAACAAAATGTTTCTGACTCACATGATCTGCTGTGAAAACAACTGTTGAAACAGAGACTTTTAAATCTCACATGAGCTCTTTAAAAATCTGAGAATGTGTTTCTCTAGAGAGAGAATAATTGTAAGAACATCATCAGTGAGAAGCAGCTATCTAGCCACCATTCAGCAGAAAATATCTATAACAGCATTATAACAAGATGTTGCCACTTCAAAAATGTAAGCAGGAGGCTGTCTTGTCCACTTGAAAGAGAACAAGTGATTTATTTACTATCTATTCACTATTAGAGTCTATTCTACAATTTATATATTCTTATATATGTTCTGATTATACATTAATATTACTTAGTTCAATAGCAATAATCTCTACCTGACCTCTAGCTAGCTGCTAGTTATCAGTACTCTCATAATTCCACTCTAATATCAAAGAGATGTCTAGTCTCTGGCTGAAGTCAAGCTAGTTGTTACAGTGTATAAGATGAGTAGAAGATCTCATCAGATTCATATTCTTCATCTCTATCAGTCTTCTTGAAATTCTCTGTAAGCATCTTGCTGAAGCTTCAGATTCAATATTACTCAACAGGAACATCCATTTCATTCTGATTTTTGAGTGTTGAGGTAACAATTTCTTTCAGCTTGACTGATACTTTAATTAGCTCTCTATGCAAGAAAAGAATGAATTAACTTATGAGATGACACAAATCTGATTTCACAAGCTGGTGTATTTAACAAGGTCTCTGACACAGTAGCTGACAATGAGCTAAGATAGAAGAAAGAGTCATGATTGTCAGAGCAGACTCTCTTCACAGTAGTAATGGAGCTGCTGGAAGTCTGTCTTTTATGAGATTATAAAAGATTAGTATATTCTCATTTTAATTGGAAAAATAACTGAAATCATACAGAAATTTCAGAAGTTCTGTTCTGAAGATTGAACAATTCTTTTGCAATTGCCTGCAATATATATTAGCATTTGTTATATAACTATTTGAAGTTGAAAGACTTACATTAAGACAATCAATCATTTGACTGAAAATTACTGAGAGACAGCTGAGTGAATAATAGATTATCTCATTCAATTTCTTGATCTTAATAAGTGTTCCTGAAATGCTCTTGAGAGAAGTTGAGATATCATGAAGACTTGAATTCAAGCCTTCCAATGTGTTGCCAGATGTTTTATCAGTTGAGACAATATCTATATTCTTGAGCCACTCAGCCAGTTCAGCAGCAGCTTGAACAGCACCATCATGAAATGAAATCTTTAAAAGTTGATTTGTCATTATGAGATAGAGCTTATGAGTCTCTAAGATTTGATTAACAGTGTCAATTGCTTCATTTGAGCAATCAACACAAGACTTCTTGTTGTGAGAACAATTTCTGCAGATCTTGCTATCACCTAACATCTTGTTGCAGGGAGTATCAATATGATTTGAAAAGACATAGTTGATACAATGTTAACATATGGTTTCAGAGTCATTGATCTTTTTCTTCTTTTTTGAATCTGGCTTCTTTCTTGGAGTGGCACCCTCACCTGCAGCCACTGAATCATGTGTTTTTGGAGACATTTTGACCTATATAAATGTTAATATATCTCTCATGAGATTGAATTCATTTAATATTATCTTTTCACACCAAAACAAGCAAAAATCATTGGGGGAGGGAGGAGGGGAGAAGGAGAAGGGTCAAGCTGGTGAAATAACTTAAGAAGAGAGAGAAAGAGAAAGTGAGATTTCAAAAAAAGAATTCTTATTATGCAAATCCCAATTAGAACTTTGTTTATGTTGACATAATTGAGATTGTCTGATATATGTGTTTCAGTACATCATATTTCTTCTATACTGCTCTTCAGCCCAATTTCTCTATAATTTTTGCTTGCTAATGCTACTAGAAAGAGATAATATCAATCTCATTATGCCCACTTTGTGGAAATTGCTCCAGCAAACTTGATCTTACTGAGTATCTTTATCTTCTTGCTATCAGTCTGCACATTGAAATTTCTTTTCTTACTTGTCTTTGTCTTCTTTTTGACAAAATCAGTCTTGTCAATTGATTCATATTGTAGAGCTTCTGTCATAAAGTTTCAGAATTTCACAATCTTCTCTCATGCTCTCTTTGCAGAAACATCAGACATATCAGTTCAGAGTTTAATCTGAACTGCTAGATTTGCATATATCTCTAATCAGACTATTAGTTACCATATTGAACAGACAAATTGCAGAATGGTATATGCTTCATATATCATTAATCAAGCAGAGTTGACTTTTCATAGTTAATGATTGATTTGACTCAATAGAAGACATCAAAAAATCTGTCTTTGATGAAATGCTTCACAAAATAAGTGAGAAGCTTCTCACTGTCATTGCAGCAATGCATCTTTATATTGGGATTCTCATTCTTGTCAGTCTCTACCATCTTTTGAATCTGAATCTATTCTTTTATTAGCAGAAGATTGATTGGGATTGAATTAAATTAATTGCTAACTGTCATTTTCTTTAGAAATTTACATTTCCATATCTTCACCAGCTCTAGCAGGTGAAGTCTATCTGAATCAAATGTATAGCAGTTCTCATTGTCAATGCCATATACACTTTTAATAATATTGAAGATTTTCTTCTTGTTGAACTTCAGAAAATATGACCAGTGCATCATCTGCTTTGATTCCTCATTTTTAAGCTTATTCTCCTTTTTATAGACTTCAGTGTTGAGATGCCACACTTGCTGATGTTGCTTTTGAACTCTCTCTTCAGCTGGTGTCTTCTGGATCTGCAATACTTCATTTGCTGATGTCTCTAAAGCCTTCAATATTTCATTTACTAACCACACTGAGCCTGCAACATTCTCTAGAAGATGGTTATTCATTCTTATATATAATGAATTGAATTTGTATTAGTATAAATTTATAAATAAAATCCTGCAATTAGTATATTGCTGTATTTCTTATTAAATTAAACTCTTGTCTACTACTTTTGTGTCTCCTCACATTTTCATAAAGAGTAATAAACAACTACAACTCTTGATCTGATTCCAACCCCTGACAACAACAATTCATTTCAATTGCAATTAAAGTCTACTTCTCAATCAAGATGTTCAGATCAAATATATGTAGAGCAAAGCTCTATACTTTCTGAGATTCAAATATTAATTCAGAAATACCAGCACCAGATTCTTTTCAGTATCATGAGATTCAACAATCATCTGTTGAAATTGATGACTCTACAGATGTATTTGATGCTACAGATGCAGATATCTTTTCAGAGATTGATTTTGCAGTGAGTTATCATTGTTATTAATTGTGGAAATTGAGAAGCTCAAATTAATTATGTGAAGCAGTCTACAGTTGATATTGATGCCCTTTCAAGCTCTGATTCAATTGATGATCTGGCTGACATTTTAAAGAATGCTGCTGCTGATGCAGCATTTATATCATTTAATATCAATTCTCACAGTGAGGAACTTGCATTTGATTCTCATATTGAGAATCATGAAGAGTCATTGAAATCTCAAATACCAATGTCAATAACAATTTCTACAACTGAGGATGATGCTTCAGAAGCTATAATCCATCCCCATGTGAAATTGCATGATGAGATGAATGCATTTACAATGGTCATGATATTATGGTGTGAGAAATTGAAAATATTCTGACTGCAATACAAATCTCTACAAGAAATTCTTTTTACATTAAAGAATTTGAGATCTTTAAAATTGCTTTCTGCAGGGCTTTCTACTCTCAAGTAAAAGTCTCACACACACTTTCTGATTCTACTGCTCTGCAAGAATGTGATATCAGTCATTCTGTTCAAGATGCTGATGCTCTCAGCTGCCAACAGAAAGCTGGCTCAGATCACACTCAATACAAATATGTATTCTCAAAATTCTATAGCATTAGTTGCAATGCTAGTCAGATCACCAACATTTTGGAGGAAAATATATATAAATATGACTGAGCTTGTGAATTGTCTGACTGAATTTTGATATTCTCAATCATGGGGATTCTTGATCAAGTACAGCTCAGAGAATTTTACTCACTATCTGAATTAAAGACCAGTCTTTTTCTCTGATTTTATTATATTTTGGTGTGATAAAGATAACTGTCCATGCAAAACAGATCCAACAAGTGATCATATGAGAAGAGTACAATTTATTGATTGTAATAAATGATCAGTTTTCAGTAATTCTGATGCTGTTGTGCTTCAAATCCAATCCACTCTCTGATACAATTCTGGAAATTATGGTGGAAAGCTCTCTCATTTACAGCCATCTCATCATCTGAAAGAGATGATTATGCTTGAGAATCAAAATATATTTATTTCTGAGATCAATATTCTCTCCCAAGTTGATGTTTTCATTAACTATAAATTCAGAACAGACATTACAGGACTATCTGAATCTGACAGATACTTTTATTGGTGAATTCTAAGCATTAAGTTAGAAAAGATGGAAATCCAACCAGCCCATCAAAGCAATTCTTTGTGTGGAGAGTTGGAGATTGCAGCATATGAAAGAGATACCTGTGAGGAGCTAGGTCTAATGGACATATAATCAGAACAGGAATGAGCTACTAGCATAGAGAATATAAAGAAATATGCAGTGGGAGCAAGTATATAGTATATGCTATAAGTAGATAGAGCTTGTCACTGACCTGTGTAAGAATGAGGGCAGCATTGAGAGATTATATACAAGCAAGATGTGTCCTACTAAGATTTAAAGAGTCTAGTATTAAAGTCTGACATGACAATTGCTTCTTCATTTATTGGAAGCTGTCTCCAGCAATCATTGTAGTTTATAGATGTTACTATCAGTGTAGTATTAGACATTAATATCTAATTGTTCAGCTGCTTGCAGCATTATTGAGTGTTAGATGTGAGTAGCTTGAGCAGCATTGTGTAGCTGTGATGTGGGTGTGGGTGTGAATGTGGGTGTGATGTGATGATGTCAGTGTGGTGAGATAAGCAGAGTGGTAAGATAAGCAGTGGTGATGTAAGCAGAACACTGATATAAGTTGAGTGAGTCACACATGATGTGTCAGAACAGATACTCTCATCAAGTTAAAAGCATTTTTTTTTAATCAGAATTAGCATTATATCAGAATAAATAATAAAAAATATTCACAATTCATCACACTTCTTTCTCTTCTCTTCTTCTTTCTACAACACCATTGCTTTAAAAAGGTATTTTTATCTGACTCATCTGTCTGCTGTCACTCATCTGTTTCTCTGTCATCATAACTGAATTCTCTCTTTTGTGAGTCTCATCAACATATTGAATGTAGAATGATGGATATTCTATATTATGAATGAGTTGTTCATTGTTGCTTTGCTGTTTGTCACATGCAAGTTACTGTTCTGATGCAGTAGTTGACTTTATTATGATACTTAATCTTCATGACTATTAGTCTATTTCTGTTATCTCAGTGTTTCATAAACTTTTTATCACTGTGAATGCTTTTTTTTTATTATTTTGTCACTGCCTTCACATTTTTCAACAAGAACTTGTTGCTGTTTGTGCAAACTTTTCACTTATAATGTTATTATTGATGTGTTTGTTTGATGTGGGTATTGATCATTTGCTAATATATTATTTATTAATAGACATATTTCATGTGTCTGCTATCTTCTTTACTATAAGAATCTCAACTTTTTCTGTGCTATTCTTTTAGAGAGAAAGAAGTACAAAGAATATCACAAAACACATTATTTCTGTATTTCTGTATGTGCTATCAGCAAGTTCTGTTGATAAATATAGTACTGACAGATATATATTGATAGACAGAGAACAGCAAAACTCTTCAGCAGATCATCAATCTTCATGACTTGATTTTCTTTAATAAAAGATTGAGTCACATCATTCAATCTGACCACAACAAGCTTTAACAGCTCATTATTAAACTTAATTAATTCACAGCTCTGATGCAATTTCAGAGAGCTCAGATAGCTGTTCTCATCAGTGTCACTAAATATTATATACTGCAGACTATTCAATCTGACAAAACTGTCAGTAACTTTAATAATAATTATTTCTCATTCATCATCTTCATCTTCACCTTCTCCACCATCTTGAACATCAATAGTGACAACAATAACAATAATAATAATGATAAAAGCATCATTAATAAGAGTGATGTCAGCTCTTTCTGTAAGAGAAGTCATGCTGTATCAGAAGATTCTGACAGCAGAGCTGTCATTTCTGATAATATACAATTTCAGACAGTAATCACAGTTGCAGTGATTGTTTCAGTCCAGTATGAGACTCATGATTTTATCTCTGAGTGGCATAGACTGTGTGAATTTTTATTTAATACTGAGAGTATTTTAAAAGACTTTATGAAGCAATGAAGTTCTGTTCAGAAACAAGAAATGTTTTTTGCATAATATAATATTCACTCTTAGATTGTGATCTTTAAGCAATTTTTCTTTTTATTTTTTGTGCTCTTCAGAATTTTAAGTTTACTGTAGACAGCAGTCTTCAGATCTGAATAAAAAATATTTACATTTTTCTTTTTTATTTTCAATGCTTCATTAAACCATGTGAGACATCTGTTGACATTTAATCCATTATGAAGATAGAGTATCTTGCATTTTTAAAAATAGATGTTTAGCATTTGCTGCACTTTGAGACTGATAATCTTATTACATTTCATATTTTCTCTTTTTTAAGAAATATTTTCATTATCTCTGTATCTGCAACATTTTCTTCAGATTTTCAAGTGTCATCTTGTGATTCTCATTCAAGCCATCAAACTAGATATTCAACTTTCTTTCATCAGATGTACTTGTCAAGTATTTCATTCACTATAAATTCATCTTCTCCATCCACCAGTTCTGACTCTGGCAGTGGTGGCACTCTCTCACATTTGATGTAAGATTTCAAGAGAAAGATGTGAAAGACAGAGTGAATGCTGCAGTAGATTAAGAGTAGTTGAAGCTTATATAATTATTTTTCTCAGACTGCAATGATTTCAAATGAATCAACAAAATTGTGGTTGAGTTTTCTTGCAGAATGGATTATTTTAAGATTCTTAACATTAAGCATGACTAAATCATTCATCTTATAACTTTGCAGCAGATGCTTGACATTATAATATATCTTTTATGAGTCTCATATCTGTTGAAGTTTGTCACTCAGCTCTCTGCAAATATCTGTTAATGTTTCTGTGCATTCTGCAGCATGTATGACTGAACACTCTGACACTTGACTGATATTAATAGAAAGATCTGATCAGTATTTCATCAGAACTATTGCTGATACTTCACTCATGAAGCTATATTAAAATTGATTATAGATATGTTGAGTCATGAGAAGTTATTAAGTTCAGTCATCTTAATGAAAATTTATAAAGCAGTATAAGTATTGCTTCAGAATTTGATTTTGATGCTCAGTTTATCTGTTCATTTAAGAGTGAAAAGCAGTATTAAGCTTATATTTTACATTAAAATAAAAGTATAAAGTTGATCAGTATTTGCTTGTGAACAGTGATTCTCAGTCAGAAATTATGTGTTGAGATGTTTCATATATAATAAAAACACACTTATAGCACAATTCTGCAAGTTGCTTCACAGTGATGTCTTTTCTGTACAGTAGATAAATTGTGAACTTGATGAGAATATTAACTATAATTAAGATGATATTATAGATTTGGTCTTTTCATGAAGACAGAAGTAGTTTTATGATGAGATTTATAATTAAGATTTCAAATAATTTTGTGGGCAATGAAATGGTGCTCAATTCATTATATTATTTATAACATCAAGACTTAATGTGTTGGCATGTGTCACAGCTTTACACATATTTCACAATATTTCAGAATAGTTCATGCTAATAGTACTTTTCTCAGATAGTCTCAATGATCCTTTTGATTTCAAAATGACTGTCTTGCAGATTATCATGATTGGCACAAAGAATCTCAGCAATAAGCACTTTTTGCTGTGATATATAAGCACAGTCATTCACACATAGAATTTCATTTTTAAAAAAGATTCATGTTGATTTATTAGCTTCAAGTGTATCTTTCTCCTCTATTTCACACTTCTGTAACAACTAGCTTGACTTCAGTCAGGGACTAGACACCTCTTCAATATTAGAGTGGAACTATGAGAGTACTGATAACTAGCAGCTAGCTAGAGATTAGATAGAGATTATTGCTATTGAATTAAGTAATATCAACATATAATTAAAACATATATAAAAATATGTAGATTGTAGAATAGTCTCTAGTAGTGAATAGATAATAAATGAATCACTTATCTTCTTTCAAGTAGGCAAGACAGCCTCCTGCTTATATCTTTAAGATGGCAACATCTCATCATAATGCTGTCATAAATATTCTCTGCTATATGATGACTAGACAGCTGCTTCTTGCTGATGATGTTCTTATAATTATTCTCTTCTTAGAAGAACATGTTTTCAGATTTCTGAAGAGCTCATATAAGATTCAGAAGTCTCTGTTCCAACAGTTGTTTCTGCAGTGAATTATATGAGTCAGAAATATTTTGTTTTGTAAGCTAAAGCATTGATCAATCAGAAGCTTTCAGATTTGTGTTGTATAATAATTATAGAGATTGATAGAGATGAGTTCATTCTCTTTCTCTTTTTTTTTATTTTTTTAGAGCATTCAAATTCTAGAAGTGATAGATGCTGAAGATTCTTATTGATTGTTAGATAGATTGCTGATAGATAGTAATAGAATTTCTGCAAACTACTGACTTCTCTTCTGTTTGTAAGTGAATTGAAGATTCAGAAAGATGAATTTAATTAACAGAAATAATTCAGAATTTTTCTTTAATTCAAATTTTATATTTCTGTTCTTCTGTCATAAGTATTTCACAGTTGAGAGTATTTTTATTTGATTTCTGTCTGACTAATATATTAATATTGCTGCTAGATGACTGTCAAACAGCTTTGTGGTGCTGCAGCTGCTTCAGCAGCAAAGAAGTATGCTCATGTTGCAGCTTTAGCTATAATCACTGCTTCAGCTATTCTGAAATGCTTAATTACTTCTGTTCTGAACTGTTTTCTGTTTCTCATAAGCTTTTATACATGTGAAGAAAGCTAGTTAGCAGCAAGTTAATAAATTCTTTAATCAGTCTTTTGTTTCATTCTTCAGTTCTCACTCATGAGACTCTTCTATTATGACTATCAGCTCTGAAGAGTCTGATTGTGATGCATCTTCTGTAAGTAATTAATATCTAGCAGATGAATAGCAGCAATTAACAAGAGAATAGAATTTAAGAGATAAAACAGCTGCAGATGCAGTCAGTTTGACTATTTCTGCTATCTTCATAAATATTTTCTAAAAATTTCAGAAAAATATCTCAAGTTTCTCTTTTCTAGATCTTGCTGATAGCTTGCAGCAGATCAGTAATCAGATTATTATATATGTACAGTGTGTCAAGTATCTAGTGCAAGATTATACTACAGTCTGTTCATTTTCTGCTGTATTTAACAAGTACTTCTAGTGCTGTGTGCATGAGAAAGCATGTGTGGTAGTTCTTCTCACTCTTCATAATAAAATTATAGTGATGCATCAGCTAGCTACTGACAATTATTCAACTTCAGAAATTCTTTCTCATCTGCAGAGAAGAGTTTCAGCAATCAATATCTTTTTTCACAAGATGAATATCTTTCAGATTATTTTACATCACACTCTCACTGCTGCTTCTGTTGCCTCCATCTTTATTACTGTCATTTTCAAGTCAGAATTCTGCACTGTTCTTGTCTTCCTCTCACAACTGAAGAGAACACTACAGATAATGTCTAACAACATTATTTAGTTTCTCAAATTGTCTGAGATTGAGACTGAATTTCTGAAGGAAGAGAAAAAGCCAGCAAGACTCATTGAAGATGACAACTAATTATCATTAAATTGTCAGTTTCTCATCAGTTTGTTGCATTTTCAGTTTGTTCAGCTTTCAGATTTTAAATCTTTTATCTTTTTTCATCAGTTTTCAGATCTTGAATGAAAACATTTTCTTCTGCTCTTTTTATTGTAAATTTTTTTATAGATCATATTTCTTCTCTCTCTTTGTTAGCTGCTAGCAGCTATGGAGCAGTTATTGTATAGTGAACTTGCAGCAATGTCTCTTAATCAGAGCTTTGAATAGCTGTTTGAATTCTGTGATAAGTTCATTGCAGTTTGAAAGATCTTCTGCTTTTAATTATTGATTTTTATAGAAAGAAAAGTCTTTTCATTTGATCAGATATTCAATTTTTGAATGATAAATGCATTTATCAAGAATGATCTTTACTTTTCATTCTTCTTTATCATCAATCAATATTGATTGCAGAATTGCTGGTCAGTCTCTGATACATCTTTAATAGAACTCCAGTAGTGAAACATGAAAAGTTGAATTGAGTCATTCATATAATTTCAGAAGTCTTAACATATAAGCTTGCTTTTCTTGTATGATTATAATTTTAAAAGACTCTACAAATCAATTATCAAGCTTGATAGAAGATCTTAAAGTCTTTATATTTTTTCAGTTAAGTAGAACACAATCTTCTACTTGATATTGCATCAGTTTATGATGCTGGTTATAATATTTAGCTTGTGTATTAATGACAGTTTGCAGTGATTGAACAGCTTGCTTACAGATTTGTTAGATTTGTTTAATTTCTTTAATAACTTCTAGCAGACTGAAAGATGAATCAGTCTGTAAATCAACAGATAATCAGAATTCAAAAATTAGAACAAGTTCAAATGAAGTTTTATCTGTTGATGTGTTTCAACTGTTGTTATACATAAACTCAGCAGTAGATAGCAGCTGAGTTCAATTATTCTGTCAGTAATTAACATATAAGCAAATATATTGTTTGAGGATTTGATTTAGCTGTTTGATTTGACTGTTGATTTGTGGGTGATAAGTGATGCTGAGATTTCATTTAATAGAGAGATGATGACACATCTCTGTTCAATAGCAGCTAGTAAACAGCAATCCACAGTTGGATAGAATAGATTTCAGATATTTGTATTAACTCACAACATATCTAATGAAAAGATCAGCTAGTTCAGATGTCTTAATGTCTTCAGTAACAGAAATATACTTAATCATCTTCAAAAATCTATTCACTATTATCAAGATAGTGTTGAACACCCTGTCATCTAGCAGCAAGAGTGGAAGTCTTACAATAAAATTTATAACTATATGTTTTTAAAAACTTGTTACTATGAGCAAGCTTGCTAGCTTTTCATAAGATTTATAGCAGCAAGATTTCATTAAGTTACACACATAGCAGAAGCTGACATACTTCTTCACATCTTTTATTATTTAATTTCAGTAATATTTGCATTGTAGAAGCTCCAACATCTTTTAAATGTTATTATGATTAACTCATATATTATCATAATGACTTCTCAGCAGTTCTTGTCTAATTACTGGATCTTGAGACACATATATTCTCAAATTATGCATAAGCAGCTGATTATTCTCTGAGAGATGTCAGTCTGCTTATTAATAGAATATCAACTTAATAGAGAAATTCAAAATCATACACAGTTCAGCAGATCAGACATTCTCATTCTGAAGCTTACAGAACAGACTATTCATGCTTTCTGAGACTGAGTTATAAACATTCTCATTTTCTTGTATTTTAATAATTATAATTCTAGAAATCAAGCTTTTCAGACAGCTTGTTTCTGTTTCTGACTCAGTCTCTTGTCACAAATCAGCAGATTTCTTGTAGAGATTCTCTGACTTGACAATTTCTAGTATCAGTTTTCTCTGTAAGATAGATAATATACTCACTTGATGTTCTTGCATGTCTGTCAGCTTATAATCAGATCATTATAATGAAGTATCTGCTGGATTGTGAGCTTTCAGTTTATGTTCTAATATAAAATCATACACTGCAAGAGTCTCTGTTCATCTAGTCTGTCTGCTATTCAGCATTTTGATCTGAAAGAAGTATTGAAGATTGTTATGATCAGTTTGAATACAGAATGACTGTCTACTATCTTTCAGATAGTGGCATTAATATTTAAAGTATTTTATAATTACTAAAAGCTCTTGATCATGAACTTCATATTGTTGCTCAGTCTCATTCATCTTGCAGAAATAAAAGATCACAGAATATCAATTGTGTCATCATTTCTGTTCTTGTTTGCTGCTAGACTGAAGTAATATTGTCATAATTATATAATTTGAGACATCAGTAATCATCAAGATATTTTTATCTTCATTAAAATAAGTTAATAATGAAGAAGCATTAAAAGCATCTTTAAGATTTCTGAAAGCTTGCTGTGCTCTTGCTGTTAACTTGAAGAATTTATCTTGTTTTTTTAATAATTCAGTTAATGGAGCAGTAATACCAGCATAGTTAAATATGAAATGTCTAAAGAAGTCAGTAAATTCCAAAAACATTTGAATATTATATATAGATTCTGATTCTGATCAGTTAAACACTGTTTTCAAGCAGCTTTCATCCAGACAAATTTCATCATATTCAATAATATAACTGAGAAATTTCATCTCTTTCTTATGGAATTTGCATTTCAATAATTTAGTGTATAATTTGTAACTATATAACTGCTGTAGAACTTCAGTAACATGTTGAATATGTTCTTGTTCAGTTTGAGAGAAAATAAGTATGTTGTCAATATATACAATAATATAATCATCTAAGAGATTATTTATAATATTATTGATATATGTCTGAAAGATCATTAGTGCATTGCAGAGATCAAACAGCAAGACTGTATATTTAAAATAGTCATATCAAGTATGAAAAGCTGTCTTTCATTCATCATTATAATGTATTTATATATATTGATATGCATTGTGGAGATCTAGCTTCATTAGTCATTACATGTCATTCAGTCTATTAAGTAATTCATCAATTTGAAGTAGAGAGTAGTAATTTTTAATAGTTACTGCATTTAATCTTCTGTAATTAACACAAAGTCACAGCAACTCATCAGCTTTCTTGACAAAGAGTATAGATGCTTTCACAGAACTAGTAGAAGATCAAATTTATTCTTATTATTGTTTATCTTTAATATATTTTCATAAGATGTTCAATTCTTTTGTTGACATAGTATAAATCTTTTTTCAAGACAGTATTTAATCTTATTATAGATCAATTGAATGTTTCACACAGCTATCTGACAGCTTACTAGCTGCTTTCATTAAGAAGACTTTCATATATTGTTAATAATATTCAGAAAGATCAAGCATGACATTTTTAAATTTTCACTCAGCTAAAAGCATGTAAACAACTTCATGTCAAGAAGTCTTTAAAAAACAGTGTGGATTTTTAATTCAGAGTTTGACTGATTTCTCACTGTAATATCACCAGAATTCAGCAGATCAATCAATAATGAGATTTGTCTCTGCTAATCAATATAGATCTAGTAATATATTATATATTGAAAGATTCATGACTTTAAATGTTTAATTAATTATTTTTTTCATTTCTTTCAAATTCTTAAGCTTGCAGATAAGAGCAATTTCTTCATAACAGATAGTATTTGATCTGTCAGCTAATTTCAATTTTTGCAGCAAATTGAGTGATTCTCAGCCACTTTGTAGCAGCTTTCTATACATGATACACTTAATAAAATCTTCTGAGTCAATAAGAATATAATTCAACATGGAATATTTTTCTGATTTTATAGTAGCAATAATCAGTTTACATTCTGAATGATGTCTGGCTAGTCATTCACTGCTATATTCTTGCAAGCTCTCTACTGATATAGACTCAGTTTTTGATTCTATAAATTCTTCTTGCAATTTCTTCATTTCTCAAACTTCTTTCAGAACATAGTTGACACTAGATGAAGAATTGATCTTCTCATGAAAAAATTACTGCTTCTTAATCATTTGATTACTGATCTTTCATTTTGAATAGACATTCATTATATAATCTTGCTGGTTACAATTGAAGCATTGTTCTTCTTGTTTTTGTTGTTTTTTTTGCTTGGAACAAGTATAGAAGTGGGTAGATTGTCACTTCTTAGCTGATTGTTTGTGAGAATGTTTGTCTGTTGATTTTCTTTTCTTATTTCTGTCATAATACTCTCATCTTTTCACATCTTGAGAGTTTTGAGAGTTGTTACAGCTATTTTCTCAATATCCAGCAGCTTTCTCATAGTGAGCAGTCATTGAAAACAATTTTTAAAGAGTATCTGGAACTTCTTGTTCTTGAATTTTATATTGAATTTGAGTAGATAGTTTAACTAAAGCTTGATAGACTCATGATTGCTGATATTGACATTTTATAGAAATCATCTCAAAATTGTGTCAATGTTTCATAAATTTCTGTTTGAAATCAGAAATGAATTATTCTGCTTGAAAGTGTAGAGCTGTCATTCTTCTTGCTGCTGTACATCTGTGATTCTTCAGAGCTTCAAGTCAGTTCAACAATTTCATTTTAAAATTATTGAAGATGAACATATTTCAATCAATATATTCTTTTTTTAAATTTCATAAGACTTGGAGATTATTCTGCAATCTAGCTGCTACATATTTAATCTTTTTTTTCTCAGTAGCATAGATCTCACTCTTTGTTTCAAGATAATTCTCATAAGTCTGAATAAATTCTTAATATTTCTTTTGATTCTGTTTCTTATACAAGTCTAGCTTCAGAAATCATTTATCTTCTTGTTTATAGACAATTTGTGATGAGATAGTCACTGTCTGTTCTCACTGTATTGATATTTATTGAAGAAGAGCATTAAACTGATTTAAGATTATTATATACATGATTTCTGTTGCAGAAGAATTTCTATCTTCTATATCTTTACAACTTGATTGTGAGATAATCAGAGAGAACTCTGAGAGTTTAACTACAGATTCTTGTCAGTTCTGAGAGATATTCTGTTCATTTTCTTTTATAGCAGGCTGCAGATCTGAAAGTTTGTGACAAATTTATTAAAATCTTGCAGAGAAGATGTTCAGATGGCATACTCTCTTCAGTTTCTTGAGAAAATAATTCAAAACTGTAACAACTAGCTTGACTTCAGTCAGAAATTAGACATTTCTTTAATATTAGAGTGAAACTACAAGAGTACTGATAACTAGCAGCTAGCTAGAGATCAGATAGAGATTATTGCTATTGAACTAAGTAATATCAACATATAATCAAAACATATATAAAAATATGTAGATTATAGAATAATTTCTAGTAATGAATAGATAATAAACAAATCACTTGCTCTCTTTCAAGTGGACAAGGCAGCCTCCTGCTTATATTTTTGGAGTGGCAACATCTCACCACAATGCTGTTATAGATATTCTCTGCTGTGTGGCAGCTAGATAGCTGCTCCTCACTGGTGGTGTTCTTACAACTTCCAGCATACAATAAATGTGTCAAGATCTTGAATTTGCTGGAGTAGTAATGTCAAGAATTCAGACATGTCAGAGTAAGCTGTCTTGAATGTTATGGTAGCATTTATTATTATTCATGACACAAGATTTCTAAAAGGTCCTCTAACATCATCAGTAGAATCAGATTGTGACAAGTCATACAAGTTGATTGGGGGCTCCACACTGTTCACTGTGATGATCAACATTAAAACTCTTTGTTCACTGTCATGCATTCATACACAGTTCACAAGAAGCATGATTACTTCATTGAAATTCATATTTCAGTCTTGATTAACTTCATGCTTAAGTTTTTGTTGCAGTGTGAGCAACAGTATTTCATTATGATAGAAGTCTGTATAGTCTGCACAGTAACTGAATACATCTGCAGGATTCATGTTTTCTGAACAGTGCTGCAATATGAAATCATACACACTGAGTACTTTCATTCATCTTGTCTGACATTAGTTCAATGTCTTAATTATTATAAAGTATTGAAGATTGACATGATCTGACAAGATAATCACTAATTTCTGACTTCTCTTCAGATAGTGTCTCCAGTGCTTGAAGACAGCAACTATTGCTAGAAGCTCTTTATTATGAGTATCATAGCAGATTTCAGTATCTATAAGCTTTCAGAATCAGAAGACAACAGAATATCAGAAATTATTCTTCTGAAGTTATAACAAGATGACTGCAATAGTATGAATTGAGATATCAAGTTCAAGTTTGATTCAGCATCAGTAATTAAAGTGAGCAAGTAACAGAGCAGACATGAAGTACTCTTTAAGTTAATCAAATGCACTTTAAGCTTTTTCAGTTCAGATGAATATTAATCTCTATTTTTCTTTCTTTTCTTCTGCAGTAAGTGCAAAGAGTGGGTTGACAATTTTTAAATAAAAGTAAATGAATCTGCAGTAAAAATTTATAAATCTCAAGAAGAATTAAATCTTCTTAACACTAGTGAAATTAGATTATTCAAAAATGATCTTGATTCTTTCTTTCTTCATTGAAACACCATTTGAGTCAACTATAAACTCAAGAAAGAAAATCTTGTCAGTGATAAACTTATATTTACTACTCTTGATAAAAAGACAAGCTTGTTTCAAGTATTTTAGAATTGTCTGAACATGCACAGTGTGCTCATTCATTGTATTGAAGTAGATGAGAATGTCATCAAGATACATCACACAACACACATCTAGCAGGTCAGCTAGAGCTTTATTAATGTACACTTGAAATATTGCTGGAGCATTGATGAGCTCAAAAGATAAAATACAGTATTTATAATGTTCATAACATGTGCAGAATGCTGTCATTCAGTAGTTTTTG
>NW_003052498.1:1704575-1708933 GCF_000003515.1 Uncinocarpus reesii 1704 | reverse complement strand
TCAATGCATTTAACTCTCTGTAGTCTACACAGAGATATAGATCATCATCTTTTTTCAGAGCAAATAGTATTGATGCATCAGCAGGGCTTTTTGAGAGTTGAATTCATTCTTTTTCTAGTGCAGCTACTATGTATTCTCAGAGAACAGCAAGTTCACTTTCTGAGAGATTGTATATTAATAGAAATGGTGATTTTTTGTCAGATTTTAATTTAATAATATGTTTTACTGTTGAGTGACACTCTGAGATGTTGATATTTTCTTCTGAGAAGAGATGCACAAACACCTGCATAAATTTCAGTAGTTTCAGAATATTCACATGTGTGATTGCATTGAGTGCAATACTTTCTGCATTTTGTGCAAATAATTTATTAATTGAGACAAGATATGCAGATGCATCAGAGAGAATTTCTTTTATTACTGTCTCAACTATTATAAAGTTAAATTCTTCATTTGACTCTTCTTCTTCTTCTAGACAGTAGACTCAATTGTCTTCCTGTCAGTTGATAATTGAATTAATAATTTTGAGTCAAAAGAATCTCAGAATCATGTTATAAATGTTTAAGATAATTGCTTTAAATGCTTGTTGTGCTTCTTGCATTGTTCTCTTGTGATCAGTTGCACTGACCACAAGATCATATATTTTAAAAATTCATACTTGATGTTTATCAATGACTTTAACTAACTTCAGCATCATGAATTTTGACATTAGATCTTGTAACTTGATTTAAAATTAACTCACAAAATTGGTTTCCACTTCAGAGTTCATTAAGACAAGCACATCTTTAATGCTCTCAGGAGTTTTGATCTGAATTATAATGAAAAATGAAAGTGAACTGACATGTCACAATTTATAAAGATTGAGAGCTACTGCAGCATTGATAGCTCTCTTCATTTATTTTTTAATACTTTATCTGTAAATTTTTTTGAATTTGCCTTCAGCTTTTTTCTGAGAAAGCATTCTTTAATAAAGTGTTCTGGTCTTTTGTGAAGATTGCATCATGATTTATCACTTATAATCTTGTACTTATAAGAGTTGAGTTTTTCTTTCTTTTGCAGTTTTTTTAAAAAGCTCTTTGCACTTTTCTTAAGTTTCTCTGTGTATTTTTTAATGTTATCTTTACAAATGATCAGTCATGTGACAAGTTCTTTATAGAACAAGTTGTCAATGGTGACAACATGTTTGTTAAATTCAGATCTGATTTTTAAGAGAATTTTGCAAACAAGATGCATCTTGCACTGTTTCTCTGTGTATTTGTATGAGAGTTGCTGTTCAAATAACTCAAGAGTGCTGCTGAAGTCATGAATGAATTAATTATCTTACTGTTTCAGCTTAAGATATTTATGCTCAGCATTTCAGAAGACTCTTTCAGAGTTCATAATCTGTTATGAGAGTCAATTACTGAATTTAGTTTATGAGAATAGAATGATTAAAGCAGCAGTGTGGTGATTTTACTTGATGAGAAGCTTGATTTTTAAATATTATACTGCTTCAAGCATCTTGCAGTCATCATGGTCTCTAAAGTACACTGCTTGATATGCATAAAATATCATGCATTAATCTAGAAATTTCTCAAGTTCTTTAAGATTCTTGACTGCAAACTTTTTATTATTCTTGCATGTTAAAGCTCTATCTGCATTCACTATATTTAATAATTATAGTCATGAGGCTTCATCTGTTTCAGTCTGAACATTTGAGTGACTTTCTGAAGATGTGACCATCTGAGTGATGGCTTCTTGCAGAGATTCATTTAGATTTCATGTGTGTAGCATTCTTTTCAGTCTTGATTAATATGGAGTGAAGATTGAAATCATGTAGCAAGAGAATTTCTTCATTGAAGTGATTCTTCTTTCTATAATTGCACACATTGCATTGATTTTCTGTTGCAGATCTTGAATATATTTTTTCTGTTGCAGAACTTGTAGTTCTTTACTTAATTTTGCAAGTAAGACTTCATCTTGATTATTGTTCTTAATATTCAACAGATTGTTTGCAGAAGCAGCAAGAGTGCAGCTTGTGTATGTTTTAATATCTTGAAACACATTCTGCTGTTCAGATGAAGAGAAGTCAGTATGAGTACTAAGCTTAACTGTTTGCAGTACAATTTCAATTTCATTCACTCTCATGAGAAATTGCATGAATAGCCTCAGCTGTTCAGAGATTTTCTGATGTTTCAGTAGTATTAAAAGATCAGATATTGAGTGAGTGTCTCCAGAAGTCTTTTCATGAATTCATCAGCTCATCTTGTTGATAAAGAGTGTTTTGCATTATTTCTTTCAATGAAAAGTCATACATTACATTAATGTTCAATGCAAGTGCTGGTAGCAGTCTGTCTGACAGATCATCTCTTATAATGAGAGAAAGCAATGAGAACTGTGAGAAGCTAGATCTAATGAACATATAATCAGAACAGAAATGAGCTACTAGTATAAAGAATATAAAGAAATATGCAGTGGGAGCAAGTATATAGTATATATTATGAGTAGATAAAGCTCATCACTGACCCATGTAAGAACAGAGACAGCATTGAGAAATTATATACAAGCAAGATGTGTGCTATTAAGATCTAAAGAGTCTAGTGTTAGAATCTGACATGACAATATTCTAGAGAAGATGTTCAGAAAATCCACTGATGTCAAGAAGATAATCTTATTATCATATCAGCTTTTCATTAATAAATTTGAACTCTATCACAATATATATTACAGTCTCATGAGTTTCTATATGATTTCTGTGGGTCTCAACACAAGCAAGCAGTCAAAAAGAAACAACATTTATACATTGACTCTTGGACTGCATGGCACTAATTTCTCTGATGTTGTTGAGACATTGGCATCTGATTTGACATTGCTTGATTGAGATATTACAATTAATATGAAAGATTAAATTTGTGTTGTGGCATTCTGCATATTCTTTCTTAAAGATATGCTGCAACAGAATGACAACATGACTATTAAGAGATCAACAGTCATTTATTCTTGTTGAAGCTGCATGATTTCTGATATTGAGAGACATGACATGATGTTTAATACTCTCACAAAAGACTGATATCACTTTAATATATTATAATAATGTGAGAAGATTAATTCAGCAGCAACTACATCTGTCAAAGAAAATCTCTATAAAGAGTATAAAATAACAACAGAGCAGACATCTCTATTTAAAGATCTGTTTATTTCTGAATTTCACTACATTCTTTCTCTCTGATTCATGCCACAGTGAGTTCTCTGAAATCTTCAAGATAGCTCATGCTCTATTGCTGTCAATTCTATCTCAGTTTAATCAGAAAAAGTACTGCTGAGTGCTGCAGAGATTTTCATTCTGATAGTAATGAGTCTGACTACAGTCATCATTAACTCATTTGAAATTCTATCAATTACAAGAGCATGTCTGAGCATCTATTATTATTCTGATTCTTTTTTGATGCTTTATGAAAACTGTCTGAATAAATTCAGCAGTTTGCTGATTTATATCAGTCATCTTCAAGATAGAGACTGATCTAATAAGCTTGATTATTCAAGTTTTTGCAGCAATTGCTTGGAGTAATTCTCTTTTAGCATCACAATTATCTATAAACTGCACAATTGATCAGCTACAAGCTACAATTGTAACAGTCTGAAAGAGCCTGTAGATGCTAATTAATACAGCTGCATGTGCAGTTAAATCAGTATATATAATATTACAGACATTATCAGTAGTCAGTCATTAATCTTCAACTATTCAATCTCTTGCTGCAATGTCAGATATTGCAGATCAAGCTGACACTGATGGATTCAGTAAATTATAAAAGAAAATCAAAGCTCTGCAGATCTTGAAGAATTGACTGAACATGCATATTGAAATTCACTATTCAGAGCAAGCAAAGAAATATACTCTTTTAAATAACTGCAGTATTCTTACTGATGAAGACAAGTATTGAGAATACAAAAACTTGTTCAAAAAACTAATAAATAAGATGTTGAGAAGATTTTGCTTTCTTAAGAAAGCTTCAAGTGAATATTACTGTTGATTCTTGAAGATGTCTGATTGAAAATTGAGCTTCATTTAATTCAGAACATGCAGCAGCTTTATAGCTACTGCTCAACTCTTTTCAATAACTTATTGTGATTGAATTCTGATGATGACATGAAATTTGGCATGCAAGATGCTGAAGAGAGCAATAATAAGTATTACTTAAATATTTAATACTGACAGCCTGCAAATCAAGTTATTTTTAAGCTTGAGATTCTGAATGCACATCTCTCTATATTGTCAAATCTTCATCCATTTCTTAAATCTTTGTGAAAAGCATATTTAAAAGATTGAAACAAGCTGTCAGTATTTTCTAGATCTGGATCCAATCCTAATTTACTTTTTATAA
>NW_003052498.1:1667561-1704475 GCF_000003515.1 Uncinocarpus reesii 1704 | reverse complement strand
CTTATTTACTTTTATAGATATATTATCTTTTCAATTGGTAACAACTTGTGCTGAATGACTCTGAAGATTGAAGATTTGATTCAATATAACAAGCAGAATGCTTCTATTTTTGAAAGAATTAATAGCATATTTGTTTATAAGCTCAATTTCTGCTGGAGAACATTCTTCTCTGCTGTTGCTCTTTATGAGACTCATCAAGATCAAATTCTTGATTTACTGATTTTACAGATAATTAATACTTGCAATATTGTTATTGAACTTTCTGCAATTCAAAAGTCAGCACTATATGCAATAGAAATCAGGAAAAACATGAGTATTGAGCTGAACAGCACAGATATTTCTCTTGATGATGATATAGAAACTTTGATATTTCTATATTATACATGAGATGTCATCTTTTCATAGAGTAGTAATTAGCTTTTCTTAATACAAACAAATTGAGGCAATTGAAACCTGTACAAGCAATGAGACAATTATAACTAAGCTGATCAGCAATCTGCTAGTAACCCTCTCAATCACCAGTGTTTCTCTTCTGGAGAAATGTTTATTGAAAAATCACATTCATTGCAACCCTCCAGCAACATTTCTCTGACTGAAATGTTGCTTGTTGGGCAATGGTGGTTCATGCATTGCTAGGAAGAAATGTTTCAGGCTGATTCCACAGTGGATTCATGGTGGTTCTACAGTCATTTGGAGCTACAATTTTCCCCTATGGGAGACTAATAACTAGGAGATGAATGGGGGTTTAATAGTTCGGTTCTCACGATTGACCAACCTCATTACTCCAGTATCTAGTAAAGTCGCCTCTTAAGGCATACACTCATGAGGCCTATTGCCTCTTCAGATAGGCTACGGCGTGGAAAGATCCGCCGACAACAATAAAAATTTAGATGACCCATGCTTTCAGCCCTCAACCAGCAGCAGTGAGTAACCTAGATTGAAACGAGCTATAAGGCCAAGGAAGACAAGAATGTGTGTAGCTCAGTAAGATCGTGAATAGTAGCCGCAGCGGCATATTTTCGGTATTCTATGGCATCATGCTTCTCAGCAGTAACTCCAGTTTCTGGCAAGGTCCTAGTGATTCCTGCATAAACACGGTTGAAAAGCCATAAGAGAAGAATAGTCAAATTAGAATGTTGCGCCTTCTGGCGGTTGAGGGATCTTCTTATGCTGAGGTAGCGCCATATATCTGGAAAAGCATTAGCCAACAAACCTAAAGTTATGAGTCCACGGCGTTTTTCAACTACCTTCGAAGTTCGAGAAGGATAGTCTCCATTGTGAATTCGCGCTTCCATTCTATCAGACAGGGGAGCCTTGTGGGGTCAACCTAGAATACCAGATTTTGTTAGATCCTGAGTATTTCACCGTTGAACCCTCCAAATAACTTAGTGGGTACCTTTCCAGAACGCGGATCGACGCATGGCAGGTTTATTTTCGAAACAAATTGGATCATAGGAGGACGGTCAGGATAATCGTCGCCGCAGTGGATGTTCACGCTGTAGATGCGGTTCTCGTGGACGCTCTAACGAGGAGCAAGGTATCAGACTCAGCTCAGCATCCAAATGTACGGGACTAACATGTGGAGGTCCCAAGATTGTTCCGTTCCAGTTCCTCATCATAATATCCTCGCCATCAGCCAAACCATATGAGCATGCCTCTGTAAAGACGTCAGAATCGGGTTTGGCATTTGCAGGCTAACGATCGGGGACGGAGATTCGAACACTCCTCACCTGGGCCTTGGCCCTTCTCCCCCTTCTCCAGCTCCTCTAGGAGGCGGAAGTTTCGTGGCACCTTCGCCGTCATGGTCGCGTTGATAGTGTTGAAGCGATTGTAGGGAGGGGCTCGTGGTGCTACTGCTGACGGAGGGGTTCGAATCACAAGCTTCCGGAAGTTGTGGGCTGCCGTAGTTAATAATAGGGCTGTTACTCCGGTGGGTCGAAGAGACACACTGTGCAAAAGGCTAACTAATCCTATTGCGGCCTAGCCCACCACCCATTGCCTCTCGTGTCTTGGCAAAGCCACCTTCGGCCGCTGAGGCTCTGGACTTCCTGATTGGGTTGCTTCCACAGCTTCAACGTCAATCGTGAGATTTGCTGGATGAGCGTTCTTGATTCTGGTGCAAAGCTTCTTTACTACGGCTCTTGAGTCTACTTATGGTGGAATTTGACTGTTTTTCAATCCCTTAATTCACGATATATGATGCTACTTTCCCTTCCCTGACATGACTTCTCAATTTCTTCAAGGAGAGTTATCCACATTGATTCAAGAATCCAAAAGGAAAAACTCCGACCTGAGAAACGTAAGGTTTAAGCGTCACTGTTTTGGGTTCGAGGCCGTGTTCTGAGACTTACCGTGGAATTAGGCAGCGGAGAAGTCTCTAAGCGAACTGAGAGCTTTGCCATCTACTTCAGAGGCCCAGCTAGTCGCAGGTTTGATGCACTTTAAGCAGGAACTTCTGCTTTGCCAATTGCTGACTAGCCAAGAGACTTGACCCGGAGACCACAGTTCGCGAAGCCGTTTATTCTAGCATGCCATGCCCGTCATGCCAAACTTGCAGCAGTCGGAGTGGGATGTATCCACAAGCTTGTGGCATCCGGAGCACTGCCGTCTGAGCAACTTGGAAATGTCGTGGATGGCCTGCGCGAAACGACGACCCTAAGTATGAGCAATGACCTCTCTCGTTAATCTGCAAGCCCTCGTTACTGACGTTTCCTCAGGCGTTGATGTGCAACTTAAAGTACTCCAAACGTTGCCTTCACTATTTCAATGGCATGCCGGCAGCTTGAGCGGCCAACTCCTAGCTACTACACTAGAAATCTGTGCAACACTGCAAAATGTGAAAACAACAGCAGTTGCCAACACCGCTGCGGCGACACTCCAGCAGCTTGTCATAGCCGTCTTTGATAAGGCATCAAAAGAAGACGGTGAGCTTGACTTTTTCTTCAAGCCAAAGCCTGCCTATAATATATGCTGATGTGAGCAGTAACGCCGGGCAACCTTACAACTGTGCCAGCTTCATTGGGTAAGGAGACGGTGAACATTTCAGTAGCAAATTATGATGCTTTCCGCGTGAGTAAGCTAATGTTCTTGTCATCGCACCAATGTCTGATCACGTATCTAGCTATTTGATGATCTTTGCCGGCTCGTCGAAGGCGAAAAGCTTGAGTATCTGAGCATAAAATCTTTATCCAGAATCTTTGTCCTGGAATTAATTGAAAGCATATTGGTCAATAATGCCAGGGTTTTTGCCCATCATCCGGAGCATGCATATGTCCTCCGTTATCGCTTGATGCCATTGACTGTGAGATTTCTATCGGAACGACACAATTTCTCGTTCACGGTTCGTGTGGCGAGGATACTGTTGCTGTTATTGAAGTCACATCTAGATTTATTGGCAGCGGAATCGGAGGTGGCATTGAGTCTGCTTATTCACTTACTTGATACGGATGCTTCGCCTCCATGGAAACGTGCCATTTGCATGGAAATATTCAAGAATCTATACTCAGAGCCCCGGTTAATCAGACTCATATTCCGTCTGTTCGACGAGCACAAAGAGCGGAAAAGCATTGTTAAAGATCATATGGCTTGTTTGGTTCGACTTGCCGCTGAGAACCCCTCGTTGATAGGTGTCAGTCATCGGTCAACGGTGCCGGTAGCTCCCGAATCGTCAGGGGGGACCATCGAAGAACAGGTCGCCCTCGAAGCGGTTGTTTCTGCAGGTCTAATTGGAAGTCCATCTTCAAGCACGGATGCATGTGGCATCAGTAGCCAGTGGAGTTTGCTTCGGGCCCCATACATTGAAACATTGGACAAATTGGAAGCACCAAATCCTCCGGAAACCTACCTCTACAGCCTTGTACTCAATTGTATCAGCTCGTTTTCCGACAGTATTGCTAAATTTATCCTTCCGTTAACTGTTACTGAAACGAAAAACAGGCGCAAACGGCAAGAGTCGATAGCCAGTAAAGAGGAATCGACTATAGACAAACCAAACGTTGACCGGTCAAGAACTTCGAAAAGTTACTCTGTTCCTTTAAATCCCCTCGATTTTGAATCCCATCCTCAAGTTGAAGATGTTAAAAGTATTGCAGAAATGATTGACGCCTGCTGGCCCGCTGTCCTTGCTACCTCGTCTACATTTTTATATGCTGCCTTGGATAACGAATTTTATCACAATCTGGTCCGAGCGTTTCAAAGACTAGCTCATGTTGCAGGGCTTCTGAGATTAAAAACCCCAAGAGACGCTTTCCTTACCACTCTCAGCAAAGCCGCAGTTCCCGCAGATATGCTAAACTCTTCAACGATTGCAACACTGCCCTCGAAGCCCGAGGACCACCTTTTATCTGCTCCTGCATCTCCCGTTCCGAAGTCTCCGAGTATGTCTGAGCTAGTGCATCCTTCCACTGAAAATCAACGTGCAACTCTCAATACACGGAATCTTTTATGCTTGCGGGCGTTGTTGAATTTGGGAATTGCTTTGGGTCCAACGCTAGATTCGATGTCTTGGTCCATTATCCTGGAAACCCTACAACATGCAGATGTGATAATCAGCACATCGTCAACATCAAGTCTTAAACCCAGCCATTCTAGCCAGTCTAGTGACAAGAGTTCTGCACCTAATATTGAGTCGCTGAAAGAGAATTTTGGTAATGAGATCTACGCCGTTCGAGCGGCGGCTTCCAAAATGTTTGAAAACTCACAAGATTACCCTAACGCATCGTTAAAAATATTTTTAATCACCATTCTTAGTCTATCAGACATCACAGAAGCATACAAATGGAGCGAGATTGGGAAAGCTGCCTCTACATCACCTGCTCCAATAGGTCAACCTGGGCGACTTCATCCAAGCAAACGCAGCACTTCCATTGCCTTAAGTCGATCCAGGATACAAGAAAACGAATTGACCTTTGTGTTACAGAGAACGGGTGAATTACTAAAATCCAATACCGAGAGGCTTTCCATGGCCGTCGACGATGAAGGAATTTGGGACATCCTGGTCACCAACTTGATTGCGATAATTCAGAACGGGCAAATTAACCTTACTCACCGCTCAAAGGCGAGCGAAGTGCTCAACGCTCTGGTGCTCGACACAGTCAAGATTGGAGAATCTATAGAGCCTTCAAGCCGAAACCAAATTCAACTTCGAGGGTTCCATGCGCTGATGGCCCAGATATCCGGACTTTACGGGCCAGAGCGTCGCCCCAACTCAATAACACGTGCTGCTGATTTTCAAGTGCATGAATTTGCCCTTGAGACCCTGAAATCTATGTTAGAACAATGTGGGGATTCGATTACTGCTGGATGGGACATGGTTTTTGCTTTGATATCAAGTGTCTTTACTACACAAGAATCCAAGCATCAGAATACTGTGCCTCTTTCGTCTACTCTACCAACTATCAGTGATCCTGGGACTGTACTCGCAAGATCCTCCAAACTCGTGCGAACAGCATACGATTCTCTCCAGCTTGTTGCTTCAGATTTTCTAAGTTTGCTCCCAACTTCTTGCCTTCTTGAGATGGTAGAAACATTTTCTTACTTTACTTCTCAAACGGAAGACTTTAACATTTCGCTTACAACCACGACCTTCTTCTGGAATATTTCCGATTTCTTGCGGGGACAGATTGGAAATTTCGCCATATCAGGTGAAATTGATATTACGTCTACTGAAGAGAGTTTGGCGAAAACAGCGAGCTGTGCAGATTCCGCTGCGTCTCGAAACGCGCTATGGCTATTATTGTTGCTGAGGATTGTACACACTGCAACTGACAGCCGAACGGAAATACGCAATAGTGCTATTCAAACTCTTCTCCGAATATTGGATCATTACGGCCAACAGCTAGCATCGGAGTCATGGCACATATGCCTCAACCGGGTTCTTCTTGTGATGGCGGAGTCCGTCGGAACGAGATTACGAAAAGCTTTGGAGTCGACAGAAACTGGGAGTCCTGATCGAAAGGCCTGGGTGGAGACTACCGTGCTGGTCACAAAAGGATTGTCAAGTCTTATCACAAATTTTTTCGGTACTATTTCCCACTATTCTGATTTTCGCCAATCATGGAGTCGGTTATTGCAGTACTTTGGCGACATTCTCAAAACGAAACTTCTGGAACTAGATGAGGCTACGTTTGCAGGTTTTGCAGAGGTTCTTTCATCTATCAAAAACTGCCAGGATGTTGGCAAAACGGCCATAGCGGGAGCTTGGTCAGTCTGGGCTAATAATCCTCCAACTTCTGAAGGCCATGATCCAGAGGCCCCAAACCAAGAGGCCTTGCGGGCCTATCTGAACATGTATAGCCAGATCTACCGTTTACTTGGTAGTGACTTAGACAGCCGACAAATCGTGACCGTTTTGAAAAATCTTCAGCTATGCGTATGGGGATCAATCACCACCCGGTATTCTTTAGATTTGGAACGGCAATCCGAAGTTCAGAAGACAGTTATTGAATGCTTAAAAGCTCTTTGCTTAGATAAACCAAATTCGCAATCTGCAATAGTCCGCTACTTAGGGCGGCTTGCGGATAGCTCTTTGACCAGATGGTCACCCGAGCAAGGAAAAGAAAAACCAACATTTGTCGCATTCTCAAAGGCTACTATGAAACTTTTGAGCTGGTACCTTACAGAAAAGGGCATACAAGTTGAAGTTCTATCAGAGGACACACTTAGCGAAGCAATCGGACATTTAGTGAACCCGATTCTAAATAAATATGCCTGGACAGGGGAAGATCGTGAGCCACTTCTGTGGCAAATCGCAACCACAACTTCCCTCGATATTCTTCAGATCTCAATTCCGTCTATTGAGACAGAATACCAGAATCTCGGGCGGGAAACGATTACAAAGTTTTGGTTACCTATCGTTGAGTTAACTCGCGGTATTGTGTCGGTAGACGACTCAGTTGAGAACAATGTGCCTTTGGCAACTTTAGCAGAGAATGAGCAATTCGATATTGCGGCCTTTCACCGGCTGCTCACACTGATTGTCCCCTCTTTAGGGTCGTCTGTTATTCCGGACAAGATCCGCCGTGAATTCGCCTTTATACTCTTCAAATCTTCGCTCGTTTATCCACCACAGCGCACAGACCCACCCCTCGAGGATTTGAAGCTCGATCCTCTCCGTGATCTGTATCATGTCCGCAGTGGCCGTACAGTCGACGCCTTCCAAACGCCCCGTATCAAGCTATCGTATTTGCTAATAGACACCTTGTTCAATCTAGCCTCTGCACATTTACCCAAAAACGAGGCTGACCCGAAGGTTCGCACTGAATCAACTCAGTCATACATTTCTATCGCCAAATCAATGTCACCGTTTTTGGTTTTACGTTGTGCGATGGCATTAAAATCCTACGTCGCTGACCAACCTTTGCGGGGACTTATGCCCCAACCTGCTGTTTCTCGAAAGGAGCTTTTACATTTACTTCGGAAGCTTGATGAATTGAAAAGCGAGCCCGCAGCAATTCCAGCTACTGGACTAAACGTTCGTGTTAAGCCCAGCTTAGACGAAACCGACGCAGGTAATGACGAGGCCAAATATAAGAAGCATCTTGGTTGGGTTTATCCTCTCATCGTTAAAGGAGTACCAGTTGCTGGGAGAGAAGGAGATGACCGCGAACTTTTGGAAGCGTTGACGAAGATATTGGACTCTGTGGCCAGTTATTTTATCCTGGGGATTGATTAACAGTCATAAGTTATAGAAAAGATAATGAATGCCAAACTTTCGCGTTTGGCCTTGATCTCGACTGTCAGGCATTACTAAGCCATTCAGAAGAAGCAAGTCGCCAGGCCCATCTTCTGTACGGAGTACGCTCCAAAAAGAAAAGAAGCCCCTTGAGGCGAGTGGTTGAGGTATACTTTTTGTGTGGATTCACTGTTTCTGGAAGCGCGCACCAACTGCTCCTTTTTGTCGGGGGGCTTAAACGTCGCGTTGCTTCGCGTGCTACCAGCAGCACCTTTCCATCTTCAGAATGATATTGTGTCCCCTTCTAAACCACCACCATGTAGCAATTCGACAAAGCGAACATACTACAGCCAAGACAGCGCTACTCCAGTACGTCAAGCAAACACCCCTCTTGATCGGTTTTAACCGAGGCCGAGAGCATTGAAAGAGGGAGCACGTTACAAGAGGAGTTCCCAATATCAGATATCCCTTGTTCATCGCTCAGGTCTGCTAGTCCATTGTTCCGCTTTCAAGACGCCACGCCCGTCCCTCAATGAGAGCTCAGAGCGGACGGGAGACACTTGCAGGCTCCCCTTCATGGCCTAGAGCCATGCGACGGTAAAATGCCTTGTGAAAGCATCGAGGAAGCTAACTACTGCGAGCAATTTTTGCCAACAAAATCTTAAATTTTAGCCTTAAGACATCTCCGCAGAGTGTTTGCAAGCCGTTCAAGTAGCAGCAACTTTTTGAGCTATCATCTTCCTCTGCGCTTGGTTTTGGATGATTGACAGGAGGACATGGTTCCTCTGAGGATCTTGACAAGTTGACTGCATTGGATAGAGCAACTGATTAACGGTTTCGAGTGTTTCTATAAAGTGCCAACATACACTTTTTTAACGTTTTGGGGCAACTAATGCTCATCAATCACTGCCTCTGGTGAACGAGCCACGGCGCCGCCCTTCGTACAACGAACAGTCTTGATGAAACGGAGGATGATTGATTTTCTAAAAGATCGCATGACTTGCCGTTTTCACCCCTCAATCCAGCAACAGTACCCGTGATTGTGCAAGAGGGCTTGCGCTAATGTACACCAGACGGATGATTTGGAGAAGGATACTCATCAGCGACCGAGGCATAAGCCCATCACCAACTAGAGGACTCCGTATGACCATCCAAAACATACAATTTCTCCAACCTCAGGCCAAAGCACAAGAACCTTGGGAGTTCTTAAACGGCTACAACGTGGCCAACCAGAGATGGAATAAGGTTGAAGAGGGAACCGGATCATCTTGACTAACCAACTGAACCAAGATGCATCGCACAGCAGGGAGCTTGCGGTCCAGTTCCCTTCACCAGCATGTGGCAAAAGGCCTGTGGGGCCCCAGAAAAGACGGTCCTATGGGAGAGAAAGACCAGCGGTGAAGGAGGATTTCTTGCGACCTTTTTTGTCTCCAACTTGCCACACTTTAGATCTAGCCAGTCGAAGGAACGGGCCATCCAAGCACAGAGACGGCCAAGAATAAACAAAGCCCGAGTGTGCAAAAGGATCTCGATCACGGCAGTGAATATTGAACGCGATTTCAGTTCTGAAATGAGCCGTATTTCGTTCATGCAGGGAACTTGTTATTGTGGGCAAGGTCCATCAATCTCCCCATGGAGATACTGACTACTCCGTACTGTCAATCCTCCCGAGTTAACTACCCCAGACTTCAGTCTTGCTTCCGATCCCGCGAGTGTATTCCGAGGCGCTAGAAACAACTTTTATCTGTTGATCCGAGCGCTGGTTCTCTGCGAACTCAACAGTTGGCTCGAGATCCGATGGAATCTGTTGCTAGGATTGCTGGAGCTAATTCGACGGGAACAGGGTTTCTGCTTGCTGAATTGAAAGCATATCCCTGCCACGCAGTTCTAGCTTCTGAGTTCCCAACGACTACGAACGGAAACTGTCAGGGTTTCCTCCTTCGACCTGTAAGATATGTCGTCGGATCTCGACGCACGGTTACCGCTCTGAACAGAATATTCCGAAGGGTGTGTGGTGGTCCAGTGGGACTTATGGGAAAGAGTGTGGATTGATAGAAGGTTCATCAACTTCATCTTGAAGAAATTTCGGCGACAGCGAGCAACATCGATGTGGAGCTTTGAAGAGAAGTCACTTGTTAACTAACATAACTAGCCGTTCGCCAAGGACAATCCATGCATCTTGGTGGCATCGATGAACCTGGTTCTCCTCATTATTACGCTTCTCGACGTGGTCACGAATGATGATCGGGACACTCTCCTATCCCTCTCAACCAGCTGAGAGTTGCGTCTGCTCTGGCCCGGAACAAAAGACTTTTTATTTCTGTCTCAAGAAATGTCAAGGCCTGCTCCCGAGGTCCGACGCCATGGCGTGCCCTCTGTACCCGATCTTTCTCCAGTGCTCTGAATCTTTGCTTCCTTCAAATGATTAAACTGAGCTGTTACGCTCAGCTACTTAATATCTTTTTATCCTCTGCTGTGGCAACGTCATTGTTATCCCCCTTTTTCGCGCCCCTTTGCTCCATTCAAGAACCCTCGCCTGCATATTTCCTCTTGAATTGAGCGTCCAACAGCCGCTTCTCAAACGACATGGAGCCTAAGCAGGTCTCCTCCTCCTCCCAGGGAGAGCTGAAATTGATGACAGAGGAGATTGATCAAGCCCACCCAAGCAATTTAAGCAAAGATGCGGAATCTGATCAGCCAGATGCCAAAGCATTGCAGAAACAGCTGCGCAGGATCTAGTAAGTATCGCCTGTGCGCTACCATCGATCACTGCTCGTCGAAACTCGCTCACATACTCTCTAAATCTAGCTGGAAGGTCGACTTTCGACTCTTGCCCATTCTTGGAGGTGCGCTTAGGCAAATATGTTAGGCGGTTGACCGTGACTGATCGATTATCAATGCAGCTCTTTATGCTGTTAGTGGAATTGACCGCATAAACGTGAGTGTTATCCAATCCTCGAAAACGCAAGTATGCATACTGAAGTCTGCCGTGAAGTTGTCCTCCGCTCGCGTGGCAGGGATGCACAAGGATCTCCATTTCTACATCGGTAATCGATACTCCATCGTCCTCCTCGTCTTTTTCATCACGTATTTCTTGTTTGAAATTCCGAGCAACATTCTCCTAAGGAAAATTGGCGCTGCTCGCTGGTTGTCGTTCCTCGCAATGAGTTGGGGAATTGTTATCATGTGTAGGTTCCTGGCCATATACACATTTTATGTTCTGAGTTGCTAATTTGTTCGCGTTGAAAGGCGCTGGTTTCGTCCAATCCTGGGTGGTGCGTAGAAAAAATTCAAATGGCCCTATTAATCCGCATGCTAATAGCCGGTATTCAGCCTCTTATTTTCATCCGACTACTCCTTGGATTATTTGAGGCAGGGTTTTTGTAAGCATTTCCCAACCCGTGGGCTTATAGTAGATCCAGCTAATAATATATGAAGCCCAGGTTGTATGTACCTTATCAGTTGCTGGTATAGAAGATATCAGGTCCAACAACGGTACGCATGCGCCTATTCTCCTGCCTATTTCACCTTGCTAATTAGAGACTTGGTAATAGCATTGCCTGGTTTTACTCCATCAACGTTATTGCAAACGGATTTGGCTCACTACTGGCCTATGGCATCATTCAGATGGAAGGCCGTGGCGGTCTCAGAGGGTGGAGATGGATTTTCGTGATCGAAGGCCTGATTACATGCGCCCTCGCTATCCTCGGATATTTCCTTATCATTGATTTTCCCGACAAGCTATTAAAAAAGAAGTCTTTCCTAACCCCTGAGGAAGTCGAGCTTATCAAGGCGGAACTGGATAAAGACCGATCGGATGCGGTCCACGATCCAATTACCCTACAGAAGATCGTCCGTACACTTACGCGCTGGGAGCTCTGGGTGTAGTAAGTCAACCACTTCACATGTCGTGGTTTCGAATCGAAATTCAAAATCCTGACTTGACATTGCAGCGCGCTGCTTTTCATGTGTGTCGCCGCTTCGATCTACGGCTATGCCTTCTTCGGTGTCGTTATCCTACAAGGGATGGGATACTCTCCCGGGCGCGTTTTCTTGCTCTCAGCACCACCAGCCGTTGCCAGCGTTCCATTCTCCCTTGTCATTTCGTACCTTGCTGATAGGACCAAATTACGAGCTCCATACGTGGCCTTCATGGCTATCATATGCACAATCGGCTATGTCCTTGTTGCATACCCAAAGCAGAACGGTGTTAGGTACGGAAGATGCCAACTTGCTTTGATTTTCCCTTCCAAAATCAAACCATACCGTTGACATCGTTCTTTTAAAACAGGTACTTCGGGATCTTTTTGGGTCTGGCTGGAGCAAACGGTGGTCTCCCAGCCGTCCTGGCCTGGCAAGCGAATAATATCCGAGGCCAAAGCACTCGAGCGTGAGTTACACTCCTCCCATCCGTTCGAAATCTTCAAATTCCATCGTGGCCATTAACCTCATGATTCTAGCGTTGCATCCGGTCTTCAAATCGCCTTTGGTGCCGTCGGTGGGATCTACGCCTCCCTCACGTTCATGGAAGACGAAGCTCCGACGTATTTCAGCGGATTGTGGGCGGGAATTGTACGTTCTTCCAAATGCGCTTTTGAAGCCGCACCATCACCTGTGGGCTGCGTTGACTGACAAACATTCTTTTTTTCCCCTTTGGGTGTAACAGGCGACCCAGCTCTTTATGATCGTGGCTTGTATCGGGATGACTGTCTACCACTACATCCAGAACCGCAAGGCGGCGCGAGGAGAGATTTTAATCGAGGGTTTGGAAGGGTTTAGATATACATACTAGGCCCGCAAATTTTCAGCATAGGCTCCTAAGCCCGCTCCAAATTGGCGATGGGGAAATAATGATTAATATGAGGTTTAATAGGATTAGGTATTCATTTTCATTGATGGTAACTCCACTATTTCATGGGTCAGGACAGAGACCCAAGCTCAGAGAAAACTAATCATAGCACCCAAAGTGTGCTCGGGATATTGATGCCACTCCTCTTATGTCAGGCGACGTAACAAACCCTTAATCTGGTGAAGCCACCTGTACAACCATACACCATCAAACGCCAGTATCGTGTAAGCCGTGATATCAAATAAAGCCTTTGCTTCCTTCAAGCGGCTGCGGGAACTTGGTGATCCCCTTGCACTCTGGGGTCAGCACCCAGGTTCGCATCGTGTCCGTCTGCGCCACCACCTGCTTCAGGCTGTGAACGTGACGGCATGTTCTGCTGCAATTGCGGCTCTGCGCCAGGTGCTGGCAAGAGCTCTGGGGGTTGTCGAAACAGTGTGATTTCGGATTGCTTGAAATAGCGCCGGGCATCTGTGGAGATAATTGCATTAGTGAGGTATTCTGGGGGTGCATCCCACGGAAAAAAAAAGAGAAGGATATGACATCTTTCAAATCGAGAGATTTTCATTGATCCCTGAATGGCCGGGTCCCGATGGGACGGGATGGTGACTCCGCCTAGATTTATGGGATGGGCTGTGGGGCTGAAGGGCAGAGGCGTGGGATTGGAAGGAGATCAGAGTGAGAGAGGGAGAGACGGAAAAGCAAGCGTCGAGATGATTCCAGAATCCCTGTTCTCATGGTTTAAACTTTGAAACCCGTATTCCATAGGGCCCTCAAAAGAGAACTCCAAAAAATTGAAGAAACGAGGAAAAGAAAACATTAAATTGTTGTCTCAGAACTCACCTTCATCAATCAGGACGAGGCTGAGATAGTACCTCGTCGAATATTTCTTGTTCACGTCACGAAATGTGGGAGTCAAGTCAAATCCGCCCAGGAACAATCTGATTGGTATCGTTTCTCCTGTTGATGTGGAAAGAGCAGAGTGTCAGCCAGCTGCCGTATCACGGAGGGGTGACGTTCAACATACCTCTTGACGGAGAGCCGTCCATGATCTGTGTCACGTATCCGATGTTAGCGATGGCACATCACGAAAACACGAATATCTCACTCACCTCAAATCTGACCAGCGTCTCGCTCTCGTTATACTGATTGGGCGGTGACCCTGTCGTCTCCCGACGAATAATGGACAACTCCATGTGTTTGATCTTCAACCGAACTAGCAGAAAATATATCCTCCCGACAATAACATCTTTCAGGTGATACTTTGATTTTGAATATTCGAATTCGATATGCAAACAATCTTCTATACCCACGTCCATCTTTATCGGAGCGTTGTTGTCTGGTGGCATTTTGTAGGAGTACACCCAAATGTCCTTCTCACGCACGACATCTGCTATTCTGCGAGAAACAGTAACCCGGACAAAGTACCGTAGCTTGACATTGATGCCGTTGTATGATTCATACTGCTTCTCAACGTTTTTGAAATTAAAAGTAAAGGTACGTGGATGTTGGAGCTCGCCCGGTGCCGCAAGTTCCTGTACAAGGGAGAGGAATTCGTAGTGGTTACCCCGATCGAAAAACATTTCTAGTGCATCACATAAAGCGTCAGCATCAATCTCAAATTATAAAGCGTCCTTCTTAGGACTATCCACAGATAAGAGACGAGCCGAAGAACGGGGATATCAGTCCATACCAATCATCCCTATAAACTGGACCTTGATGCCTGTGTGCTCTAATCGCTTTCCATCTTTGGGTCGAACTGTGACTGCGCCTTTTACGGACTCCCCGTCCATATACAACGGCGCCTTTTCGCGCCTGTTCTTATCGAGCTTGATATCAACGGTCTCTCGTTCGTCGGCATCTTCGAGTACTATGTCGATGTCGACGGGCGTGGAAAAGAAAAACGACGACATTATGAGTGCGACGGCCAATTGCAAGCAGTTTGCAGGTCACGCAGGGTATCGCTGGGATGCTCGCCAGTTCTCCGCCGGGAATGCTGCCGCTGCTCGCGCGATCAATGGATGGATGGGTGCTGGGAGCCTGTTGCTTGCGCTGCGCCGTCGTCAACCGGGTATTGCTTACATAATCATATATAACTACTCCGTAGATGCCTCGCATCCCGCTTCAAACTGCATCCTGGAATCATGTTCAACCTTCAAGGCCCCTTTGAAGGGATGTCTATTTTTAGTGGACGTACTAACAGCAAACTAACAGAGTTTCAGCTTGCACCTCGTTCTCCGGCGGCCCCCAAATCACCCACCTCCACCCGGACACCCCAACTGCCCAGTTCGAGTGCTTGGGATTCTGGTCAACGAGCTTACCCGCTGTCTAGACCACCAGCATCCCCATTGAGCTAATTGAGCAATGAGTCGCTGGCCCCTTGGGCCAAGCAAAAGTACGTAAATCCTTGCTCTGCCCAGGGGCTGTGAAGCCGGTCCCTGAACCGCGGGGTCAAAGGGAGAGCGCGCTTTATGAGCTCCCTCGATATCAGAAAGGGAAAAAGGAAGGTTTCCAGTTAGCTCAGAGGACATTCCGTACGGCTTAGCTTCCAGTTTCGTGGGCAACCCAACACTGCTTGCCCACTCCTCCGACATCAGTCGAAAAGGCGTGTCTACGATGTAGATATTAAGGTTCGGGACGGCTGTCGAGATGTGCAGACTCTCGGGAGAGATAGCAGAGTCGGCCGCCACCAATCTGTCGAATGGCATGGGATTGGCCTTTTTGTATGCGTGCCACAAATGTATAATGACATCAGACTGGTGCGAGTGCATCTCTCGTTCGACAATGCCGGCTCAACTGACGCTACCTTCGTTATAATAGTGCCAGTGCAGTGCTGTGATGCATTGCGCTGCCTGCGGCCAAACGCATCACCCTGCATGTGCTTGCGCGGGGTAAGAGAAGCTAACGAATGCTGGTCAAAAGAGCCTACGGTTCCTCGGGCTCAATTCGAGCTCTGCTTGCTCGCGCAGGCATCAGGTGGCTGTGTTTCTGCGGCGATTGGGCAACGGTCGTGGAACTGATCCAACAATTGGGTCGACGTACATACAGATTGCATGCAGAGAAGAAGTATAATAACAGGTCGTGACAGCATTCAATCACCGCCAGGAGCTGTACAGCGAGGGAGCTTTCCCCACAAATTGTCCACATGGACAGCGATTTCAACGACGCAGCAGATCGCCTCCGCTCTCGATCACGGCTGAGCATCTCATGGACGATCTCTTGCCCTTGATCAGTATCTGTATGACAGCTCAATTGGGCTGCATCGGCGTAAACCCGAGCTATGAAGGCACCCCGGGAAACATTGATAGATTCAATGCAACTTCAACAAGGCAGAAGGGAAGAAATAGCGGAACTTAAACGTAGCACAGGGGAATGTGCTCGGTTCTGCACCATTGCTTCTTTTGGCGTCCTTTTTTGCAGGCCAAAGACGGCGATCACCAGTCTCAATCAAATCTCAAGCCTGACGGCCTTGTTTAGCATCAGTAAATACCCATCACGGTTGGTTACATATTGCTGGGTTATTTCGTTGTAGCCGCGCAAAATTGGCGATTGGCCAATCTCAGTACGAAAAGCGCATTCCGAGGAGGTCTAAAATTTTTCAAAGCCTGCCGGAAAGTTTTGACATTGGACTTGAATCATACGAAAAGAAAAGGGGTTGTGATAAATGCTGTTGTTATAGCTGTCCCCCCTGATGCCGCCATCCGGCCACAATCGGATCAGTCAGTTGTCAAAACCATGCTGTTGCTGGCCAGGAATCCCGTCGCAATTGCGCTCTTGAGATTGATTTTTAATTTGACCGGACAGGTCTCGATACGCCCATCTGGCCGGTTCGAGATCTGCAAACACCCCCGTCACTGGTCAGCCTCGAAGGACGAGCGTTTCTCAGTGCGTCGTAAGATCAACTGGCCAACAATTGGGTGTTTTTCTTTTTCTGTGTGGAAGGGTTCAAGTGTGATTTGTTCACGAGCAATCCTGCAGGACGGCCGCCGGTCGATTCTGATTCTATTCAGAGCCGTTTCTCCACGTTTTGTCGCTTGGCCCTGGATCCCACAGCCTGTCGCCAACGATGTCATCATGATGCTTGATTCCTGTGCCTCACATGATCCCTTCGTTTGGGCCTCGAGGGCTTCGTTTGTTCAACATCCGAGCGAGCAGCCAGCAAAAGGCGCCGTCTTGGAATCAATCAATGGGACCAGGCAAGCACCGTCGAGATGTCGCTCCCTCCCAGCCTCCGGTTCGCCCCCGACCGCTTCAACAAGGGATAATCTCGCACAAAAGACCCCAGAATATCGGCTGTTCTCCGGCTCCCAGTACCGTGATACCGGGTCCAATAAGGCTCTCCCAAAATCCCGTTCGTTCGAGTTAGCTTAACCTACGTTTGTCCTTCTTCCAACCAACGCTCGGATCTCCCAGTCACCACGTCAACTTGAATCGATATGAAGATCCCACTCCGGCTGATTCGGGGCTGGTCCAAGGTTTCCTGGAGGCCCTTTCGGGGGCACGCTTTTTAAGACATCAGTATTCCCCCCCGGTTTGGCCATGTTTCTTCGTTTCTTTTTCTTCCTTCTTTTCAGCCATGCTTTGCCTCCGTTTCCCCTTTTTCCTTTTTTTCCTTGTTCGTAGCTGAACCTAGATCTCCTGTTCTAGAATATTATAAAGTGCCGTGCCGCCGCTGTTTTCTTGTTCGTGTTTTTTCCCTCCTCCAGCTCAACCACCTGGGAACTTACGACTTGACCGCTTACTCCTGAGTGAATTCAAACCATTTCCTGGAATCCTAGTGTGGTAGCTGCCAAAGGCAAAAGAAGCTCCAAGCTAGTCAGAATGCTATCCACGGAAGAGCCTCCTCGCCGCCCTCATATCATGGCTTCCCTCGCTTCCCGAACCCTGAACCGACATAGCCATCTGTCTCGAAAGCATCCAGTCGCCTACTCGTCCCCTGACCCCCAGATTTCCATGCAGCACATCTGGATCATCACGGGCCCTGCTGGCTGCGGCAAGACGACTGTAGCCAAGGGGCTGGCAAGGGAGCTGGATCTCCCGTACATCGAAGGGGACGATGTGCGTTCCCTCCTCCCCGAAATCTCCAAATCCGCATGCGAGCTAACCTCCAGCCCCTTCCCTACAGTACCACTCCAAATCCAACAAGGATAAAATGGCCAACAACATCCCCCTTACCGACGCCGACCGTTGGGACTGGCTCATCCAGCTGCGCGAAGCCGCAATCAGCAGCCTTGCCTCCGTAACCTCTCCCTCTGGTGTCATCGTCACTTGCTCCGCCCTGAAACACAAGTATCGCGACGTCATCCGCGTCGCCGCGTACGACCACCCCTCCGTCCGGATCCACTTCATCTACCTTCGCGCGGACGAGCAGATTCTCCTTCAGCGCGTCAGGCAGCGCCAGGGCCACTACATGAAGTCCGATATGGTTCATTCGCAACTGCAGAATCTGGAGGAACCGGATTCGGAGTGGGATGCGATCTCGGTGGATTGTGCGGCGACTCCGGCGGAGGTGCAGAGGAGGGTCAGCGTCGCGGTTCAGAATAAGCTAGATGAGTACAAGTGACCTCTAGCTGGAGGAAGCAATGTCTCTCTTCTTCCTCTCTCCGTGTTGGGTGTGGAACTACGTGGCTGTGTTTAGCTCCAGGCTCGTTGATGCCCGCTCTGTACCGCTGGCTTTTTTGTGTCTTTTCTCCTTTCTTTCTCTGTCGAGCGATTTTACCAAGCGATAGGCGCATGGGGCGTTGGCGGGAGATTCGTTTTGGAGAAGCTACCCGGGTACCGGTTTGAGTCAGTCTTATGCCCATTGTAATTACTTGCATTTTCTTGGTTTCTATTCCGTGTTGGACGTGGCTTTTTGATCTTTGCTTTTTTTTTCTTATTCCGATATTTATTGTTACAGCACATAAACGACATGCCAGAGTTGTCTTCCCACGAGTCAAATCCCAAGCGTGGTTACAGTCGCACAGATAATATCCCTCCCCGAGTCCCCGAGGATTGCACCGACATATCCCTTTTCCCTCCAGATAGGCAGGATTCGGTCGAGACCTCCGGGGGGGTGTTTCGGGCGGGAAATACAAGACAAGGGACCAGGATTCACCCAGTTCCCTGGCGACCCAGCGTCCGTCTCTAAGAATAGTCAACCGGGAAATCCAACCGCGGAACACGGGCAATGGCGACCGCCAATCCTCGCTAGGAGCAAAGAATACCAGAGCAAGGGAAGCCATACAGCGTTGAGGAGGTAAAGAAAACAAAAGGAATATCGACCCAATTCGTCCACGCGCATCCCTGGCTGCAAGGAAATGATTTTTCCTAGATGCGTCTTGGTGCATCTCTTCCGCGCCTGTTTCAGAGGACGGCAAAACCAAACCTCGTCTCTCCCTCCCTACTCCCCCGGCCGACCTTTCCACAGGGCGCACAGACCGCTAGTCCTCGGGCCCTTTCACCCTCTTTCCGTCCAGCCCGTCTCGCCCCGCGAGGAAAGCTGGTTAAGCGCCCGTGGGCCCGCATTGCTCTCTCGGCTAGCTTCAATTGGGCTGAACGGCCGGCCGTGAGGGGGGGGGCCCGAGGACTCTGTAACTAACGAGTTACCTCGTGTGAGCCAACCGAAAGCGCGCAACTAACTCCGTATACGGAGGGCTTGTGCTTGTTTGGTTCGAAGGGACCTGTTGGGATGATACGTCATATTGGTGATCCCTGTCGAGAGAGGCTGACTGCTAGTTAGCTAGCACAGGGGGGGAGCAGGAATTTGAAAGCTTCCAGAAATAAAGGCACGCTGCTAAACAAAGGTGGCTTAGTTACGGATCGTAACTGTCGTTCCGGTTGGCGTGTTTGGGCTCAGTTGCTCCTGGGCAGGCTGAGCTGGACCTGAGAAGAACTGGCGGCGCTGAAGTCTCGGATTCAACGAGTTTGATATCGATTTTCCCAGGAGATCGTAGAAAAACAAGCTGAAGTAACAAACTAGAATTCCTTTTTATGGCTTCGCAGAAACCAACTAACTAAGCCACGGAATTGTTATATGTATCAGGGGCATTACCCGTCTAAATGTACCTTAAAGACAAGGTAACAGGGCGATAACTCAAGAACTTTGTATATAGACAGCCCACGATTCTAAATAAAAAAGAAAACCTCCCCAGGCCAGACATTCCTCAAGCAATCAACCAGGAGATGCTGTATGCTCTCCGAAGCCAAAGAAAAGACACAAAGATGCAACCAATGTAAAGTATACAACTGGTATACTGGGTATCGATGCCCCCAATCATAGCCTATCTCAAAGCCAACAACATCGTCTCAGGAGACTCCACATACATCCTAACTTTTTCCGCCATTCTAGCCATCGTCGCCCCATCAATGACGCGATGATCTGCGCTCCAGCTGAATGTCATTTTTTGATCCTTTGACAGGTTGCCTTCGTCGTCAAACACTGGCACAGTGCGTGCTTTTCCGACACCCAAAATAGCAACCTCCGTTGGGACGAGGACGGGCGCAACGTACGTTCCCCCAATACTTCCAATGTTCGAGACGGTGATGGTGCCGCCGTTGAGGTCGGTGGGCGTCAGCTTTCCGGCGCGAGAAACAGCGCTCAGGCGCGTTAATTCAGCAGCAATGTCGAAGATCGAACGGGCCTGAACGTTTTTGATGTTCGGCACTAGAAGCCCAGTCGGCGTGTCCATCGCCACGCCGATGTTGTGGCTCGATCTCATGATCAAACCGGGTTTCTTTGGGTTTGTAGTTGTGTCAACTTTGGCATTGAGGAGCGGGTAATGCTGTAGGGCAAGGGAGACGGCTTTGATGATGAATGGCAGGAAGGATACTTTTTGTGGATCGGTAGGATTTGAAAGGAGCTTTTGTCTGACGGACGAGAGTGTGGCGATGCTGAGTTCGTCAGCATAGAGAAAGTGTGGAATCGTGAGGGATTTGGTCATAGTCTTGAACATCTGGGACTGTATGGGCGTGAGAGAGGCAGGGGTTTCGACCTGTGCAGTGTCGATGGACGGGGCCGCTGAAGGGGTAACTGCTGGCGCAGCTGCTTGCGAGTCTCTTTTCTCAAGATATTTGAAAACATCCTCCTTCATCACCCGCCCGTCCTTTCCGGTCCCGGTGATTTTGGTGATATCAAGGTTATGCTCTTTCAGGAGACCGCGAACTGCTGGCGTAGCAAAGGTGGCATATTTTGATGGAGGTGCAGCCTGCTCCGCTTCAACTTGCGCTTGACTACTCTCAGCTAATATTGCCTGGGCGCTCTCTTCAGTCACCGCTGCTGCTGAAGTGGTGGGCTCCGGGGTTGACTCTGCCTTGGGTGGAGCAGGCGCACTGGAGTCAGGATATTGCGCGTCGTCAACCTCTATATCGCAGAGAGCCTAGTAAAACATTAACCCTAGCCAAAAGAGACTCGGGCCGTAGAGAGGGATTACCTGGCCAGTTGGAATTGTCTCATCGGCCTGGAAATGCAGTTTTTTGATGACTCCTTCATATCTCGAGGTGATCTGGGAAAATGAATTAGCCAATGGTTTCGAGATGGCATGAGGTAGCGTACATCATCCACTGCCTTGTCTGACTGGTACTGGCACAGAGGCTTCCATTCCTCTACCCTAGCGCCCTCCTCGACGTACCACTGGATGATCTGAACTTCGGTAATACCTATGGAACACCGGAATGTTAACAGCTGTGTACCTCTTGAGGCGCCAGACGCCGGAGGCTCAAGCATCCGTACCTTCACCAACATCCTTGAGAATCTGAGACCTGATGCCCCATGGCGCCGGAGTGCTATGGAAACGCCGCCGTGAACGGTGGTTGAAGCCAGAGAGTTGCGGTGCGGCGGGCAAGATGCGGAGTGAGATACGAGACTTGAGTGCCTTGGAGAGCGATCCTCGACAGTATAGAGAGCCCATGGTGCAGATAGAGAGGTCTTGAGGGTGGATTGGGCTTGAGGACGGCTCTCTTTTTCTTCAGCGGACGAAGAGAAGAGAACAATCTCTTGCACGGCGTAAAATAGCCCGAAAAAGGATTGTCGCGGTGTTGACCTGCCCGCGAGCCCCCGACAATAGCCGCCCGCCGATAAGGCCACGTGATGCCTTACATCATCGCCCGGTTAGGCTTAGCGGTGCCCTAATCATCAGCCCTAGTTGGGAGGCCAGATTGGGAAATATCAGGCCTCACATGCCCCCATGGATAAGCAATGGTATCGCGGGTGCTGCTGCGGGCGATAGTTATACCCAGCATTCTCTCTGTTGAATTGGCCAACTGCGCTCGGCAAAGGAGTAGACGCTCTCTTTTTCTCGCACTCGTTCATAATTGATTCGCAATCAGCCCTACGGCAGTAGTTAACTAGTGAGCTGTTGTTCCCCACTTTGAACCCCTCCTTGACCCTGGGAATCGAGATGCGTTGACTGCCAACATCCTCAATCAGAATCAATTGCGGTCTATACCCGTGCCAACAGATCCAGAAATACACCATAGCCACCATGGTTGCAGAGCATTTGACCATTCGGAACCTAACTGCGAACCCAATCGAGCTGAAGCATGTCGAGCGCTTCGCTCCCCCGGATGTTCCCAAGCCGGACATCAAGAATATCACCAAGACCTTTTCAACTCTGATGAACAATATCACCAGATCTGCGAATGAAGTTGATTCGATTGCACATGGCTCTGAGTCATTCTCTCGCCAGGATGTCTCTGTCCGGGTCGAACCCTTCACTACGGTGAAGACGGATATTCGAGCCTTCGAGAAGTCTGACAGAGAACGGATGAAACTGACCATCGAGGTCGAAGGGGAACGGCACCAGGTTCAAACACCAGTGCCGACCAGCGAATCGGCTACGATGAGAGCATTGAATGACAATCCGCGGTTCCGATTCACCGGCGTCTATGTGACTCCTGAATCGCATCTGGCAGTGTACTCGTCCGCAAATCTCAATTCGTGGATGAGAGAGCTCAACAACGATACCCTGCTCTCTGCACTGTCGATTCCAGGAACGCACAATTCCCCAACGTGCCATCTCGCTCCGCCATCGGTGAGATGTCAAGCCGCCAGCCCCCGAGAGCAGCTGGAGAACGGCGTACGCTTCTTCGATATCCGCGTTCAGCCCCAATTCCCCAATGACCCAAGCAAGGATAGTCTGGTCCTCGTTCACAGCGCATTCCCCATATCCCTCACGGGAAACAAGTACTTCCGTGACCTTGTCCAGGAGATTGAAGCTTTTCTTGAACGCAACCCATCGGAAACGTTGATCATGTCCGTCAAACGAGAAGGCCCCGGGAAGCACACAGACGCTCAACTAAGCAAGATCCTGTTCGACCACTACGCCAAAGACTCGCGCAAATGGTACACGGAACCCAAGATTCCGACCTTGGAAGCCGCTCGAGGCAAAATCGTGCTGATGCGCCGTTTTGGACTCGATGATAGCCTCAAACGAGAGTGGGACGGACGCGGTTGGGGAATCGACGCCGGTGGATGGGCAGACAATACCCCTCATGCAACCTGCCCCAGCGGAGACATTTGTATCCAAGATTTCTACGAAGTCCTCGAAACGGAAAACATCGACAAGAAGATCGAATATGTTACCGCACAGCTCGCAAGATCCGGCGCACTGAGCTATCCTTTTGGCGCGCTGAAGGTTGACGACAATGGCGATCGGACCCCGTTTTATGTCAATTTCCTGAGCGCGAGCAATTTCTGGAAAGTGCAGACGTGGCCCGAGAAGATTGCGGCGAAGCTGAATCCTGCGACGGTGGATTATATCTGCCGTAAACATCATGGGGACGAGAAGGGAGACTGGTCGACGGGCATTTTGGTCTGTGACTGGGTGGGATTGGATGGCGATTGGGATTTGGTGAGATGCATTGTGGGAATGAACACGAGGCTGATGATGAAACAACGATGATGAATGATCGAGCTCAGGCTTCTTTTTCGAATGCATTTACTATCTCCTGGAGAGACAGTAGTTGCTTATGCATAGTTTTAATCTATAGATAAGGGTTCGCTCCCCAATAGTTAATATAAAAGGCACCTTTCTCAACTCTTTTAGCCAAATTCACAGCAGGTCTATTCATTCCAATATAGTACATGATTTTGAATCGTGTTAACACCCATAAAAGAAACCACCAAAAGGGCGACATAAGAGCTATGTGCAATGCACAATTGTCCCTCGAATTCCTCATTCCTCCTTCTTCCCACCATTCTGCTCCTCTTCCAAAACACTTCTCCGACTCTCCATCGTAAGATACAAGCTCTTTCCCGCACCCTCCAAAGTCCCCGTGAGACTCGCTCCCGCAGATTGCAACAAATGCACCAGCTGAGCCCTGAGCCCACCCATGCCACCTTCAATGCTGCCGATCCATCTCGTCCCTTCGTCATCAAACACTTTTCCTTCCACCCTGGCGCCCAGCAGCACCAATTTCTGCAACCCAGACTGCGTCTCAAGCTCATAATAGCCCGGATTCACTCGCCGTTTCGGAGCCGGGAATGTCGGCGGGCTGGGTGCCAAAATGGACAGGGCAGCCTTGACGTGTTCGGGGGATACGTACGGAAACGTGACCAGCGCAATCGGTCCCACAAGCAGCGCCGCCAGCTCGTGCTTTCCGCGCTTGTTTAAAACAGCCTGGAAGGCCGCCTCGGAGAGGTCGTGCGTCATGATCGGCGACGCTGAATCGGCGATTCCCGCGGTCTCGGGCCGGAAGAAGTCGACGACCCGCAAGGCGACTTCGAAGATGTTTGTGTTGATGGTTTGCATCTTGATCGCGTCGGCGAGCGGTGGCACGTCGGTTCTTCCGTTTGCGATGTGGTTTTCGTCCACGGTTCGCAGGGCTTTGGAGAGTTCGCGGCGGATGTTTACCCATTCGATGGATTTGAGGTTGTTGTGCTGGAATAGGAGAATCAATGGCATTGTGCGCAGGAGGGAGGTGTATTGGCGATGGAGTTGTGTCTTGCGGTATTCTGGTCGGCGATGGGAGGGTGGCTGCGTTGGCGGGTAGGATGTAGGAGTAGCGGCGACGGCAGCCGCCGTCGTGGCCGCCCTTGTGTGATTGAGGGAGGGTGTATAAAATTGAGAGGCGAAGGCTGCTCCGATTGTGGCCCTGGATTGCCTTTTGCTCTCATGTCGAAGGGATTGAGACAGCTTCGAGCACGTCGATAGCCGTAGTCTCGGAGGCATTGCGGCGGTTGGAGTATATAATGAGCAGAGTGCTCCGGGGCGGGTGCGTTTCTCAGAGGCCCAGATACGCTCGAACTCGCCGATGGGATCAGCTTCAGAGGAGAAGAATCACTTCCGCCGCCCTGGATCGTGATGCTCCCGCTGCTGCTGGAGCTTGAGATTTTACTGATAACTAACTATTGATTACATAAGTTAAGAGACAACATAATCTACCACCCAACAACAGTCCTTTCTCTCCTTTCCTATCATATTCTGCAACCCGATTTCCCTGAGTTCTGAGAAAAGAGCCAGGCCTCATCATACATGTTGTGTGTAGTCCATCCATCACGCGCGCTTAAGCAGGCCATGCAGCTGCAGAATAACTAAACAAATATCCCGCGTTGTTGTTTCAAAACATCGTTAACTATTCTATCTCGATCACTTGACAGCACATCGAAACTCAGTTAGCGAAGCTGGTCGGGTTGTTGTTAGGAAGGATGATCTTCCCTGGCCTCGGACGTAAAATATGAATAACGTATACAGGGTATGTCTCTGGCCTGCTCATAACCTGATGCTGCTCCCTTTTTTCGTGGATTACTTCGAGTGCCATACGCTTGAGCACATCGTTCGCCAACTGAATCACCTCGATACTCTCTGTTTGCGCGGGTTTCGAGTTTAGGGAATCGTCCCACAGCTTGCGGACTCGTGGCTCAATCTCGTCGAGAAAACCCCAAGCGGTTTCGCCGTTTCCATGATCAAGTGTGATCGTACCAATTTGCTCGCGTGCTTGTTCTTTGGTTCCACCTCGGCGAAACTTGGTGGAGCCAGTTGTCAAGCTTAAGCGTTCGATGGTGCCGTCTTCGGGTAGGAGATGAAGAACTCTGATGCAGGAACCAAAAGTGCCTACAACAAGGAGCACGGAAGGCAAGTCGAGCGAGGGCGTGGAGCAGAATGCATTTCTAAGAAATGAAAGCATGCTCGCGCGAGTTTGAAGGCTATTAAATGATGATGAATAGATTCGTGATTTGATAATATGTAGCTAGAGAATTTAGAGGCTGGAGGAAGAAGTTGGTGAAACAGGCACTGCAGCTAACAAAGCACAATCACAGCGCAGTAATAACTAGTAAGTGATTGCCAATGACCTGAAAATCAAAAGAGAATACCTCGAATTTATATTAATGTCGGAACTGCCCGAATCGATCCCGGTGGGAAATTCCCCTCCCCTGTTGAAGGCAGAAACCCTTCTGTCTGGTTCTAAAGACATCACCAGGTCTTGCTCGATGTCCTGATTAGGACCAAGTCCACTTCGGCGCTCACTCTGCCGGCCTGGAACCCGCAGGCCGGCCCAATAGGAATTGAGCTGAGAGAACGCTGCTCAAGGATCGTTGTAAGAGGTGATACAGGTGAAGGCAGAAAGGAAAAAAGAGACAATTATGATCCAATCTGACTGAAGGGCCATTTACATGTGTTTTCAGAAAACCCAATGAGCACAAGTTGTCAACAGATATAACGGAGTACCTTTCTTGTAAATTATCAATCCTGCCTCCCGTTGAGATTGAAGCCATGATCAACTGACCTTACTATAGTTAGTGGTGATTGCCCGCTTGCGAATAAACGAGTCCAACCCTCAACATCTACACGACGCTCCGCGCACCATCACTTACCATGGTGCTACACGATGAAAGCGCTTTGGAACTTGACAAGCTTCGCTGGGAGACCTGGGATCCTTTCCCGGAACTTCCTCTGCTCACAGGGTCGACCGTCCCAAATGTCGGCCGCAAGCTTTTCATTCACTCTCCCTCCACCATTCTCAAACTTCCAGGCATCGAAGGTGGGGAGGGCACCATGACTGCTCTTGCTCATTCCATCCTGGGGGATCTTGTCCCACGTGTTGTTTGCTTGGTCGACGTCCCGGATCCTGAGCCAGGCAGGCAGGGCATCCTCTTTACTCGCCGCCCGGGCACACCGCTCAGCGAGCTTTGGCCATCACTCACCATTCCACAGCGCAAATCTATCAAGGAGGAACTCTGCCGTCTCATTCTCCAGTACCGGAGGCACCGCTTCACCTATTATGGCCGGCCCAAGCAGCAACCGTACCTTTTCTCCACAATCTTTGGTCCAAGGCCTGAAATCTACTGCACCTCCCGTTCAGAGTGGGATGAGTCACGTATCCGCGCGATGAAGGCCGCTGAAGATGCGCCGAGTCCAGAACGTGCGGCAATCCTCGAGAAAGTGCAGCGTGACATAGTTGGCGCAACTGGTTGGGATCGCCCTGTCCTCACGCATGGAGACTTGTCTGAACGGAACATCCTCGTGGACCCTGACACGCTCGAAGTGACGGGTTTCCTTGACTGGGAGTCAGCCAACATCATGCCAGCGTACTTTGAGTACGTTCAGGCACGGGTGTCTGGGGGCCATGACCCTGAATGGCGAGTCGAGGTGTTGGATATACTGAGGGCTGTTTTGCGCCACGAGTGCGGTGATGTTAATGGTGATGACGGTGAAGGAGAGGGAAGATATATGAAGACGCTGGCGGCTTGGAATGCTATGGTTGACGTTGAAAGACCCGCGCTTGGATACAGTGATGAGTGCTATTGGACTTTCGAAACCGGCATGCCAGAAGCGCCCAACGGTCCCGATCCCTCGACTTTGATATCCGAAAGGAAGAACACGCCTGCAAACTGAGTTAAGTCCACAAGTCTTGGCATCAACTTACTGCTGTCAGATGCGCTTGTATTTCCTTGGCCATAAAACTACATTGATATGATAGACAGCAGCCTCCGCAATCCAATCCAGTCGAAATGCCCAACTCTCGTAATTATTATTATCAATAGTCTTATGCAGTCAGAGACTTTAAAGACTGCCCACCAGCTTTAAAGTAAAGCAATCAAATACAAGGAAACATGAAAGTATTTTTCAGACACAAAAATACTCCGTAGCCATTTAAATATCTACGGCTTACATAACCACGGAGGCCCACTGATGACTCAAGCAGCAAGAGGGGCAGAAAGTCAATTGAACAAGCTGTTGAGCTGCTTTTCTTTCTCTTTTCTCTCAATCACCTGTGTTCTGGTACTTGTCCTGCTCGGCCACTTGACTTTGTGACGCATCTGCTATTCCCATTCAGTGTGCTATTGGATCTACAAAAAGACAGACTCATCCCATAAGTCACAAATGGCGAGCCCCGCGAGCCAACCCGAGCCAGTCTCGATCTCGCCTCTGCTCCAAAGACTCGCATATCCAGACAACTCCCAGATACAGGTCTCGGCTGGAGAAATTGCCTCAGCATTCGCCTTGATTTTTGAAGACCGTCTCTCAGTCATCCAGACAGCAGCGCTCCTGACATTACTACATTCAACAGGACTGGACAAAGACTCGGATGTCATTGCGCAATGTGCAAATCGCATGCGTGAAGCTGCTCAGCAAACTGAAAAGGCCCCATTGCGGAAACTCTTACGGGAGAGGGGCCGAAAAGAGGGCACCTATCGCGGTGGCCTGGTGAGTGACTCAGACCCGAAATCATTGCAATCGCAGCTGACAGGGATTTCGCACAGTGTGACATTGTTGGCACTGGGGGCGACCAGCACTCCACCTTCAATATCTCCACAACTTCTTCTATTATAGCATCACCATTCCTTATGATTGCAAAGCATGGCAACCGCGCGCAAACGTCCTTCTCCGGTTCGGCTGATGTCCTAAATTCGATTGCGCCCCGGCCACCCAATATCTCCGCAGTCAATGCGAGTAACCTTGTCCAGGTCCTTGAAGAGACCAACTATGCCTTCCTTTTTGCGCCTAACTTTCATCCGGGGATGATGTATGCCAATCCGGTACGACGAGGCTTAGGCCTCCGAACGATATTTAACCTAATGGGTCCACTTGCCAACCCAGTGGAATGGGCATTGGAAGCTCGAGTGGTTGGCGTCGCATACCAAAGCTTGGGACCGGTATTCGCCGATGCACTTCGATTAAGCGGAGCCAAGAAAGCCATGATCATCTGCGGTGAGGAAGATTTGGACGAAATAAGCTGCGCCGGGAAGACAAACTGCTGGAGACTGTCTGAATATCCGAATCCAGCATACAAGGAATCCGGGCGCGCCGAAACAGACCAGGATGAAGAGACAAGTGATGATGAAGCGCCCCCCAAGACTTTGGTCAAATTGGATATGTTTCAAATCCAGCCATCAGATTTTGGACTACCATCGCATCCGCTTTCCGATGTCGGCGGAGGTAGGCCGCCGCGTGAAAACGCGCAAATGCTCATGAGCATTCTACGCAACGAGCTCCCTCGCGACAACCCTATTTTAGACTTTGTTATTATGAACGTGGCGGCGTTGCTTGTAATATCCGGCGTTTGTGAAGCTGACAGCAGCAATATGGGCCCAGGGGATGACGGGAACGTTATAAAAGAGCGTGGGCCGGGTGGACTTAGATGGAAAGAAGGTGTAAGGCGTGCGCGCTGGGCAATCGAGAGCGGAGAAGCTTTGACGTGTCTTGAGAAGTTTATCGATGTCACCAACAGGCTGTGAAAGGGCTGTCCACCTTTTGGAGCATTGGGAGACTGGGGTCATGTCTAGCATATTTCATTTCCACTTGGAACGGGGAAACCAACAGGCATATTCGGGACTTCAGAAGCAACATAACCCGGTGCGTGGAAAGGCAACTGGAACATTTCAACATGTAATTGGAATTATGGAATACAAGCATGTGACAAGAAAACACTCCCAAGCGCCTTGCAAATGCCTGCTGTCAAGGACCCATCATATCGACGCAACTTTCTCGGTGGTGGAAGTAAATTATCGCGCCTGGAATTGGACCATTCTAGTAGTAACGAGATGTATAGGTTAGCGGCCTGTACTGCGGATCGTGCGATTCGAAACATGGGTGACAGGATCCCGAGTGACAAACCTCTTGGTCCTCTCCTTGTACAAGACACGATGTCCACATTCCTTGCACCGGATCTGATCGCCGCGCTTCATCTGAACACGCGCGCTGCAGTCGCCGCAGACGTAGACAACGGATAGAAGCTCATCGTTGGGGTTGGTGGGGGCCGCGCCGGCACCACCGGAGAACTGCTGATGGTTGTCGAAGGAGGGGACTTGGTAGGCTTCGCGAGACATGGTGATTAAAACTAGTAATAGGGTCGTGCTTGGACTGTTTGAACCTCGATTTGCTTCCCGATGAAGAGCAGGATGACGGTGGAGGAATGTTGTTGTCGTTGACTTTTTTGCGGGCGAGAAAGAAAGACCGAAGAAGGTGATGTGTCACATGACCTAAGCATGACTAAGCTGCCAAGGATCACCACTTCACAACATCAACGACAAGCTTCAGACTGACAGGCGAGCTTCACCAGATGTCTGGACTGGAAGCTATATGCTAGGCTCTAAAGAGAATAAAGCTGCCGATGTCCCATATGAGCTTCGTATGATCGTTGCTACAGATTCAACTGTGGCCCCAGAATGATGCCGTACTCACTGTAGGCTTGCCGCTCAAGCCTCGTCGAGTGCGTCGAAAGGGTCCACGCTATGGAGCTTTCACGTCTCTTTGCCTTTATATCGCTTGCTTGCTGCTGCAGGCTTGAGCTTGCAGTTTCTGCTTTCTTTGCAACTATGACCGTGGTGTCTTTCCTTCCGGGTTCACGGTACGCCGTCGAGCTTGCCTAGTGACATGGTCTCCATCTTTGTTCTGACTAAATCGCTTTCCTGTGATATTCCATTATCTGCTCTCACTTTCATATGGCGTGTCGTGCATTCAGGTCCGCTGTCACGCTGAACAATGGGCTATTGACCGAGTTTCAGACCCATTGAAGTTTACTTATTCATTCTTGAAGTCCTTGCCCGCTGACTTCGATTTTATATTTCTATCCATTACTGCGAGGAAGCGCATTCGTAGCTTACTTCACTTCACTATATTGACCCTCCCCCACTCATCTTTCACTCCCTTATAGGAGACATCCAAGCTGAACTTCTCTTTTGCCATGCCTGGTCAAGTGGCCCAACTTCGTACCCCTCGCACACCGCGAACTCCTCGAGCGCGTCGCTGTCTTCGCCATGACTCATCGCCTGCTCCACGAAGCTGGCATGGGCAGCATGACCCTCGTGCCGGACGGCTTCCCAGATATCGGCCTCGGATCCCCAACGTCATTTTTAAAAGATCAACGCACCCTAGATCTCCAAAACGATGTCGAAGGCGTCCTCGCTGGCGCCAGAATAAATTGAGCGATGATACTGCGAACCCTCTTAGATCGATGTTCTCCTCTCTATCTGTGAACGATCAGAAAGCTGAAACCGGCGTCGATTGTACCCCGGAGAAAAAATTTCAAGCATGTTCTCCAAACACTAGAGAGCGATCATTTGCAGAGATTATAAATGGCGCCTTGGATCAAAATCCAAGCGGGGAAGCATCGGGCTTTCCAAATCCTTTTGGTAACCCGGGTCGCCATCCGTTTCAACCGACCCTTAACGCTTCGTCACCGGAAATAAAAGTCGAACCTATTTCACCTGTATCCTTATTCAGTGGCCCGCCGCAACCGCGTTCTCAAATGCCAACAACGGGAGCATTGGGGAATTTCGGCTTTGGATCTGATCAAAATCTGTTCGGCCCAAAAGAACCATCGCGAAGATTGCTAGAGCTAGTTCGACTTAACCATCATCGCTCTAAAGAGCTTGCTGAACTTGTTGATAACTTTCTTCGCAGATATCCAGGTTATTCCCAGGAGCAACACCCTAAGACGAGTGGAAATTCTCATGGATCTGATCATGAAGGCCAAGACAACGGAGGATTCTTGCCAGTCGCTCCGTACGTCGCTACTATTCCAGGCGGTGGGGACAGCCCGCCTCGATACCCTAACGGCACCTTTCGCGGACACATGGTGGATCAGCCAGACGCTATGCAGCCAGTCCTATCATCCCACGCGTCCCAAGCTACCACCAGGAGCACCAGTGTAGCTGCGGAAGAAGAACGTTATCGTACGTTTATATCCAGTTTCTGCTAGTACTATATCATGTTAACCTCTAGTAGCTTATGTCCCACCAACGCCGGTTCTAGCGCCCCGTGATATTGAATTTCGAAATTCTTGGAAACTAGACTCCGGAGCTCTACACGCACCATTCTCGAATTCTGGTTTAGTAAGAGATGGATGTGCTCTCAGAAATCCATTGTGTTCTGGGAGGAACCCTTGCAGTGGCCATTGCATCACCAACACCTTCGCCGCCTTACCGCCAGAGATTTCATCGCCTGAAGAGTTGCGACGCGTACGGTGTTCATTGGCCCCGTCGCCCGAACCAGCGAGGCAATTTTCCATGGATGGGATTGAATTTTCGGGCCACGCTTTTAACCAGAATGCTCACCAAGGTTGTGGTTCTGGAGAGGCTACCCCACAAGCCCGTGAAACGGTGCTTTGGGGCTCCGAGACTGTCGTAAATGGAATTGATAAAAACTCGCAGAAGAGCGAGCTTTCCCTTGGAACCTTGAATGCTGAGACGTTCAATCGGCCATCCCGACGCGAATTCTTCCGGCCTAACGCCATCCAGCCGTGCCCTTGCACCCCTGCGTCGTCTCCCAATAGCCCACGCTGTACATATTGCGGAAGTGCAGGAGCATCTGTATTGAGCGGATAAGAAACCCTACTCAGTGTTTTGAAATTCCGGAACGCCGGGATCTGGGCAAGTTAAACGTCTTTCTTTTAAGTCTCTCAGTAAATTATATTAGCTATTGGCGCAGGTCTTTCGTTTACTAAAGAGATTGAATTTTCAGAACCTATCGTTTAGCCCGTAAAGATCCTGTACTCTTGTTTGCTAGAAGCCATTGAGTCTATCACTATCTAATGCATTGAACCAGATGCTCGTATCGACAGAGGAATTGTGAAGAAACTTGAACAATTTACGATTTTCATTTGTGAAAATACGCAGCCAGCCAAAAAGTGAAGATAAATGCAAAGATATTATGGAAACAATTTTGAAAATCATGTTGATCGTATAGTTCGTCACCAACCCCCGCCAACTTTGCCCGCTAATTCAATCACACGAGCTGTATCCGCCGCACCGCCTTTCGCTTTGCCCACATCGCTTTCAACTTTGCGGAAAGTGGTATATACCAGCTTTGGCAGCGGAATTGCGGTCATCTCAGACCAGTACTGAAGAATAGAATGGATGGATTGGGGTGTGCTGGGGGGCTCAGGTGCTTGGTCGGCGTCAAGGTCCATTCTGTCGGGGATGGAGGCGGAGTCCGAATCTGTAGAGTAATACGCCTCGTCGACGCGGGCGAGCCATTCTCGTTGTTCTTGCGGCGTGGGTTTCTGCGGGGGAGTGGGTTCAGTTGGAATGTTGTTGCCGCTGCCGGCGGTGGTGGTGGTGGAGATGTCTCGCAAGTCCTCGACGCGGATCTGGCCGCCACCGTTGGTGCATCCGCCGGGACATGCCATTACTTCGATGTATGCGTAATCGTTGGCGGCTCCTGCAGACGCCTTGGAGGAGGAGGGTGCGGCTCCTCTGCGGCTTGTGGGTGGTCTTGCTCCAGGTAATCGAGATGTTCGGGCCGGTTTTAGTTTTCGAACGAGGTTTTGGATGTTTCTAAAGCCGTAGTATCGGGCGGCTTTTATTATGGGCTCTCCGGTTTCGGCAGATATCAAGGAGTATTCGATGACGTCGGAGTTTGCGGCCCCGCTGGGCTTGAATGATACTGCTAGGATGGAGGGACTGGTGGGTTGTAAGGAGGTGGTGAAGGTAGCCCCCTGAAGGGCCGGAGGAAGGAGATTGGCTGGAGGAGCGGTGTTTTGGGAATAGGAACGGTGCAACTGTGGTATCGGGAAAGACTTGGGTTGATTCAGGCGACAGAGGAGTTAGGGGGAGGTCAGAAAGAGAGATGTTTCGTGACGAGGCCAACATAAGGAGTTCACGCGATGTTATTACGCAGTCAACGTCGCGAATAGAGTTATTTGTCGGCGAGGGAGTAAGTGTATCTGAATTGGCTGTTTGCCAGGCCATATCCGTTAATTCCTGCCGACTTGCTTCGAGCTTCTTGTCGAAACAAGGCATGATGGCTAGATGCCATATTTTAGAAGGAGAAATGTTGAGTGCTTTGCTAAGTATGGTCTTAACGAACGTGCCCGTCAGGGCTTGGGGTGATTTTAACCGGGAGAGATGGGGGGAGGACGTGGGGATGGGTCTTTTCGGCATAACAAATCCAGCCTGGGCAGGCAGAAGAGAGGATTGGTCGACGAGGGACGGGGAAATCTGGGGACTGAGAGACGGCACCCAAGCTAGGATTCCCACATGCCTCTGTGACTTCGTCGGTGGTGAGTGCCAACACAACATCCCGCATCACATTGGTATCCACGACCCAGGTGAAGCCACTGCGGTACTGTCCCCCCGCTCTTAAGCCCTGTGGTCCGGAGAGAAATTGATCAATCATATAGCCGGCCTTGCGCTCCGATATTCCATATGTCGCCGCCAGACTCGCGCGCACTTGGGGACTGACACTGGCGACAAAGATTCGCCCATCTTCCTCATAGTTTCCATTAGGGAGGTCGGCTACCCGTAGTTCAGGATGTGACTCCAACGTATTAAGCACCTCAGCATGAGATTGCAAAGAAATAAGAACCGCTTCAGCCGAAGTCACGCAGCCGGAGCAAGCCAGGCAGTCAGTAAGAGATATCTGAGCGGGCGGGAGGTTTTCGGGGGCGACTTTGTCTTCTGTGGTTACTTCGTAGGCCGACTAAACGTGCAGCTAGGTTAGTATGATGCATAACAGACAGAGGTCAGACAGCGCATTCAGACTTACTTCATCCTGGTCAGGTTTGGCTGGTAGTGTTTCAATCGGCTTGATACACGCGACCCCTGGTGAGATGAAGTCATTCAGATCATCGGCAGAAAGAATCGCGCTCATGGTAACAAATCCGGCACCACAACGGGACCGTGACAGGCGATAACCAGAACCAGCTCGTGCTTTCCTGCTCAAGCAGCGTCTGTCCCTCAAGGTCACAAATCGAATTTGATCGTTAATTCCGCGTCGGCTTGAAGCCTGAGAAAATCGGACGATTTGAAGGCGGCGGGATCGGTATTATGTAATCAAGGATAAGGCAAACAGGGCAAACTTTATCTCCGGCCAATCGGAGCTAGTAATGACATCATCCCTATCTTATCAGATCAACCCAATTACTCAGCCATGTTCTGCCGCTTCACCGCCTGTCGATGCGGCTCAAAAACATCGCGAAATCGAACGGATTTTAGGCTGCAGGACGAGATCTTCTTGCCTGGCAGGGAGAATGATGGCGTGAGTGAAGCTTGGAACAAGCTTCCTCTTGCTCGCCCCATTTACCTATCTTCGTGATCATGGCGGATCGAAAGATGGTGCAGACTGTCCTCAATTTTGGACAAGGCGGCACAGCCCCTACGATCCGAAAGCCCAATCCCCGCGAGGCTGCAACTGTCGACGCTGACTCCGACCAGATGGAAGATGTCCAGCTCACCGACACCACAACGACCACAGAACCCTCGACGCAACTAACGTGGTCCACCACCAGCTTCACAGCCGATTCCACCATGGCCTCAGACTCCCGACGCAAGATCCTCACACGCGTCGCTCGCGAAACCATCGCCCTCCTGCCCAACGTCCTAGAGACTGCTCCCCACGCCCCTCCAAAGGGCTATCTCTACACCGACCCACCACTCCTCAACCAGAAATACTGCCCGCGCTTCCCCCCCACCGCGATCCGCATCCTCAACGACGACACCCTCGACACCGCCATCGGCCTCGCGCAATGCGCCAAATACATCACCGTCCGCGACAAGCGGCCCGTCTGCGTCCTCAACATGGCCAACGCATACTCCGCCGGCGGGGGCTGGAAGCGCGGCGCCCTCGCCCAAGAGGAAACCCTCTGCTACCGAAGCAGCCTCAGCTTCACCCTCAAACGTCGCTACTATCCCATCCCCGAGCTGAGCGCGATATACTCGCCCACGGTGCTAGTGCTGCGCAAGAGCATCACGGATGGCCATGGGCTGCTGCGGCTCGAGGAGCCGGAGAATCTGCCGGTGGTGAGCGTCGTGAGCGTGGCGGCGCTCTGTAGGCCGGAGTTGATGCAGGGCCGGACCAGGGAAAAGTTCAAGGACCCGTATGATAGGGAATTGACGAAAGAGAAAATGAGGGTCACGTTGAGAACTGCAGCAGTGAACGGTCATCGACGATTGGTCCTGGGAGCGCTGGGGTGCGGTGCGTTTTTGAACCCGCGAGAAGAGGTGGCTGATTGTTGGGCTGAAGTCTTGCGGGAGCAGGAGTTTACCGGAGGGTGGTGGGAGAGCGTGATCTTCGCTGTTTTGGATGATCTGGGCCAGGGCAAGGATGGGGATGGTAATTATGGAGTTTTTTATCGACGATTAGACGGATTGATGGTTTAGTCCGAGCGAGATACCCGAATACCCTTGATGTAACGAAGTTATGAATCTTTCTGTTTTAGGTAATACTTTTGATAATGGAACGTATGGTCGTGTGATTGAAAAGATATCACCTGAAAAATGACCGTAGCAATGTTATAGACTGATAAAAGCTGGCTCTGAGCCCCAACGCCGAGCAGCGCTTATAATTTACACAAGACGAAACCGCCAAACTCCAGTCAAAAAAAGAATTATTTCTTTGCCGCAGATCGTCCTCTTCTTAATGGCGTTTTTGCTCCAGTAGCTTCCTCTCGAACAGCGGCGGCTCGTGTCCTCTTGGCCGGAGTGGCACTTTTGCTCTCAGCCTTCTCTGGTTCCGTAGTAGCGGCCTTTCGCTTGCGGCTCGCGGTTTGAGCCACAGAGCCACCCGTCTTTCCATTCGCAATTTCGGCTTCTTTTTTCGTGGGGGTTTGTTTGGCGCTGGTGCTTGCTTTCGTTCCATTGACAGCCGCGCCTTCGTCCGCTTTCTTTTTGCTAGTGGCCTTACCGCGGCTTCCAGACCCCGATTTTGCGGCGGACGCATTGTCATCGTCTTGGTTGGCTGTTGCATCCGTAGTCGCAACAGGGGATTTCTTCTGGACCGATGGTACGATAGCGCTCGTTCTCCCTCCAACTGTGATAAAAGTGACTAAATCGCCATTCAGCATTTTGGATGCTTGTTTACTGCGTTTGTTCCAGCGATGATGCATAAGCCAATCCGTGGGGAACCGCGATGAATCACCTAACAAATCGACCGACGTGGCGCAAACGTAATGAATTGCAGAGTGGAGTTCCTGGACTTGCGCCTCGCTAAGGTGTTGCTAGTTTGCTCAGGTGGATTTGAGAGTGATACATACTTC
>NW_003052498.1:1553881-1667461 GCF_000003515.1 Uncinocarpus reesii 1704 | reverse complement strand
CTTCAAAGGCGGAAAGGACGGAATATATACATTACGGCCAATCCCAAATTCCCCAAGCCCGGCTGAATTATGAGATTGGATCCAAGAAAGCAAAGGCCTTGATAGAGGACTCGCTTTTTGGCCCACTTTCTCCATGAGCCCAAGTTTCCGTTAACCACTCCCTTATCCACAATTGGATCGGGGGCCATTCTCTTTCAATGGTGAAATATGACCGGATCTCGTCCCCCGGACAGTCAACCAAGCGGACACGGCCAAGTCTTCTGGCGTCCACAAACGCTGCTTCGGTCTTCTGATCGTCATCCATCGACAACTGAAATTTCCCAGAACTTTGGTGGCCCATTCTGTATTTTCCTCGTCTTCTTGCTTTGCGCGATAATGGCAGGAATGTACGCCTTTGATATTTAGCCAGCCAGTCATGCCGAAATGCATGACCGGATGGGGGGGTTCAGACATGGTTATCCAAAAATATTTGCCTTGTTGACCAGCCCCCACAATTTTCTTATCCTGCATGCACTTCTGGAACTCGTCCGCGGATGTGCCTACCTTGCCGAATACAAGATCATCGTGCTTCGCTATGACTTTTGAAACCCTTTTTCCAACAAGCTCCTTGCGGATATAATGCACAATGCGGGCAACTTCGGCCAATTCAGGCATGATAGAGGTATCAGGAGAAGACGTATTCCTCCGAATGGGTATCTTGGGATGAAAAAGGAACACAAAGAGTCCAAAAAAAAACAAAATCCTCAATACAGGAGATGCTGAAGCAGTACGAAGTGGAGAGAGCGAAACCCGTCTAACACCGAACTTTCGGGGGGCCTAGAAGGCAACAGCAATGCGCTAGAAATGCGGGAGAAGTAAAGAGAATGGGCTAAATCGATGATATCACTGAGAGAAAAGTGAGGTGTAGAATAGATACGAAATGTTCTGTGATGGGGGTCGCAACGGGCAAAGCTGGATGTGCTTGATGATACGGTGAGCGCAGCAAGGAGATCCCACAATGCAGGCTCAATTATCTTTGGCGGGACCAAGGCTGTGATCAAATAAAAGGAGGGAGTGTGATGCACATTGAAGCAACTAATAATTTCCAACCAAAAGAAACGATGCAAATGAGAAAAGAGACGGGTTGCCGTTGATGCTGCGTTGTTTCCTCCAGCAATTCGGTCACGGCGGTCGACGAGGGCTTGGCGCCAAGTGTCAGCAGATTAGTCAGCATCAACGGTCGAGTTTGTGCGAGTCCGGGTGAAACATCGGCGGGGAGCATCAGGAGGGCATTTGGCGGAGTGTCTAGAGTTCAAAGGTGCAGAGAGGCACGAGGTTATTGTAGGCGAGGTCTCAAGCGACCAGGGTCTAGCATCGAACGTTTATAAGAGCAGCAAACGATGCTGATAGACTGCGGAAGAAGAGATGTCTCGACACGAATTCCACATCATCGAGCAGTGTAACTAGTTGCATGCTCCTATATATGAATTAGTTATTTAGGTCAATGAGCTTTCCCAGCCATTCAGCCCCCCGTCAAAAGTTCCGCGTAGACTCTCGCCGTAAAGCGGGATGCATTTTTGGATGCCACTTCTCAGCCTGCATAGCGCTCATTAGTCGACGTAGAGACATGTTGCAGCACAATGGACTGGGGCCCAGCGCATGCAATCTGCGTAACAGCAGGCAAACCGCCGTGTTAACCCGCCTACTCTTGAACAAGAGTCAAGAGGCCGCCTGATCCTGATATCATGTGTTAGTCAGAGGCGCCTGACTGCGGCTTGAGAGACCAGCAACCCAATGTAAAAGCCTGCACGGAGAGATGCTGGTCGATGTACTCCGTATTCACTTGAAATGACCGGGACTCCCCATTCATATGGCAGTGTCTGGCTCCAGGGCTTTTCTGCTTGTTGGTTCTCGGTTGGAACCGTAGATGCGATCCGCCTCCACGTGATCGAGATCCTGCTTTGAACCATGACGCAGAACGAGCTGCTGTTGAATTGGGTCTTCTCAATGATTACCAAGTGCGCATTCGTCTTGACGTTTAATTGTCAGTAAACAGCGTCTTACATATTTCTTAAATTGTTAAAAATTCTTTAATTCGTGTGCCAGCAATTTGAGAAGCTGGATTTGTTCTGGGCGAATCCATCGAAACCAGCTGCTGAGCCGGTTTCTCCAAAGAAGAAGGGGATGTCACGGCCGTCGACGACGAGGCCAACGCTGACACCTCAATTTTGTTTCAACCAGCGGGCGCTAAGAGGTGGGTGATTTCCCCGAGGGACCTTTCGACGTATAGTACCTCCACATTTCCAGTGCGAGATGGACTTGAGGCTAATAACTCTCTGCCTTGCGCGGCTCTCCAGACTTTCTACGCATCTCACGATCAACGATTGATGATTCCATCACGCAAAATCTAAATGCCCTCGTAACACCCGCATTGCAGGGTTTCGACCCTACCTCTACCTCCGCCAGACGCACGGATTTCCCCAACAACACCCAAATCGATTCCGAAAGCTGCCAGACATTCAAGGAGAAAGTGCTTTTTCCTTCATGGCAAGTGCGGTCTGATGTGTTAAACTATTGCGCCGGTGTTGCCACGAGCCCAGACCCCGAGGATCCCGACTTGGTGTTACGCCAGGTTGAATCCGCCAAAGATAGGGAACGGATAGTGGACGAGCGGTTGGATCCGTACTCGGCGAGATTCTTTCCTCGCGAAGCGCGCACAGAGTCGTTGGCGATGCTCCTACGGAATGAACGCGGAGTGGAGACCATCATACGCTCTAGAACTTGGGGAATGGTGACTGAACGATGTGGCAACTCCTTCGAAGGATGGGAAGAGGCGCTGAATCGATGGCGGGAGCAACAGTCGCAAACAAAATAGCGGTAGTCCAGGACGTTGGACACCAGATTCGAGGATGCGTCCGGCTAGTCGTGGGTTGAATCCAGTTTATGATATCAAGTCAAATGCATCCCAGGTCGCAGCATATGAGAAGGCTGTTCATACCAAAAAGCACGCTGTATATACTATTGCAATGTAACATCATCTGCTCTCTCCATAGATCACTAGTCTTTATTCCAGCCTTAGAAAACGGTATTCTTCACAAGGTCCCTACTGTCAGATGCGGCGAAAGTACATCATGAGGATCAACGGATAAATCATTTCGCCGAAGTGTGGGCAACCACCGAATTCACCAGCCTGAACAAGCACCACCAGGAAGTCCAAGCGCACTGGGAACATACATATATACGCTTAGTCGCTGCAAAAGGGTGCTCTCTTGCACATTCCTGGACCTGTGGTGTGAACACTTTCCGAGATCAATACACTCAAAGGGTGCTGAGAGGTTTCTCCCCGAGCTGCGGCAGCACCTCTTGACCAAAAATTTCCCACCTTCACACCAGGCGCCAGGTTCAGCACAATGCCTCAGCCATTGAGCTCCAAAGATGGCTCATTATTCCGCCAGGTGGTGCGGCATTGTGAAAACAAACAATATAAAAAAGGTGCGATCACTCAGCCTGGAGAGGGAAACCACGTTGCGCCGGACCTCATGACTAACAACGACTTTCTTCACCAGGCCTCAAGGCTGCTGAACAGATCCTCCGCAAAAACCCCAACCATGGAGACACCCAGGCGATGAAAGCACTGATGCTCAGCTATCAAGGCCAGCAGGAAGAAGCATTTACGTTAGCCAAAACCGCCCTCAAGAACGACATGCAGTCTCATATCTGTTGGCACGTTTTCGGCCTCCTCTATCGCGCCGAGAAGAACTACGATGAGGCGATCAAAGCGTATCGATTTGCTCTGAAACTCGAGCCAGAATCCCAACCGATCCAGAGAGATTTGGCATTTCTTCAAGCACAGATCAGAGACTTTCCAGGCTATGTGCAGAGCCGGACCGCGATGCTACAGCAGAAGCCCGCGTTTCGTCAGAATTGGACTGCGTTGGCGATCGCGTACCACCTTGCAGGCAATCTAAGTGAGGCGGAGCACGTTTTGTCCACCTACGAGGAAACGTTGAAGACCCCACCACCGAGGACCGATATGGATCACTCGGAAGCTATTCTATATAAAAACTCGATAATCGCGGAATCCGGAAATATCGAGAAGGCGCTTCAACACCTCGATGAGGTTGGCAATCAATGCTTTGATGTGCTAGCTGTGATGGAAATGCGGGCGGACTATTTGCTGAAATTGGGCAGACACGATGAGGCGGTAGCTGCATACGAAGCGCTTCTCGAACGAAATCACGAAAACTCGCACTACTACGATGCCCTAATACAAGCAAAGAAGATTGACATGAATGACCATGCAGCTTTGAAAGCAGTTTATGATTCCTGGGTCGAAAAATTCCCGCGCTGTGACGCCCCCCGACGCATCCCCTTGGAGTTTCTCGAAGGAAATGACTTCCGCCAAGCGGCAGATACTTATCTCCAACGAATGTTGCGGAAGGCCATCCCATCTACTTTTGCAAACGTGAAGTCGTTATATACCAACACTTCAAAGCGCGACATCATTCAAGAGCTTGTGGAGGGATACGTTGGTGACTTCAGCGGCCAAGTTAATGGTTCTGCTGAAAAACAAATCAACGGGGACAATGCGACCTTTGAAAGTTCTGTATACTATTTCCTCGCCCAGCACTATAACTACCACCTTAGCCGTGACCTGGAAAAGGCTATGGCGTTCATCGAAAAGGCAATCGAGTTATCCCCTAAATTCGTTGACTACCACATGACCAAGGCCAGGATATGGAAACATTATGGCAACATCCCTAAAGCTGCAGAGATCATGGACCTGGCACGGTCCCTGGATGAAAAGGATCGGCATATCAACACCAAGGCGGCCAAATACCAACTTCGCAACGACGAAAACGACAAGGCTCTTAACACAATGAGCAAATTTACACGCAACGAAGGGATCGGGGGCCCGCTTGGGGACCTACTTGAAATGCAATGCGTTTGGTATTTGACTGAAGACGCCGAATCCTACCTCCGCCAGCGGAAAATCGGGCTTGCTCTCAAACGATTCCATTCAGTTTATAATATTTTTGAGATTTGGCAGGAGGATCAGTTTGATTTTCACGGTTTTTCTTTGCGTAAGGGTATGATCAGAGCGTATGTTGATATGATCCGGTGGGAGGACCGGTTGCGGTCACATCCATACTACACGCGAGCAGCCCTCGGCGCAATCAAAACCTACATTCTATTAAACGACGAGCCCGATCTTTGCCACGGCCCAATTCCCGCCGGAACCATCGGCCCCGATGGAGAGTTGGACAATCCTGAGCGAAAGAAAGCTATCAAGAAGGCCAAGAAGGAACAGCAAAGACTGGAAAAAGCAGAGGCTGATAGGATCAAGGCCAAGAAAGCTGCCCTCACAGGCGGCGGTGGCGACGCCAGGAAAGACGATAGCGATCCGCTAGGAGTCAGTCTTGCGCACACTTCCGAGCCAATGAAGGAAGCGACCAAGTTTTTGGCCCCGTTGCTGGAGCTGTCGCCCAACAATATTGACGTACAAACCGCCGGATTTGAAGTTTACATTCGAAGAAGTATGTGCCTCTTTCACCGCTAGACGTATGTTTCGCTAACATTTTCACCCTTGCAGAGAAATATCTTCTCGCTCTCAAGTGCCTTCTTGCTGCCCATGCCATTGACCCCTCCAATCCTACATTGCACGTACAACTCGCTCGATTCCGCAGAACCCTCAACGAACTCGCAGAGCCTCTCCCGTCAGAAGTGCAGGAAATCTTGACAACCGAATTCGAATCCATTCTTTCTAAATCTCAAGACCTTACGGCGTGGAACGATAGCTACCTAACGGCAAACAGCTCTAGCTTTCCACACGTGCAGGCTGCCCTCACAGTCCGCCGACTACTGGTCCCTGACGAGAAGGCTCAGACGGAAACGGATCTCGTGTCGTCACTCGATCTACAGACGGCATCAATAGAATCCGCACTCGCTGGTCTTAGCCTTCTTGATGACTGGCGCAGCGGCTCCGAGGCAAAAGCGTCATACGTGGATCACGCCCGGAACAGATGGAAGGAAGCTTCTGGCTTCCAGCAGGCATAAGAGCGTTTCATTTTATGTTCCTTGTAGAGTACAGAACTCCTGACTTTTCAGATACTACCATCCAAAAGCCTGCCAAAAGAGCATTTAGCAAATAACTGAAAAATCAACATCAACTCAAGCATCTACATTCTACAATAGTTGTTCATGGCGAGGCTGTTGGCGTGGCAACCGCAACTCCGCATCGGATGACAACACGCCAAGCAGCCGGGCATCGCGAGAAATAGGAGAAAGTGAATCCAACGCGCGCAATTCATTATTCACCCATCCAGCTATTCAAGGCCCATCCATCAACTATTTCATATGATATAGCTGCACAGTTTATCCATACCAGACCTGCTTCTACTTTTAAGAGTCGCCAAACCTCGCATTGCCCCCGTCAAATTTTCTCACATGGTGACCACCGTCAAGGTAAAATTTTCATAAACAACAGAGTGCATTTCTGGCCCCGAGCAACATGGCGCGTATCTCGTGGGACCCTCGAGGATGGTATGTCCTCCCCTTCCTCCGAACCAGCTGCTCTCATCTTTGGGAGGAAATCGCGACGACCTCCCGTGCCTCCACATTCTGCCCCGGCCCATTCAAGTCCCAAAAAGAGGCCACGAAGATCCAACTGACTGTTGGATATGAGTGTTTATAGTGAATCCTCCAGCTTTACAAATACTGATAGCGATAATACTACCGAACACCTTCGATGTCGTTTCACGCCCAGACCAGCGATTAAGAAGCCAACTCGACTCTGGGACCGGACGCCAGCTACTCCCGTTAGTCCTCGATGCAAGTCGCATAAGATTTGGAAGAGATTGCATTCTGCTTCAGGCGTTTTACAGGCGAACATGAGGTCGAGAGGCACGGAAATGACGGATTCTGAGGGGGATGTGTTGGTAGAGGAGATCAACTTGGCCAAGAGCTCCGGTGTCTTACGCATCACGAAGAAACTATGTGTTGGCAAGGGTGTCAAGTCTGGCGACGAAGAGTGGAAGCGTGCCTTCGAGGCGACGAAGTTTGAAGCGGAGAGCTTTACGGCCCGCCGCAAATACATGGTGACGACGAGTCCAGTTAAAAAGCCCTCGGCCATCGCGACACTCTTGAAGCAATCAGTTCTCGAACAAGACGATGCAGAACTATTTACCACTTTCTTAACTGAGGCGCGGGCGAAACGAGAAGCGAAGCATGCCCAGGCAACCGACACGGCTGATACAAATGCGTCGGTGACTCTGCTACGATTTTCCTCCAGGAACAAGTACCGCAAAGCCCTGGAGAACCTGGATAAAAACTCGCCCTCTTCATCAATTCGCCAGGCCTCACCTTCCAAACTTTTACAACCGCCTGTATCTCCTCTTGCGGAGCCTGATAAAGAGAATGCGCCGGAATTGCTTGAAGGAGAAGAGAAGCCGGCCTCAACCCCTTCTCCCAAAAAGCGTGGGCGACCCGCGAAGCAGCGTGTCATCCCACGGATCCCAGAGAAGATACCACTTCGCCGCTCCAATGGCACGGAATTCGTTTTTAAATTGAAGACAGACACGCAGCAACTTGCACTTACGACAAAGGCAAATACCAAACATAATAGGGGCGATTCGAAGCTACCTCATATCGTTTTAGAATCTATCAATGCGACACAAGTGGATGATATGGCGAGCTCGTCCCCGGACCCGTCGCGCGTGCGAAGACGGCCCCTGAAAACGGTGACCTGGGACGACAAGAACCTCGTCACGTTTGCCGACGAAATTTCGACGCCAGTGACTGACTCGCCAAATCAGTTGCTATCTGGGAGAAGAAGTTCACGGCGCCTGGCATCAATTCCACCACAGCCAAGCACTCCAGTGCCGCGAAAGATGCGGAAATTGGGATCAGCCAAGACACAATCGATCAAGCGAGAGACTCTTGAGAGCGTGCAGGTCATGACACCGCCGACAGCGTTTGGCGTTCAGACGAGATCCACCAAGCAATCGTTTCCGTCGCTGAAAGGCACGCCGATTTCAAAAAGGAAAAGGTTAACGCCTGAACCTAGGAAAATTAAGGACTTTGAGGATAATACTGGGGTGGAGGATGGGAAGGAGGATGATGGGCTGGGGAAGACTGCAAAGCTTGGAGGGATACAGGGTTCTGCTCAGAGATTTCGGGTGAAGATTCGATGAGAAGGATTTTCGCTAGGCAGAGGAGTGACTGGATAAAGTGCGGTATGGCGATGGATTGGAGTTTAGGGCGTCTATGCATTCTATTACTTTTGAACTTGGTTTGCCGGATAGGTCGCTGGCTACTCTGCTTTCAGATATCAACTATTATACCCGGGGTGAATCGGTGGATCTCTTCAGGGCTGATAATGAATGACTGCTATCATTCCATCCATCCTCCATTTAATCAGCTATATCAATGCATAAAAGGACAAGTGCCTGGATTATATCCTGGGATGGAACCGAGAGACCGAAAATGCTTAGGAATTATCCTCAAGCACAGCCACTAACTAGCAAGATGCGGATCCTGGACAGGGACAGGGCACCCATGGTCCCCGCTCGCAGGCCAAGCAGCCATGCGCGGGAGCGATCAAAAGTGCAACGCAAGCCAGCTCGGCGGTGCCTTGGGAGTTTGTGATCGGTCGCCGTCTGAGATCCCTGTCCGCTGGGAGATCGCTGTGAATCCCCGGGATAACCGACGCAACCAAGGCAGAGAGATGAACACGAGTCTCCAACCAAACCTAGCACTATATCTGCCATTCGCCCCTCTCCCCGGCACCGTTTTTTTTCCCCTCCTCCTCTTGGATGAGTCCCTGCTCTGAACTTGGGAACTTCACTCGTGGGCATTTTCCAGGCCGAAAGGTTTTGCTATGGAGCATATCACAGTCTCGTTGCGTTATTTCGATTTTCAAGACCAGCCCTCTTGAGGACGGGACTGTTGTTAGAAATGGACGATCCACCTGAGAACCGCAGGGGGAGGATGATATATATCCTGCTCAGCGTGCTTTTCTTTGCGCTTTTGCTGCTTGGGCTGGTGTACGTGCATCTCTTCTGTTTTTATTACTTTTGACTGACGGGTTGATAGGTTTTTCTATGTGATGCTGAAATACCGCGAGAGGAACCACCAGCGTCGGCTTCGGGAGCTGCAGCAACAGGGTGGAGGGGAGAATCGTGATGGTCTCGGCCTGAGGCCTCTACCGCGAGCAGCTGTGCCTGGTCAGCCCGGAAGCGCGGCCAAGGTCATGAAAATCGAGGAAGTGAATGATCGGTTTCCAGAGACTGAATATGGACTGGTAAAGCGGAACATGCCTACACGCCCAGAAAAAGTGGGTGACGGTGTACCTGAGATGCCCCCTGAGCCTGGCAAAGACGATGCGGCACCCATCACGGATACTCAACCAGGGATGGCACATGAAAGTTCGCGGGATACGCATATGGAGCCTGGGCTGCTCGAGGTATGAAGGAGTCGTGATTGAACTGATACTCTGGTCGCGTTTTACTGACATTGCACCCTAGAATCAAGTGGAAAGCCATACCAATCTATTCGACTACTGCGCAATCTGCCTGGACGTCCTCAAAGATGACAGCATCGTTAGAAACTTGACATGCCACCATATATTCCACTCAACCTGCATTGACCCTTGGCTTACTGGGCGAACTGCGCGGTGTCCAATTTGCAAGACTGATATGGCCTGAACCTCGAAAATGTCGGACTGTCCCTTTCACCTTCTCATAACCGCGTCTCGGAAAGTAGCGGCTCTGCGGCCTGTTTGGTCTATCCAGTTGGTCTGGCTCTTTTCTTCAAGGGCCAGGTTAATTGAGCTCCTTTATCAAGAGTAGGATGTAGAGACCGTCGTGGCTCGGTGTCTCTTGAAGATTTGAATAGCGTCACTGGATTGATGGTTCGACGGTTTTGCATTGCTAGACGACCAACGAGTATGATATCGAACATCAGAGGTTGCTCTCATCCCTCTGGGGTCCAAGTTCATCGTCACTATCCACGGTAACAATGATAAAGCGGAATATCCTGCCACTGCAGAGACAAGTTGGGCATTTTGAACACGAATCATTTGGTTAGCGAGGCTCTCTCGTTTGCTTGAACTTGGCTAACTAGCAATCCAGATTTTACTACAATAAGAGACCCAGGCCGTCAATTTGCTGCCTTTGCTGCAATAACAAATGCTTGTCAATGGAGCTTAGTTGGTGGCTCCCGGAATCTACAGGGCTTTGGCTACTATGCTACATTAACTCCATAGTCCCCCATGAATTGTTATCATATTGGTCCTGTCTACACTGATTCACTATGCCTGAGCCATCCATGTACCGATCTTATATGCGTAAAGGAGTGGGACTGTCCACAGCAATGTGAACAAAACAAGCAGTGCAAACAAATGAAAAGTCAACAAGAGCACAACGGTAATAGCAACAAGCCAAAGAAAGCCCTAACTACTAGAAACTCCAACAAACAAAACAAGCAGTGCAAACAATTGAAAAGTCAACAAATGCACAACGACAATAGCAACAAGCCAAAGGAAGCCCTGACTACTGGAAACTCCAACAAATCCCAAAAACAAAATCTGTGAAGCTCAAGATGCAATATCAGCGCAGATGTAGCAGAAAACAGCATCACAAAGCACAACAATAGAGTCAAAGCACACGTTGGGAAACAAATAAATGTCATAATGTTAGCTTTAAATGCGTAAAATCAGCCTACCTTCAATGACCCTTCTTGCGAGATGGGGAAATGGTATTGACCGCCTTGTTTGTCCCATTAGACTGACCTTCAACGCTTGGGAGCCTTTTGGCTTTTGATGGATAGCCCAGGCGGGAAGATGACTTTGGCCCTTGGGTCACTTGGTTGTGTGAAAAGCCTGTCTTTAGTATTTCTTGAGAGACAATTGAGAGGAGGGCATCGAAACTAACCAGTTGAGAGAACACAGCATGCCTACGTGCAGCTACAGCGTGATTATTCGCTGCTTTAAATGCATGTCCCGCTGCTTGTTTATGGGTCTTGTAGTGACTTTTAGTCAGGCGACCAATATTTCCGTCATTGAAGCTTGCTCTGGCTTCTCCATGACTTGTTATAAATGTGTCAGCTACCAGGATGACTAAATTGGATCATCTACTAACCGCTTCGCGGCTTCGCTTGCTCTCATGGCTGGTTCTACCATGGCCGCATGGTCTTCAGTATACAAATGGCGATCTTGCATCGGGCCATAAAGTCTTCGTGCTGGATCACGCCTATCGAAGGGGGTGGCGCGACGGTTTAATTCAGTGTCATAGAATTTATTTGCTGCCTTTGCTTGGTTCTCCTTTTCTTTGTACCCGTCATAGCCCGTGCGCATACGGGACCCGGGAGGGTAGTCATCGTCTCTCAAGAAGCCGGAGTCACCCGGCTTTGGTGCACTGGAGCCGTATCGGGATGTTGGGAGAGCCCCGTAGGGCATATTGTTGTAGCCGTTGTTCCGTCGTTCGCGTATTGGAATTGCGAGACTCGGCGTGATTGACCGGGGAGGGTATGAGCCATACGTGGTCGAAGTCTCCCTCGCCATTCGAGGATCCCGTCTGCCACCTCCTATAGGGAGATATGACATTCTGGGGTGAATGGCGAGGGATTGGTAGAATCAAGTAGCAGAAGGTTGTTTCTGGGTATGTGCTTGATGGGAACAAATATGCAGAATCAAAGTTGGTATGGAGTATGGATAAGAAAGTAAAGCAGGGAGAGAGTGGAGGAATCAATGCCAGCTTTATAGACATCCATTGCTGCTCATAGAAGGCAAAGTCGATGGGTAAACAGCCCAGGACCGGCACAGGGCGCGTTCATGAATGACTGGATAGCAATGCATATCGACACTGTTATCAAGAATAGAGCCTGGAGATATGGAGTAACAGAGCATGAGGATATCGAAAAATCCATTGGTTTAGAACTATCCTGTCTCGAGATAGAAGAGCCATGAAACACTCTCCATCCTGCGGCAGGATGAAATAGCATATGCTCGCATTCAAAGCATAACCATTGGCTCATATATCAAGGCTACTTTCAAAGTAGCTCAGGCCAGCCTTCGGCTCATAACGATTGATGGGCGAGTAACTAGCTCCCATTCGAAGGAAAGGGCTGTTTCGACTCCAAGCGCCATGTCCTGTGAGTAACTTGGGGCTGTGTCGTAAATTGATTCCTTTTCCCAAAAACAATCTTTGCCAATTGATTTGAGGGCATTTGCTGCCACTCCTGCACCAAGTGAGCCTGGTCTCTCCAGGAGAACTACTGGCGCTTAAAAGGCTTTGGTGGCGGTGTCAAAGTGCTCATTTGCAAGGGAGACCATTGGCTTGAGCACGACAGGCAGTAACTAGTTAACGAGTTAGTGGAAGCTAGGAAGCATCAGAAACGGGTATTGCATCGGTTGAAATGACAATTCTTTTGCTTTTTGGATGAACAAACCCATGAGGATTGGGCATGAATGGCCCATGGACGTGCAAGTATGAATAGCAACAGGGAGTCATAACTACCTAAGCGCCGGGCTGCCTGGATTAGTTAGTCACACTGGCAACAGGCACGAGATCAGTTATATTTAGCTAAAGGGTGCTCTGATGGCCATACTGAGATACCCCCCGATGCCGTGTTTTCTCGAGCAAATATCCCAGCCTGTCTTTGGCTACCGTGACTCGTACCTCTGTCGAGATGGATCAAGTCCCGAGAGCTCAGCAAAGCCGTTTCGCGTCCCTCGCAGTTGAGATCAGGCAGGCGATTCTCTGTGAGATCCCAGACATCGCAAGCTTGAACAACGCTGTGAAGGCGGATGAATCGCTGCAGTCTGCCTTTTCCAACTATGAATCCCCCATCCTAGACAAGATCTTAAACAGCACCCTTTCCCCTGAATTGCTGCCTGAAGTGTTTGCTGTCCTGGAATCATCGCACTTGGATCCGTGGAGCGAAGAACGAGTAAATGAGATTCTCGACCGCTATGTTGAACGCAAACCGACGCCTATTCGCTGGACACTGGCTGATGCCCAAATCGTCGGCGATCTCCACTACCATATCCAATTCTTTATAGACGATTTTGTTTCATGGGCGCTTTCCGCGCATCCTCTCCCCAACGGCGAGATCCACGCACCGCTGTCGTCAACAGAGAGGTTCCGTATCGAAGCAGCTTTTTACCGCTTTGAGCTCTTCTGCAACCTCTTTCGCGAGAGGAATGATAAAAACTATGAGATCCGTAGGGAACGGTCTGAACAATTTTCGGAGGATTTCGCCTTCTGGGAGGCCGAGCAATTAGGTTGCATCCTTGACTACCTCGTCGACAAGATATCCCCAGGTATGGATGTATGCCCATTCGCCCATGGGCTTCGCTGACACTTAAATCTAGCCTTCAATGATGTCGCAAGGCATGATATATTGTGGGGCGAATTCTGCGTCCCCTTCGATGACTTTGACTTGCATCCCGAGCCGCACAAAGCTTTTTTTGTATGGTCAAAGCTCCGACTCCCCTTTGTCATGTCATAACTCATCCATATATAAAGCTCTCATTAGGACTAGCTTACCTGCACCGCGTCGTGACTGCAACAACCTATGAAGAGCGCTATCGGATACTGGATCCGCACCGAAATGCTACTCATTACTTTCTTCACGACTCACTTTATCAATGCTATATTATGGAAAATGAACCTCTATCAGAATGGAGTGAGGAACAAAAGGATGCTTTGATTCCCAAGCCTTTACTTGAAGACCCTGATCCGGGGCCCTACAATGCATGGTCCTGGGCCTACGCCGACCATCCCTATAGCCTTGTTTACCACAGTGAACAGCGCTCAGTCCGAAGGAAGGGTTATGTCATGTGGGATAACTCCAGGCTTCAGACATGGAATTTATTCAGTGAACCTTTCAAACACGCAGATCATTGCCCTGAAGAGAGGAGAAGGAAAGTGGAACTGCGCGATGCGGAGATGAGCGAATCCTGGGCCGCACGATCGAAGATTTGGATGAAGGGAGGGAGGGGATGGTGGAGCAAAGACGATGAGAGTAAAGTAGTTTGGCCCAAAAAAAACCCAGACGAGATGTGGCGGTGGTGACTGATTATTGAAATAACCATATGCACTGTGCTTTCCGTGCTTTATCAAGCTAGTGGGAGTTATGGTAGAGTATTTCCATTCTTGTTGGTTATGTGTCTCTATTCACCTTTAGCTCTATACACTAATAGTTGAGATAGCAATCAATATGGTATATCAAATTCCCGTGTTTAAACTAGACTGAAGCATTCATATGTAGCTTGAGCAGACGGCCAGCATCATCAAGCTAATATCTAATACCTCACAAACTGATATAACATGAATAGGGCATAGAAGGAATGCTCTAAAGGGATGCTTGTAGGGAAAGAACCTGTCAAAATATTTTCAGCTAGTAGCAACAACTGTCTCATAATAAGGAAGTACATAGCGTCCAACTACCGCATATGCTAAACTTGCCTCGAATGCCTCGAGTATAGTAGACTGCTCCTTCGTTTTCAGGAGTCATACATTCCTAAGCAGACTGTAGAGCAATAGAGAATAAATTCATGCCAGGAGAACTGAAAACCCGTCCTCCCCCCGCCGTCTCCTGATCCCTCCTTTTTAGGAATATATTTTTCAGTTTTCAAACTCATTGCAATAGACCTCAAAGAGAAGGCTTGGTCAACCCACCGGGCCTCAGCTTGTGCAGCCTCATCGGCTCATAGAACATGATATAACGCAAGGGCAACAAGGTATGGACAAGCAAGCTTCCATCAAGCAGTAAACTTGAGAATGCTGGGGATGCCATCACCATGATGTGGGCTGACAACAAATCAATAGGTAAATCGGCCCTGCACGGGACCGACATGACATTGCCGCTGGGAGAATACAGGAACCTCAGTCGAAGAGTCAGTCAAGAACCAAGTGCCTGCAGGCAGGTAATTTCAGACGTTCGAGCAAAAGTCCGAGTCTGAAAATCAACTGGCTTGGTAATAAGGGTGTCATCATCCTCTTCGCTGCCTGCAGGCTCAGTATCCACCCAGCGAACGGGGCAGATCGCTCAACTTATAGGCCTATTTGCAAGGTGCGTGTGATGTATCCACGTACTCAATAGAATGCCCGGCCGATGACAGAAACAATATGACTACTCTGAGGCTAGTATTAGCCAGTGATGATATCAACTTTTTCTACCAGGCCTTTTGGGGTGCTTGAGAGTTTCCCACTTCACCTCGGGGTCTGTCTTGGTCTAGTGGTATGACCTACAGGGAGGCTGACCTCTCTGTAGATACCTTCAACAGAAGCCACGATCCCAGGCGGAGCAAATTTTGGAAGGGGAAGTCAGGATTCAAAAGAGAGGGAAATTTATCTTACCTTTTGCGATCTGAAGGACGTTGGGAGAGGGCTTGTGAACGACCTTTATATATTGTGTACTGTTAAGTCATGATGTCAAACAGACCTCAACCCATGGTGCGTTTGATGGAAGCTTGGCGGGTAGAGTCATAGTCATAGATTCAACAACTGTTGGGACTTTGAATAAACTCAGTCTTCCACTGTTCTGTATCTCAACGGACATAACCATGGGCGAGCTCGGAGCCTGGTGGGACTGATACCATGGAATCCTTTGGCGCTTGACTACCGAATATCCCAGATGAGTATATTTGATAATAGACCGACGGCCCGGCGCTGCTTAGCCACTTTGGGCTTAATGCACTTCATCACTCCTGTGCTGTCGGTTCAATGTTATTCCGGACTAGGCAACTACCTACCCGTCTACCTTCTATACCTTTCAAAAACAAGGGCAAGGTATTTGAGGCCCACCTCTTGCTTTTCGCATTGGGTTCTTCGCGCAGCCTGCACCTCATGCTACACTCTGGCTTCAGTCGGAAATCAAAGTTGACGAAATGGCCGGAGATATTGATCTTGAGGTTGACCACCAAGACCAGTAAGGGAAACCCTTTGTTCCCTCATATCTTATCACAAGTTCCGTATCTTATAACAACGTTCTAGATCACATTATAATGAGGCAGTGGTTACCATCGATCTGGCCGCCTGCCGGACCCATCAAGCCTAATCTCTAACCCGGTGGATGATTTGTGTCAACTAGTCCTCGCCTCTATTACGGCCACGAATCAATCTTTACAGTTGTATCTGTGTGGGAGAGCACTGAGTTACGACCAAGTCACGGGACCGTCAGATTTGATGGGAAGTCAGACTGCTACGCTTGAGCAATTCTTAACAAACGTGCCGGGCCTCCCCAAATGGACTTTGAATCAGCGAATGGCGCTCTCGTTCAACATCATCGCTTGTCCAACTAAAATCCGCTCACGAAGAAGTCGATATGTTTTGCCGTTCCGCATCAGCAAGAAGCCGGTCAATCGGATGTCCAAGTTCCACAGCCATTTATCAGGCATATATTCTCTGGATGCACGGACCAGGTTGCGGGATGCACCCCAGGCCCAAGGCACTGCCTCCTAGAAGTTGGCATCTTGCTCCTTGAGCTCTGGCATTCTAAAACTTTGGAAAGCTATATGGGTGAGATCAAGCTGAGGGTTGACACTTCATATGAGAGTAGATACGAAGGCGCGAGGAAGTGGCTAGACTACAGCGCTTACCATATTCCGCTATTTTATTTGGATGCTGACACAAGGTGTATAGAATGCATATTTGCAACTAGTTCTGCAGACCTGGACTGGGCAGATGTGGTGTTTAGAAAGTCAGTTTGTGAGCATCTGCTTAAAGCCACTATGGGAAAATTGCCCCCCAATTTTTAGATGAGAGACAAATTGTCGTTCTGGCTGAATAACCGGGTCCTAAGCCCGTGGAGAGTTAATTCTGCTCGATTCAATGGTAGCAGCCACCGTTTTGGACTTCTTCTGCAGTAGCAACGGCGGCAATAACACGGGGCTGACGAGCTGCGAATCGTGGCGCAGGAGAGGAATAGGTGGTTGTAATTTTGCTCTGCACTCCAGCTTTGGGTGCTTTCAACCTTCTAGGCTGACTGGGTGTCATTCGTTGCCTTCCCGGCTAGTCTTCTTTGCCGCTTGAGCTTGCTTATTGTGGCAGTTGCCATTAGACCCGGAAATATTCGGAAGGGGTATAGCACTGGGACATCCGTTTTTTCAGATAATGATTGAAGTACCGGCAGTGCTCGCCGATTTGCAGCGTGGCCGTTCTGCAGGAGTGCTTTCACAGAAACATGAGGAACTCTGGCACCCAATTGCCTTCTTCTCAAAGACAATGGCACTAGCAGAATGCAACTATCCCATCCATGATAAGGAGATGCTCGCTATCATCCGAGCATTCCAGGAATGGCGAGTAGAACCGACAGGAGTCCAATCCCGATTTGATGTACTTTATGACCAAACGGCAGTTGAGCTCTCGTCAAGCAGCATGGACTGAACTGCTAGCACAATATAACTTTCAGATCAGATTCAGACCAGGGAAGACAAACACTCTGGCAGATGCTCTATCTCGGAAGGATGAGGATATCGCAAGCCAGAATAAGACCAAACTACAGGCCAGGAATCAAACCCTCTTACCAGAAAATCTACTAGACAGTAGAATTTTGGAGGACCTTGTCAAACAGAAAGATCCATTAATAGAGCTGTCCCCTATGGAGCTAGGTGACCTCACTCTTATCGACCAGATACTGCAGGCCAACCGAACAAGTCTAGAGCTGGATGACTACCGAAAGCAGGCACAGGAGGACTCCGAGGCGGGCGGTGATTATCATGACGTTCGCATAAAAACTGTATTCAACACTCTTTTGCGGGACAGCTCCCGTTTCCCCGGTTATCTCACCCGCCATTGCCCGAAGATTTCCTATTAAAGTCCGACTTTGGTTCTTCAGCCCCTCAACTGTCAGTTTAATGCCGTGAAACGGGGTGAATTCGCTTAGGAAATCGACAAGGGCCTCGTAGCTGTTATCTGAAAGCCGATCGGACTGGAAGCACCGTTCTTCCCAGTCATCCATATATTTTAGCGGGTGCACACGCAACACTGAAGAATCGGCCGCGCAGAAGCCACTTGCCTGCCGGCTAGTAGCTGAGTGTGTGACTACCAGCGAATCCTGGCTGTTGTATGTTTTTTTGCTTTGTCTATTTTTTTTCCTTCGCTATTCTAAGATTTAGTTTATCCTGTCCAAGCCTCCTGCGGAGGGACGTGCGGAGGGACGGGCGGAGTATGGCGAGTGAAGAACAACAGCGACATCATCCACGCAGCACCGAGAGTTCTCCACAGACTTCCATGTACATTTTCTCTTCACTTTATTTACCTAGGTTTCAAGTATTCAAGCCGAAGCTGCTAATACGGGCTTGAGATATGGGAAGAGCGGGAGAGAGAGAAGTTATTATTCGCGCTCGCAAAATTATCAGGGCTTGTAGTGACGGACAACTTTGTCTTTGACTGCTTATGGATTCCGGTAACGACAGTTTACATGTAAGTAAGTTACAGCAGTATTCTCAAATCATATCGGCCGTTGCATCAAACACTCGTATTGCATTCTCCTCTCACACCCCATCTTAATCCACCGCACGCTCCCTCCTACTTGCTCTGTTCTCCCGCTGGCTCACTGTCACCGGTCGGCTTGACATGCACAACTGAAGTGTTCGGTTCGTCGTCCTTCAGGACACTGTCGGCGTGAGCCTTGAAAAAGGCCGCGCGCTGAGCCTCGTCTTCTGGCACGTTCAGCCTCGCACTGGCCATCTTCTTCTTCGAGATCACATAAATCGTGTCGCCCTCCTTGTAGGCCGGATCGCCCGTGACGCTCTTGTTGCAGGTTATCATAGTATCGTCCCTCTTCGCATTTCCTGACTGAAAGTCCCAGGCGATTCCGCTGACGGACAGGTCGAGGCCCGTGATGAGGCAGACTGGAATTGGTTTGACCGGTCCGTAATTGATGCCACAATCGAGGCCGTTTTGACGGGCGAAAAGTTGTGTAACCGATGTCATGCCCCCAGGGGGGAAGCGTGCTGATCCTGATCCAAAGAGTAAGGCGCGTTATGGAGTACGTACAATCAATCCTCGAACCGATGGCGGAACTTGGTCAAGCCCAAGAAATGGAGGCTCACTATGAACATCAAACTCCCCGCTCTGAAGTTAGGGAGTGAAAGGACGACCCGAAGCTGACAGTGTTTATCAATATAGAAAGATTGCTGGAAATGTTGCGCCTCGCACTAAAAAACGGTCGACAAATCAGTGGGTTTGGGACGAAGATCCGCCATACTACGGGACGAATGGAGGAGGAGATGGGGGATGGTGTCTTGATGTCATGCTTCTTTTCCTGACATCACTCTCAGGGCAGGAGGCTTCAAGATCTGGAATGTCAAGACTTCCTTTACCCTCCATTTTCTCTCTAATCAATCTATCAATTGCAACAATTTGGAGGAGATCTCAAATTCCTTTACTCGGATCTGAGCATCTCAAACTCGAGGAGATAGCAAGCAAGATCAGCCAACATCCCCTCTTCATATAATTCTAACGTAACATCAATCGCGCTTCAGGAAGATAGTACAGAGTACCATCAGCACTAAGACATGTTTACCACTCTGCTCCGACAAGACATACATATCTGACACCCAGAAACATTGCCACATGTTATCAGTATTGGTTGACAGCCTTTACGAACATGAAGCTTATGTATGGGCGGCGGCCCTCTCAAGCAAAGTCACCAACTCTAGCCGCGCCCCCTTGACCACAGAAGGGTCATACTGATCCAGGAATTTCAGCCTTCCCTCTTCCTCAGCATCAAGTTCCGGTCGCCTCAGCTGCACCAGAATCTCAGCCGGGGTCCGGCCTTGGTACGTAGTGAGGGGGTCAGCACCACACTTATTAACCAGGAACCGGATGAAAGCCACGCGCGGTGCTGTGTGTCTGAAACCGGCGCATTTAGGCTCCCAGCCACCGGTTGGCCACTCGAGCTTCTCATCCGCCCTACCAGCCAGCCAGAGGCAGAGCGTGTGCAGTGCCGTTGGATTGCTGTCTCCTGACCCCCCTCGTTTCTCTTCTCGTAGCTGCTGTTGGGTTTCTGGGACTACTTTCCGGTGGCGGTAGTTGATGTCAGCGCCCACAGCGAGCAATGCTTCGACCGTCGCCCGGGCGAGGTCCTCGATCGGATGTTCCTCGGATTCGTGACGGTCTAAGTAAAAAATCCAATTAGCACCCGGGCACGTCGCCTTGTGGACGACGTAGGTGTAGAGAAATTCATTCAGCTCATATGGGGTGAGCGAGCTGGCGACGGAGGTTATGACGCGCTTCCAGCCGGCAAGAACAGCCTCGTCCTCGCCTAACAGTGACCCTGGTGTGGTGCGGTAGTCGTACCTCGCCAGGGCTTTAGCCGTCGCGCGAATCCCGAAGATCCCATTTCTGGGGGCGTAGTGGCCCGCCAGCAGCGTTAACGCTGACGCGAAGATTGGGGATACCAAGCTGCCCACGCCCCATTCCCTTAGCAGCTCCTGGATGTAGTCATCCCGCGGCGGTCCAAGACGGTAGTGGCCGGTGTGCAGCAGTGCTGCATGCGTGATGTGAGAGTTCCTAGAATTATAGGCTGGGTGCTCTCGCCCGTTGGGGCTTGCACCATGGTCCAAGAAGAACTGGAGCACGTCAGAAATATGAGGGCTACTGCTGTTGTGTTTATCATAGCCTTCCCAGCAGTCAACCGCGTCAAGGAAGACGAGGAGAGGACTGGTGAAGGAGACACGCGAACTACCGTGCTGGAGGTATGGCACACAAATGTTCATGTCGGCGCCATGGTCCAACAGCACCTCCGCTATCTGCATGAGAGCTGCCCGAACAGGCGGATTTGTTATCGAGGTCGCCAAGGCATGAGCAAGCGCGCAGAGTGGGATGTGGAAAGGTATACATGGCGCGGGAGGCGGCTCCACCTCGAGCGGTCCATCAGCACAGGCGCCACGGTCAAGAAGAAGGCGAACAAGATCGGGAGAAAGCGTGTGCACAGCTTCAGAGAGTGGTGATGTGGTGCGGAACGTGTTGCCGCGGAAAGCGTTCGGGCTGGCACCAGCATCAAGCAGAGTGCTGGCAAGGTCAACATACTCATCAGGTGACAAGGTGTTTGTTGATGAGCGCGGGGGACGACACCCCTTCAGCAGGCCGATGAGCATGTCAGTACGCATCTCCTGACTGAGCTGATGGGCAAGGTCGCCGGCGAAGAATAAGGGTAGCAGGGCGGGCGCATCCGGCCCCTGAGTGACGAGCTTGATCAGGGACTGGATGGATGCGAGCGACGTGCCCGGCTCGTCGAGCCGCGCGCCGAGGGAGACCAGGTGCGAGAATGTCTCGACATGTCCTCCCCTGGCTGCGAGCTGCAGCGTGAGGGCTTTGATGATGAGGATGGTGTTGCTGCCGCTGTTTCTGTCGACAATTGCAACAGGTTTCGGCTGTCTACGCCTGGGTTTGACATCGCGCTTAACTGTGAAGGAAGCGACCGGCACAGCACTCACAGAGATGCCGAGGTCCAAGGCAGCATCGATGGTAGCAATGCAGCCCGCTTTGCAGGCTTTCTTCATGGCTTGGTCACGCAAGTTGAGACTCTTGGGCTGTCCATTGAAGGGTGCAACCGGGCTGGTCGTGCCGCCACGGTGAGTCATGAACTGGCGTATCAGGTCTTCGGACCTGCTGGCTTGCCCCATGGTTTGACGCTTGAAATTGGATAGTATCTTCACCAAGATTCTGGATGAGATCAAGATGGAACGTAAATTGCAGCAGCTTCCATATGTAGCGTATTGCACGTTGTCATGACCAGTGCCCACGGTTCGGGCTCGTCGCCCCTGGAGCGCAGCGTGCCCTTCACTGGAACTCCGGTTGTTGGTTGCCTCGTGGCCAAGCGCTCGGCACTAGTTAAGCTAGAGGCTTGGCTCACTAATCTTATTTCTACCCCAATCCATCTATCAATGACAATTGACAGCATACTACTTATGGAGTGCTTGCCAACCTCATTCAATAGCAGATGTCTTGATTCCATACTCCATACATAGGGTATATTTATCTCACAGCATTTATGGTGCTGACTAACTCTCCGTTCAACTCTTTCCAAGTCGCCAGATTGACAGGCACTTGAAGATTTTTAACTGCTTCAAGCTCCGACTGTTGCTTTGATTTCTGCATCATGTGCTGGTTACGCGCAGATGACACCAAGAACATTTTCCGATATGGGATAATACGGACCCAAGAGTGGCGCCAAGCTGCAATGCAAAATCTTCACCTCTGGGAAATGGATTTGGACTATGCCCGAGCTCAAATCCCTGAAGATGAGCGCCAGAGAACTCCGCCAAATTCAGAATATGTGCCATCTTCCCCTCTAGGACCAGAGGCAGAGACTCGCAAAATCTATACGCGTTCTCAAACTCGTCGTGCGCCCCAGGAACGACCCCGTCACTCCGAGTCCTCGGACTCATCGGACTCCGATTCAAACCAGGTAGTACCCAGCCGTAAGCGGAACATCAGCCAAGTCACCTCCCCCCCGCCCACCCAAAGAATGTTACGCCAAGGAGACCTTCCCCGTGGGTCAAGTGGCCAGAGTCAATCTCACACTGCAAAATTCTGCACTCAAAAATGCCTGCTTGGTCTTGTCAAAACGACTTGTTGGATCACAACTGCCCGAATGTCGAGCAACACCAACAGGGTCAAGGTGGCAACCATCACCTTATTAACAAAGAACGCCTGGTACAGCTAATAAAGCATCAGCTAGATGAAAATCTCGATCTCAACTGCACTCCATTTGGGATTTGTGGGGGGTATGGGGCCCCGTTCAAGCTGACGTGTGCTTCGTATGGTTATACCATCGTTGGCAAAGGGACGACATCCCGACCCTGGAACGAGGTCTCACGCGAATCAGAGGTATACGCAGTACTTCACAAAGCACAAGGCGCTGCTGTACTAGTGTTTCTTGGGAAAATTGACATGGGGAAAACGTACTTTTTGCATGGGGCCGGGCAAATTCGACATATGCTCCTCATGGCGTGGGGGGGGCACAACCGAACTTGAACACACCCAGACTCTTCTCCATGAAATCGCGAGGTCAAAGAAGGAAATCCACGCCTTGGGGGTGGTTCACGAGGATTTTAGGTTTGAAAATGTTTTATGGAATGCTGAGTTAGGAAGGGCGTTGATGATCGATTTCCACCGTTCCAAGCTGGACCAGGGATGGGTGAAGCGATCATCGTGCGAAAAACATCGCTCGCCGGCCAAAAGGCTCCGTGTGACTTGACCCTGTGCGGTATGGGTCATGTCGCTTGGAATGGTTTCAGAGAACTTTGGATGCCGTTATTTGGTGATATCGCCCCGCCGCTTTCTTACATTCTCTTTCTTACATTCTCTTTCTTACATTTTCCCCTGATGAGAAAAGCAGCCATTGGAAAGGCAGCAGAAAGACCATGTTTGCCTTTCTTGCAAGCATATGGTGGTCAAGGTCGACTTTTCCATTTCAACATGGCCTCCCCAATTAACTGGGGAACAAGGGACTCGGAAACGTGCTTGAAACGCTTCACTCATTTTACTCGTGGGAGAATTCAACATTACCAACTGCCATACCCTTCAAATTCGGCTTGGGCTTTGTCGGAAGTTTATAGTCATACAAAATATCACTTTGAGATCCCGGGAATATCCTCATAGTAAGGAATTGATGTGCATACGTATATATATCAACTTTACAGCGAACGTGTTTGCCTTCAAAATCAGCTGGAAATCGAATGCCCCCCTATGCCAAGGCGCCAATACAACTAGATTGAGCCACACCAAATGGGGACTAGCGTTATTTGCGAAAAAAAGGAGCTGGCACGTGATGATTTCAAGTCTCAAAAGGATGGATGCCATTCATGATCTCTGTCCCGGACACAAGGCTCAATTGACGCATTGAAGTTCACGCAACACTTTTTCTCTGCATGCACCCAAGCCATGCCGCACAAATATGAGTTTGGAGGCCCGTAAGTGATTCTTGGGACAGTCAATCTGAACAATTGCCCGCTGACGCGTTGATCTTAGGGTTGGTGCCGCCGGGATCGTGTTCGGCCTTCCTCCCTTAATGTACTTCTTGTACTTCACTTGCAACGATATCTCAGGCTGTCCCGCTCCGGCTCTTCGGGACCCTGCGAACCTCACGTGGGAGAAGCTCAAGGCCCAAATCCCATGGCCGGGGAGTGTCTCGCAATTCGCCAGTTGGGAGGTTACGGGCTGGGTGTTGGCATACTACCTATTCAGTCTGCTGCTTTACCGGATTCTGCCGGCGCAAGAGATTTATGGGACCAAGCTGCGCGAGTCGGGGCGTCCGCTGAAATATCGGTTTAATGGTGAGGGATTGGAAACACCGTTTACCGTGGCGCGTGAAACTGATGTTGTGGATTGTAGCCTTTTACTCAACCATCGTCCATCTGGTTCTGGCCGGCATTGGTACTTACATCTATGGCGCGGATTTTGTGGTTTGGAGGTACATTACCGACAATTACCTGCAAATCTTGACTGCGAACGTCCTCCTGGCCTATGCCATCTCCATATACGTCTACGCCGGCAGTTTCGGTGTAAAACCCGGTAACAGTGAACTGCGAGAGCTAGCGATCGGGGGCCAGTCGGGAAACGTGCTCTACGATTTCTTCATTGGCCGTGAGCTAAATCCACGTAAAACGTTGCCGTTCTTCGGCGAGGTCGATATCAAGGCGTGGCTAGAGATGCGTCCTGGCCTGACCGGCTGGGCACTGCTCGATCTTGCCTTTGTGGCTAAACAGTACCGGACGTATGGCTATGTGTCTGATAGCATCGTGTTCATCTGCTGCATCCAGACATACTATGTGCTCGAGGGCCAGTATGCGGAATCGGGCCTCCTGGGTATGATGGATATCATCACTGATGGGTTAGGGTTCATGCTTACCTTTGGTGATATCATTTGGGTACCCTTTCTGTACTCGACCCAATGCCGGTACCTGTCGGTCTATCCGGTGCATCTGGGATGGGCGGGCCTGGCTGCCGTGAGCATCACATTTGCCATCGGCGTCTCTATATTCCGGGCCGCCAACTCCCAAAAGTATACCTTCCGCACGAAACCCGACCATCCCAGCGTGGCGGGCATGTCATACATCCAGACCAAGAGAGGCACCAGGCTGCTTACTGCGGGTTGGTGGGGGATGGCACGGCACATCAACTATTTTGGCGATTGGCTGCAGTCCCTGCCGTTTTGTCTTCCGACGGCGCTGGCGGGCTATCTCATCTTCCCGGCTGGGAGCTCCATTGCTGATGCGGCGAAGACGCTTGACGGTCGGGAGGTGCTTGCGACCAAGGGGGCGGGCATGTTCTACACGTACTTTTACAGCGCGTGGTTTGCGTTTATGCTTATCCACAGAGAGCAGCGCGACGATGCAGCGTGTTCGCAAAAGTATGGTGAGGATTGGGAGAGATATAAGAAGCTTGTGAAGTGGAGGATTCTGCCCGGGGTTTATTAAAATTGGATGGAGGTGGCGGTTCGCAAGCGGTACCACTGACTCTTTAATCAGGGAAAGGTAGGAAAGGCAATCGAGATATATGGGATTTTGTATAATACATCGGGTTGGCAAATAGTAATGATAATACTGTAATACATAATCTAGACAAGATTCCGTCGCAGAATTCTCAGACGAAGTCCAGAGTAATACTCTGGACGTTAGTGGTGAGGAATGCTATCAAGGGGGGTTCTTGCCAAGATCCGGGTCTACATCGGGCCGCAGCACGGGGCACTTGATTCACTAGCCTAAAGTAGTTAGCGTCCCGGGTTTTGATGCCAGGTGACCCATTTGCATTCCGCCAATCACACCTATCCAAGCCCTGTCAAAAGTGTGGGCAAGTCTAGGCCCCAGCATCCGCCATCCAGCTCCCAAACGCGAGAGCTATCAAGAGCCACAACAACCACAGCTGCTTCTCTCTCCAGGCGAGAAGCAATGCTCCAGTCTCAAAATGCCGTCTCTTGCACTGATTATCGACCACTCCCCCTTCTTCCCCGCCCACTGGTCCCTCTTTGTCGCACATCCCGCCGACCCCGAGATTGGCAAGCGGATCCACGTTGAGGGCAGTGTGTACGCCGGGTTCGCGCACGCGGTGCAGCGGAGATATCGGTTGGGGACGATGGGGAGGAACTTTAGCGTGCTGGAGCTGGGGGAGTTGACGGGAGAGGAGGGCGTGGTGGTTGTGAGGCACGTGGATGGTGATGGTGATGGTGATGGTGATGGTGGGGAGAATGAGCAGCGTGGAGAGGAGGCGAAGCCGGTGGACAGCCTGGAGGGGATTGCGATGGGTGTGCCGGCGCCTGGGGCGAGTTTGAAGGTTGTTGATGATGGGTTGAAGGTACGTTTTCCTTGTTACAGGTGCGGGGGGAAGGGAAAGTGTATAGCTGATGGATGGGTGTTGCGATTGTAGCTAGCCAGTAAGAAGCCGGTGCGGATGAAGAATTGTCAAGACTGGATCATAGATGTCGTGGCGGAGTTGGTACAGAGGGAGATGCTCCCCACGGCCGCGAATGACATTGTGCAGAATGCTCCGAAGAACTGACGGGTGGCTCCTGTTTCGATGAGTGGGTGGAATCGTACGCCATCTAAAGCGCAGCCCAAGGTGTTGAGAAGCAACATGTCTGGATAAAGGTGAAATAATCATAAATGGTTATTGCACCAAAGAGGAAGTTCAATGCAGGGCAAGCTTTTCAAAGCTTGGCTCTCAAGGGAATTTGGGATCTCGGGAACCGTGGAAGCCTCCGCTCTCGGATTCTCCCTTTCCGCCAAAGCAAAGGCGAGTTAACCAGCCAAGCGCTGCCAATCCCAGCGTGTAACGGACCAAGCCTTGATTCCTGCAACTCAAAGCCGCTTGTCCGCCACCGAATTGAGGTTCCCAAGCACAATTCCGTCCTTGGCGCGATCGGCCCGCCAGCTGTTCAAAAAATCAGCAGTGTCACATCCAGCTTGGCGGGATTGTCGATTATCAGTTTCGGCTGCTGAAGCTTGAGCCTTGAAGTCCCGGACGTTGAGATCAACAGTTGACAGCGGCCGGAGGGAGCCAATTCCGGGGGTGAGTTAATAGTTGTTGGGGATGATCAGGGGGACGGAAAGGAGCGGGTGAACTGTGCGGAGGGCATCACATGACAGCCCTCAGGTTCCACCGATAAATGGGCCCCTGTTGCACTGTTGCTTCGCATTCTGATCCCTGTTGAATCCATCCCATGCTCTCCAACTCTTCCGAATAATAATTGCAACAGATGCAACAGAGGAAGAGGGTGAGGTGGCATTTTGGCTGTGAGCGGACTCGAAGCCTATGACATAATGGAAACCGGTTAGGGTTTAGCGCCAGCTTCTGATTGGCTGTGGCTTATGTAACGCAGCACTAAAAGCGCCAAGCCCCCATTAACCCACCGCCTTTATGTGGCAGAATCCTGGCGGCGGAAAAAAAGAGAAAAAGAAAAGAAGAAGAAGAAGAGGAGGAGGAGAGGAGAGAGGAGGGGATAGGATGACAAGGAGGAGGGAATAGGATCAGGAGAGATAGGGCCAGGCTGACTACATTGCCTTTTAAGATGGGCAGGAGAGATCTTCCCAGCAGTAACAGTCTGCTGTTGTGCATGCGCTGCAGCCAGCACCCATGGGATAAATATAAATTCCCTGGTCTCCATTCCCAACCGACCCTGGCCAGCAACCTTGTTAGTTAGTGCTTGTTTTTCTGGGGCAGCAGGAAAAATAAAATCTTTGAATCCCGTTGTTTATTAGCTCGTGCAGGTTTCCAGCCCATTCATGCTTTGGTCCGCCGAGACCCAGATCCTCCCTGTGACTAACAAAAACGGCACTCAACCTTGAACCGACCTCCTCTCACCTCCTCCTCCTCTCCCACTGCACTTTCAATCCATCATCAACCACCTCTTCTTGTCCACATATTCAGCAACCGGACTATCTGTGTTCGCTCCCGGTCTCTATCCACGCAGGGCCATTGGTGCCACCACAATTATTCGTCCCGGATTCACTTTCGTCCCAAGTCACAGAAAAAGGAAACTCACTGTCGGCAGGCCAGAGAGGTATGTCTCCATTTCTGCGTTGTTGTTTGGTGATTGTTTGTCAATCAAATCTCCGCGGGCCGCTGTACTCTCAAGGCACATCTGCTGCATCCGCTGCAAACTGCTGAGATCGCAGCGTCTGTTGGGCTGCAGGGAGGCAAACTTGGGGTCCCCGTCCATCCCTGCTTCATCCACGTCTCTCCACGCCGGTCACTGGCCTCTTCCACCCCGTCTTTCACCCTTGCGTCTGCACGGTCCGGTTTCGGGTTGATTTGCGATCTTCACCCGTGTTATACGGAGGACTCACCGTGACTGTATGCTTACTGCGACTAGGGCATCATGCCACCGACCATGGCTCCTCCGCCGCCTGCAGCCGTTGCTTGCCCACTCCACTCTCTTCGCGCCGATCAAATGGACATCGACTCACCCAAACCCGATCATCACTCTCGTCGCACCTCTCCAGGCTCAAACTCCAACTCGCGCTCAAGCAGCTCTCGTCGTGAATCGTTTGGCTCCATCGAGGAAGAAAGCACCGGTCCGTCTACAGTCTCTTATACTCCCTTTTCTTTGACCTACCCGTCTCCTCTGATCCTCGCAATCCGCGGCAGCGCGCTGATAGACGCACAGGGATCGCGCAGTCCTTCGTCGATAAAGAAAACTCTCCGTCCAAAGGCCAGTCCAACCCCGCCAAAACGGCGCTCAACGTCCAAAGCCCGACCCAGACCCCGGACTTCTGCTGCCCATGCGGCGGATTTCTGGGATGGAAACAGATCCGCTTGGGAGGCCGGAGAGCAAGCAGGAGCTACAGTGACCTCCGTCTCCTGGGTGGCGGCCATCAGTCTAGAGGTTGGGCGTGGGAGGAGGCCACCGTGAAGCCCACCCCCACTGTCAAGGAGGAAGAACAACCACCCAAAGAAAGGGGGCCTGCTCCGATCGAGAAGCTCCCTGCTGAAATCCTCGGTATGTCGGGTCCGCAGGTCGTTTTCAGGGCCGATGGATGCTAACCCAATGCGCAGACCAGATCATCTCTAATCTAGCAGTTGACATCCCGCCAAATGGATACACGCCACGCAATATTGATTTAATCTCTTGCCTTTTGACTTCCCGCACCCTTCATTCTGCGACCCTCAGTGTCTTATACCGCCACATCACGATTCCGCACTCGATCATCTTTTCCAAAGCCTTGAATCACATCAGGCAGTACCCATCCCTGGGGACCATCGTTAGGCGACTCGATTTCTCCCACTTCACCTCTGTGGGACTGGGCCGAACCCAGCAAATGAATCTCGAAATCCAGAATTTGACGTCAAGGACGCTCTTGGAGTGCTTGAACCTACTCCCAAATCTAAAGGAGCTACTGCTACAAGAGCACGTCGAAGATGATGTGAACGGCGATGTCATGCGAAAGATCTTCTCTGATACCCCGACCCTGCGAGCTGTCGACTTTTGTGGTTGCTCTTCAGTCACCTTCTCCTCTGGGTTCGTAGGTGCTGTAACGCAAGACCCCAGTTTCCCACCGCAGCTTCGTACCTTGCGGCGGGTCTCTCTCCACGAATGCACGGGCCTCCCGGACGATGCCTTCCAGGCCCTCTTGCCGCGATTGGTGAATTTGACCCATCTCGATGTTACGCACACTCAGATCACCAACAAAACCTTGTTCTTGATTCCACACAGCGCTCAAATTACCCATTTGAACCTCTCCCGATGCACGCGACTGACCGGATCTGAGGTGGTTAAATTTTTGACAACGCATCCCGCTGTCAGCGACACGCTGGTGTATTTGAACCTGATGTCAGACGTTTCGCGGCACCGGATCCTCGAGGAAGAAGATGTTGAGGCGCTCCTGCCGCATCTCACATCCACATTGCGATCTCTCAACCTTGGCGGTGCAAAGATCACATCTGCCCAAATGCCAATGCTCCTCAGGCTATCTAAACACGTGGAGGAACTCGGCCTCAATTCGGCGAATATTACCGTCGATGACATCAATTCGTTTTTCAAGCCTCGCCCCGCATCCGGCGAGAATCAAATGGAGGTCGATTGGGTTCGTCCGGAGCTGCGTTACCTTGATCTCACAAAGAATCCATACTTGACCCAAGCAACGCTTCTGAATCCCAAATCATGCCTTCTCGTGACCCAACAGAGCTATCCCCTGCACGTGATTGAACTAACTGAACGGATTATCACGCCTCTTCGTCAACGGAGCCCCCGGAATGGTTGGGTGGTGAGAGACTTGGGAAGGCGAGGGTGGTATGTGCGAGAGCCACCGACGAATCCGAACGACCTGAAGTTGATGCCTCGTGACGACGGCAGAAGATCATGGAAAATGGGGGCACGTTGGTGGGGAATGAGGAAAGTTCCGGTTTGCGTTGGCGATGTGGGTGGGATTTACGGCCATTATATGTTTAAGAAGTGATTTCCGGAGAGCGGCGGGTATCGGATGTGACGTTTTATTTTGAAATTCTACGACAGTCGCCGGCACCGCGCATATCCATAGGAAGTGTTTTGCAGGGAGATGTTTGGGCGGCTATGAACACAGTCCACTCTGGTAGGGTGTTTGTGTCTGATATCTTTTTGTTTTTTTCCCTTTCCTTCCTCACAATAACATTGCAAATGGTGGAAAAAGGTGTGAGCGATTATTTCTCTGCTATGCAAGCAAGCGTGGAGTGAGGTGGGCAAGCAATGTCTTCACTATTTTGAATCCATTTTCTCCTTTGCGGGCTATGAGTTATCTATTTGCTCTATTGATACTTTTTGTTCCGAGTCCCCTTTGATGTAAAACATTATTATACGTTGTTTTGCATGTTATCGAGGTAGCGTCCTTTAATTTTATTCTTTAATATGGCTATGATTGCTCGCTTTAGAAACTTACGCTATACCGGTAAAACCAACAACAGCCGTGGACAGCACCGTCATGCGTCTAGGGAAATGGATCGTGGGCCTGTCCTCTTCTCTCAGCCCGGGAAGCGCTTCACTCGACCAAACATCCGTATAAACTCCCATTCAGCGCCGATGACACCGGGATAACCCCATAATCTGCTTTTGTTTAAAATACCGTAGAGGGTAAATTGCAAAGCGCTAAATCACGACGGCATCTCCATATCTCGCTCATCGAACGGATCCCCGAAAGCGTCTTTACAAGATCAAAGGTTAGATAAACGGTCACAAAGTAACAGGAGGGAAATAGGGAAATTAGTAGGCTCCCCACCTAGATTAAAATCCTTATCGATCACATACTCCATCGCCCGCCTGTACTCTTCTTGTGCCTGGCGGTTGTTCCACGACGCGCCCGGCGGGCCGTGGAGGATCAGTTCCTCCTCAGTTTGCGCGGGATTTGACGGCGATGCCGTTGTCGCTTCGGCCGCTGTGGTGTTTGCCGTCGAGGAAACTTGTGCAGTGGAAGTGGAGGTTTCCGGCTCTCCGGGGGCAGCACTACCGCTGCCGCCGGCGGGGGTGGGAAGTCTGTGTTCGGCGCTGGTCAGGTCCAGTGCGGATGATTGTGGTTTTGATTGGGAGGCGGGGGGGGAGGAGAGGCCGGCTGCGGGGTGTGCGGTGGTAGTGGTGGTGGTGGTGGAGGCGGAGATGAAGGGGTGTGCGGCTGTGGGTGTCTGGGGACGTTGGCCGTTGTCGGAGGTGAAGGAGGATGGGGAGGAGGAAGAGGAGGAGAGCATTTCGGAGTCGCCGTCTTGGTCTGGGAGGAGGTGTTGAGTGGTTAGTGAGTGGTTGTGGCGGAGAGCGGAGCGGGGAGGATGATGGGGGAAGGTGAGGGTACCCATTGCGGAGTTTGGAGGCTGTGTGGGACTCGAGCTAAGGACTGAGGGAGATTATACTGCAGGAATTCCGCTTTGATTGCTGTGTGAGATCGTGCTGGCGGGCGTTCTCTCTCTGCGGGATGTGTTGGATGTACTCCGTATTGAATGTTTGTATGGATCTTGTATGGCACCAATCTTATCTTATCAGTCAATCATGGGGGTGGCTAAACTGCACCAAGCTAGTCACCCAGTTGATGACATAACCAACCACAGCAGACAAAACGGGCAACAGCAAACGGCCTTCAGCAATCATGCCATCTGTGGCTATGTTGATACATCCAGTTCCTTCAGATCCATCAGGCTCATTGCTGCTGTAAACCACACCACTTGGTTGCATTGTTTTAGTGGATGTTGCAAGCAGCACCCATTGGGAATGTGAACTTGCTGCTAGCCCATACTTCCACAGGACTTTTCGCGCTCTGACCCTTTCTCCCTCATTCTGCAGCACCACATCCACCACATTCACACCATTCTCATTGCAACTGGACCAGAAAGTCCCCCTTTCATGACACCATTCGTGCCTTACTGCTAGTTGCTTCCACCGTGATACCCCGCATTCTCTTCGTCCTCGACCCAATAAGCACTTTGAGTTTGTATACGATGAGCAGGACGGCTGGCATCCCCGATGCGTGGGATGATGACTGGGAGGAGCAAATTGATGTACGGCATTCGCATATAGAGGAGCCTATTCCTAAATGGCAGCAAGATGTGAAACCTTTGCTAATACAAGAATGCTCGCAGAATACAAACACCGAACCTCCCACCCTTCCACCGGCTCCTCAGCAAGAGCCGGAAAAGAAGATATCGTCGAGAGCTAAAAAGGCTCAACTACGTGCACAGCATGCGGAATTCAACAGGCAGCTATGGGCAGAGGCCGAAGCAGAAGCGTATGGTTCTTCCCGGAACCGATAATTACTGGTCACCGATCCGAACGCACATATATACTAACTCATATTCGGCGCTTAGAGAATCCACCCAAATGTCGCACTACCTCGAAACCCGCTCCACGATCCCCCTAAAATCAGAATACAAGCCCGCCGTCAAGGTCTTGAGCCGTAACCCTCAAGATTCCAGCGGCCTGGGCGCCACAACGGCAGGGTTGCACAGAATCACAATCTCACCTCGACCCACCGGCAGCAGCAACAATAACGATGAAAACAGCTCTGACGAAGAAGCCAAAAAGCAAAAGCAGCTAACTCCAGAAGAACGTCTCGCCATCGCCCAACGCGAACGGGAAGAGAAGCAGCGCAAATACGAAGAAGTTCGTGAACGCCTATTTGGAAGCTCAAACACAGGATCTGGCGCGTCGTCTCCGGGAAACACTACGCCGCCGCGACATCAACAGCAAGGTGGAGAACACAAGTGGAAGGGCAAAGCCCGATCGAATGGAAATAGTAGAGATCGCGGAGAAAAGAGGGAACCGTCTTCTAGGGCAGTAAAGGGGAAACAGCTCTACGATCCAAATTATGTCGCTAAGCCTAATGCGAATCCGGGGAAGAAGAAGGAACAACGATCGCATAATGTGGCAGAGGAGTCAAGGCCACCTCAGGCTCCAATTCGATCGCCCAGAGGTCCTGACGGAAGTGGGCCGGGCGGTTTCGGCTTTGCCGAGCGAGGTGGTGGAACCGCGCCGCGTTGAGACTTGGACAAGGTTATTGGTACTATTCACTATCTACGAATATGGGTGTTGGTAGAAGGAAAACAGCAAGTCGCCGTTCCAACCTTGGCGAAGACACAAATTGGATTGATTTCCGGTTCCAATTGGTCTATTGCAACTATGCCAACCGAATATCGAGACGGGGATATGATCATATCCAAGTACGTTAACTTCACGGCAGAGGGCCCCCAGAATTAATGGCATTCGCGAGCATCGACGTGTCGGGTCGATTCTCTACCTCGGCAGGTTAGACATTGCAATTTCTATTGACCCAACACGAATTTCGGGTTACGTACCGGCATATCGTTGATAGCTATCCAAATACAACTCGTCCGAACTGGTAGTGGCCATTACCTCATCATTCGTCTCCACGGCTTCTACCCATGTGGCCCAGCGACTCCCTTTCTCAGGATCCGGCCATCCACGATACGGCTTTAGCACACGACTCAGTCGCAGCATCCACGGCGCAAATTGAATGTCAACAAACGAGATCTCGGGCCCCAGGAAAAACGGCCCCGTTACGTGCGACGCGTTGACTAGTTTGCTGATATCTTCCTTTAGCGCATCAGTGTGCTCCGCTTGTTTCTGCAAGTCTTGCTCTTGGAGGAGGCGATAGAAACAGGGGATGATATGCCGGTTGATCTGTAACTTCTGTCAGTAGCGCACATCGCAAATACGGCGGAGGCACACGCACGTGGTCCGCCCATAGCCGGCAATGGGCGCGGAGTTGGGGTTTTCTGAAAGGTAAAAGGGGTTTTCCCGAATCGAGGTCGTCAAGCTATTAGGACCAATCGTCAGCACATCACCGATTTTTGCGCAACAGCCGAACAGCGTACATATTCTAACAGCACCGTGCTTTCATGGCACCCCCAGTTGCCATGGCGGATGGCCGGCACCAATCCCCGCGGATTTACTTCCAAAAGCGATTCCGGCTTCTTGTACGGGTCGACCTCGATGTATTGGTAAGGGATTCCCTTGACTTCGAGCGCAATCCAGACGCGCTGTACAAAGGGACTGCAGGACGGTCAATTTCTGGGATACCTGGCGGTGGTCATGCATGGCATTGGGACAGTGGTGTTGGGCTCACCAAAAACAACTTGCGTATAGCTTCAAATCGCTTTCTCGTTTGTGTTTGTTTACCGTCAGCCAGGCGTAGCCGGATGCCTTTTTGTGGTATGTTTTGAGCTGCTGGGTCTGTTCTTGGTCAGACATGGTTTTGGAGATGGTAACTTTAGGCGGGATCGATTTCGCGTTATAGAAAAACAATGCTTGATAATAGAAACCAACAAGTGACATGTCATTTTCCTTCGATGCAAGTTGGTGTTGGGAGATAGGTATCGGCGGGAAAACACGATGACGTCAAAACCACTTGAGCAACAGCAGCGGAGAAAACTCACCAAGTTCTTCTTCTTTTCCTTTTCGTTTTTTATCAAAAACCGCTGCACGCTATTCTTCTTGATCCGATCGCTCTCCTCTAGTGTATGCCTGTGCGACCCGCCCGTAGTGTCCGACCGGCCGTTGCCCCCGTTCCCATTCACGCGTTGGATCGTATAATACCTCGCCCCCGACATTCCAGGATGATCCTGCGGCAAGACCGTACTCGGCGCTAGCACACCAAAGGGCTGCGCGGCTGCGGGATCACCGACGTCAGACGCGCCGGGCAGCGAGTCCACGGCGCCCGTCAGTGCGGAGATCCCCATATCCAGTTCCGGCGCCATGCTCAACGCGCCCGGAAAGTATTCGGTGATTTTTATCTTGACGTCGCACAGGTTCCTTTCGCGCGCGGTGCGCTTGCGTTTCTTCTTGTTGGGGTCGATGGACTTTGGGGTTCCTGGGGGTCGGCCCTTGAGACGGCAGTCCCAGTAGTGGGATATGAAGGGTTTGCGTTTGTAGCGCTGGGTGGAGCGGTGGGAGTAGACGTTGTCGACGTGAGGGAAGTAGGTTTGGAATCTGTACAAGTGATTTGGAAAACATGTTAGTTCGAGGGGTGGGAGGGCGTGTTTCGCTTTAAGAAAAAAAAAGTGTGCGGTTCGCAAGTCAAGGGGAGGCGTGCTCTTCTTCACTCAACACGATGGTGTCCTCGACATTAAATAGCCTCTCTCTCCATCGCTGTAGGTCGGGTGGGTTGGGGATCAATTTCATCTCTGCAAAGTGATTTCCGCCCTCTGTTCGCTCCGAGCCCGCACGGCTCGATTGTGCGGGCGCTGAGAATGGAGGGATGATATTTTGGAGAACCGGCTGTGTCTGTTCTTGCGGAAGAGCGTGAGGCGCAAAGTCATGCTGCGCTGACGGTGCGATCGGGGTCTGATACGAGGGAAGAGCCAGAGGCTGAGGCGCGGCGACCTCGCGAGTGTCCAGGAGCGCATACTGCGGCCCGGTCCTTGAATCAACGGCGCCGGCAGCGACGGGCATGCTGGACTCACCGTGCCGCGATTGCTTCTGCATCAACAGGTGCATCCCGTCCTCATCATTCTGCGTCTCACCGGCGGAGATCTCTGGATCCACGACCACGGCGGCGCCATGCGTCCGTTCCGCCTGCGCATGCCCACTGATCATCGCAGCACTCGCGATTGCATCCGTCGCCGCGACGACGTTGTCTGCATCAGCCATGATCTGATCCCATTCCTCCCCGTCCTTGAGACCGCCATCCGCCCGCTCCAGGTGGTCCTGTTTGTCTGACGCTTCCGCCTCGGGATGCAAGTCGCCATTTTTAAGCTGGGTTTCGAGATCGCGATCCAAGTCGCTCAGTCCGTTGGCGGTCAGGGCAGCGTCGGGTAGCGCGTCGAGTTCGGAGGGCGATCGTGGTGGGAGCGGCCGTGATGACTCCATGGCAGCGAAGGGATCGTCTGGTGGAGCTCGGATCCCTAAAATCGGCGACAGATTTGGCTCCACGGTGCCGGCGGTTGTTGGATGGCGAGTTGGCCCTTGGATGCGAGGCTTCAAGCGGCGTGAGTTTGCAGATCACGTGCAGCCATCCTGATACCTTTGGAAGCAGCATGAGCAGTTAACATATTGTGAATATATTCACATCGACTATCATATGGCTAATTTACTACATCAATGTCCATGTTCATCGTACAATACACCATCTCCTCAATCGTCGCCTGAGAAACACGTCTCAACCAGCAGATATGCACCAATGTCGCCTTACATTCTCTTCCGCTCCCTCTTCTTATCTGCCTCTGCGTTATCAAACGGGAATCCGCTCATTCTCTTATCCACGCCCGTCCTTCTGCTAATCCGACCCCTTGTACTGGCAAAGAGGATACACCACAGTCCCACCGCCGACAGGCCTCCAGAGGCTGCCACTCCAACCATGTGTGAAACCGTCCCACCCCACGCGACCCAGGTATACGCATAAAACGCAGCGGCTGCATGGAATGCCGAGGTGATCATGAGCGTCGGCACCGCATAGGGAGCCTTGGGGTCGTCTTCATCAGAGCTTATGGAGTAGCTGGAGGTCAAGGGAATGGAGCCAGTAAGGACGATATTGAGAATGGCGAGTGTTATCAAACTTAGGCCTAATGAGCGTGCAAAGTACACTTCCAGTGCTGGTGGCAGAATCCAGGTCAGCTAATTAGGTCCGCGGAATGAATCACGCGAAGAACCTACCTGATGGCGTACGGGGTTCATCGAGGAGGAGTGCGATTATCATTTTGGGCGACGCTACGAGGGACAGGCCTTGGAGACTTAGCCAGGCCCCCGTGCCGTAGGTGTACATGTAGAAGACCTGCAAAGTAGGGCGAGTCAGCAACCGTACGGCGCCATCTGCAGCGGGGGCCACTCACATCCATTGTGACCAGCAAGAAGGAGATTTTTCGAAGAGTCTGAAAACACACAGTGCACAGTTTGTTTCTGTTGTGTCGGAATAAAAGAGAGAGAGAAAGAGAAAGAGAGAGAGAGATGGAGATTGATAAAGACGGGCAGCCTGGTTGCAGCGGGTATGATGTCACCGGCCACCATCGATTTCGAGGCGCAAGAAATCAGCGTTTAAAGTCGCCGCGTTCATCAAAAACTTCGTGCGGATGCCATACGCCATAGGACCCGTTTCTGATCCATCCGTCCCCTGCTCCGTATCCGCTACAATGCTCGCTCTGCACATCGTCATCGCAACACGGTTGGTCACGCTGGGAGTCGTGAGCAGCTCGCGATTCACTGGTAACGCCGAATTGGTCGAATCCCCCCGCGCAGGTGCTGCAGATGCTGTTTCATAAAGCGATAGGGCCAGTTATGACCGACCTGGGGGGCCGGGGTGTCTAGATCGGTGTGAGTCTCTGCGAGGATCGAATTCGCTGCGGCCCGGAGCAGTCTGGGTGTAATCGTAACGCCGGTCTCTTTCATGTCCTGAATATACCGATCCAGCATCTCCGACTGTGCCTGGTCGAGCCGCTTGTTCAAAGCCGGATGGCCTTCCTTGGGCGGCTTGCCATTGATCCGCCGGCGCAGTCGCTGGAGGTCAACGTTGTGCTCCCGGGCCAATGCAGCGAGGTTGACTTTGGCGCTTGCGGCTTTCAGCTCGCGATACGCGCAAACCGCTTGCTGGATCGCTTCCTCGCTTTTGTTAACGGGCTCTGGCATGTTTCGGTGGGGATCTCTCGCGTTGAAGCTGAGCGGCATTGCAAACCGCGCTGTAAACATTGTTTTTGCGCGAATGCTTCAGAGGCTTGGCGCGGTCACGGGAGGCGCCATGATATACAGAGCACTACGGAGTATATCCATAATCCATGGGCTATTCAATACTTTTATTGCTTCAGGATATTTAGATTCATTTAGAGAGCGTGTAAATTGCCTAGTTACAGATCAGTATAGCCATGGGAGCTACCACGCCTCATGCCACCTGACCCCAACGCCAGCTTCCATGCAAGTCGTTCATGACACCAGCATCACCCAAGGGATTCAACAAGTACTTCTAGATTTCCGCCATTACACGTTGCTCGACCGTATATATCTCGTAAAACTGTCCTCTTGTCCCGTCTCTGACGTGTCCGCAAGAGCCGTCTTGTATCTCTGTGATAGCCCGACATCGTCCCGTCGGTCAGCTTGACCTGCTTGCGCATCGTCCTCATCTGTGTCGCTCTCTTCTTCGGCATCTGACACTGTTTCCGGCTCGTCTTTTTTCGTTCGCGTAGAGACGTTCATATCCTGCAAGAGCTTTCCCAACTCGACCTCCCTTCTCGATTCCTTTTCCTTTTCCCTTTCAGCCCTCTTCTTATCCAGTTCCGGTTTGTAATCTTGCTCGAATTCTTTCCTCTTCTCTTCGACAGCTTCAAAGAACTCATCGATTCCCTGGCCCGTCATCGAGCTAACCCCAACCACACTAAGATGCCGATAAAACTCTTCAAGCATCAGGCTCATGCTGTTTAAATAAGAACCCATGTATCCACTCCCACCTCCCATTCCGCCCGCTCCGCCTTCAGCGCCGCCAAACGCTCCGGCCTCTTCTTCCTCCCGAAGCGCGGCCTGGAACGCCTCAAAATCAGTCATCCACTCCTTTGCAAACTCCGCATCTTTGACGTCCGTTTTGTTGAACACTAGAATCATGGGCAGCTTGGTCTTGTAAAGGATACTGCACGCATACAGCATATTGCTCATGAACGTGCTGGTAGAACTCGTTCGAGGCGTGTCAATCACATATGCAATCACGGTCGGAAACGACGATGCCAGCGACTCCAGCAGAATGCTCCCTGAAGCGCTCCACACAAATACTTCAATCTGTCCCGGTGTATCAACGAGAATGTGTTTGAATTGCTTTGCGGTGGGATTCTGCGCGGGATCGGTCAGCGTGCGCTTCTCGAGAATCGACATGATTTGGTCTATTTTCGTAGCAAAAAGGTTCAGAGACGTCAGAATGCCTCCATTAGGCCCTAGATTATACTGTTTCATGACTTCCTTGTAATTGATCGAATCCCGGATATCGATGTTGCTCTCGAACGGGACGGAGTGGACGGCGGGGTCGAGGTTGAGCACATATGGAGGTTGGTGCTTAGAGTAGAGATGGGAATTGATTCGCTGCATAAAAGTTGTCTTTCCAGAGCCTGCGTGAGGAAAAATGGCTTGTTAGCATCTGATCCCAAAGGAAGGGCCGCATATCTGTATCTACCTGCCATGCCGACACAGACGACGGCAACCGGTGGCTTCGCCATGATGGCTGATTTCAAATCTGCGAAGAGACTGGTTCAGGGAAAAGCAAGGCTTGAGAAACACAATGGATTCGGTCAAAGGTGCGGGTGAACATTTGCAGAAGAGTCAACGATGGCTCTGAAGGTGTTTCGGAGGGGACAAATTTGACGTTCCAGGCCCTCACGTCATCCAAGCTCCAGAAAGCTTCAGTTGAGAGAACAGCAGCTTTATCGCTGTTTCAAGCGAGCATTAACAGCACATCTCAATACAACATGGCTTTGGAAGACTTTGAGAAAGAACTCGCAGAAAGCCAGCGTGAAAGGGAGAAGGAAAAGGAAAGAGAGAAACGGCGAGAGAGGCACAGGGAACGGAACCGGGATCGAGACCGTGATCACAGGCGACACGCCGATCGAGAGAAGGAAAGGGACAGAGGAAAGGAAAAGGATAGCGAGTCAAATAGGGACGAAGCGCGATCCAGGCATCACCATGACCGGCATCATCACCATCGATCGTCGAGGCACGGCGGCAATCACTCCGACGAAGAGCGCAAACACCGTCATAAGCGATCGAGACACCATTCCTCGAGCAATGGAGACGATCGAGACCGGAGCCACAAGCGAAGGCATAGACACGAGTCTCGCGACGAGAAGGACGATGAGAGGTCGAGAGAACAGGCGGAACCAAGTGTGATTGAGCAAGAAGAACCGTCCAGACTAAAACGAGATGCGTGGATGGAAGCGCCCTCTGCTCTGGACATCGACTTTGTCAATCGACGAAAGCAAAAGTCACCATCGCCCAAGGCGAAGATGCTGCAGGCGGACTTTGAATACAAGCTACATGAGAAGGAACTGAATCGACATTTACATGACGTCCAGGAGACCGATCCTGAGCGTGCCGCAGTCAAAGAGCCGGCGGAACACGAGGTCGATTACGAATTTGGGGATGCTGGGTCACAGTGGCGGATGACAAAACTTAGGGCAGTCTACAGGCAAGCGGAAGAGGAGGGCCGGAAGGTTGAAGAAGTTGCCATTGACCGATATGGCGACCTTCGCTCGTTCGACGACGCTCGAGAGGAGGAAATCGAACTTGATCGCCGAGAGCGAATTGGCAGTGATTATGTTGGAAAGATCAAACCCAGCGGGGAGCTGTACCAGGAGCGGAAGCTCGAAATGGGCGTGAGGAGGGAGAAAGGCGCTGCTACTCGTGAAGAGGATATCCAAACCGCTCCGAATACAGAGAGAATGGAAACAGATCCGCCAGCTCAGCTAACTAAGCCACTGGATACGACAGCTTTGAACCGGCTGAAAGCCCAGATGATGAAAGCTAAATTACGAGGTTCTTCTGATGCCGGGGATTTGGAGGCACAATACAATGCAGCGGTAGCAGCAGCAGCAGACCGAAAAGAGCCAGACGTCGTAGTCCTCGGGGTGATGGATAATCGAATGTTGGCCGGCCAGAGGGCCGAAGCGAAGCCTATAGAAAATAAGAGGGGGCGAGAGAGGGGTCTTGTGCAGGATAACGAGGATATGAGCATCGAAGACATGGTTCGCGAAGAGCGGAGAACGAGAGGGCAAGCTGGTGGTGAAGGGATGCGATTTGCTGAGCGGATCGCCAAAGACGCAAAATTCGACGTGAGTATTGCTCGCGACTGCCTGTGATATAGCTACTAACATGGAGCTCACCCAGAACGACCTCGAATATATGGACGAAAATGCAGCCAAGCTGGCGAAACGAGTGCAGCGCTCCGAATTGAACATCAAGAATACCGCCATCAATGAGTTCCAGAAGATGAACCGCATCCTGGATAACTGCCCATTATGCCATCACGAGGATTCAGATACTCCGCCCACTGCGCCGATGGTGTCACTGGCGACGAGAGTCTACCTCACGCTCCCCACGGAGCCTGAACTGAACGAGGGAGCAGCTTGCATTGTTCCCATTCAGCACCGGACGAACTTGTTGGAGTGCGACGACGATGAATGGGAGGAAATCCGCAATTTCATGAAATGTTTAACGAGGATGTACCACGATCAAGGACGCGATGTTATCTTCTACGAAAATGCTGCTCGGCCACAGCAAAAGCGTCATGCCGCGATGGAGGCGGTTCCGCTTCCCTACAGCCTCGGAGAGACCGCACCGGCGTTTTTCAAAGAAGCCATTCTCGCAGCCGACGAGGAATGGACCCAGCACAAGAAGGTGATCGACACGCTCGCCAAATCCCGTCAGGGCCTGGGGAAACTGGCTTTTCGACGAACATTAGCAAAGGAGATGCCGTACTTCCACGTTTGGTTTGAACTGGACGGCGGGCTGGCTCACATCGTCGAGGACAGTAATCGCTGGCCACGTGGAGATTTGTTTGCGCGTGAGATCATTGGCGGAATGCTAGATCTCGAGCCGGATGTGATTAAACGGCAAGGCAGATGGCAAAAGGGTGGTGATCGGAGAGTGGACGGGTTTAAGAAGCGATGGCGGAAGTTCGACTGGACGAGGGTCCTCGCAGAGGGATAGCCATCTTTGGGGTCTATTGCGACTGCAGATGGATTATATAGGGCGAATCACGGATTGCAGGGACAGGATATCTCTATTAGGCAAAATTTGGATTTGTGTGGTTAGTAGGGAACCTTTTGAATGTATTCGGTGCATTGTATAATAGCCTATCCGTGAGATCGGGAAGAACAAGCCGCTATAGCCACGGCAGCAATCCGATATGCGATGCCCGTTGCCCAAGTGGCTGCAGATGCCGTATAACATGGCCATTCACTTGTCATCTAGCCTTGTATCCCAATCACTCGCAACTGTTAGAAGCCTTCACCACGCCGGCGGGATCTCCCTGGCCACCAGCTCCCAAGAATCTTGGGCCGGGTTAGAGTTCAGCCAGATTGGATATCGGCCGCATCGCGTGTGATGGCGAGAGCGGGATGGTTTGAGACCCCGAGGCCAGCAAGGCCATCCATGATCGCTCAGCGCGCGATGGAGCGGTGGATTCGCACTTGCATCGGGCAACCTGGAGCCAGAGAGAGATCGGTTGGTGGGATTGAGAACCGATCCCGTCCCGACAGGTTTAACGATTCACTAGGCTCGCTGCTCGGCGGAGATTTTATCCACTTTTTAAAGGCTGATATCTATCGCTCGGATGCTGTGGAGATGTTGTCACGACCGAGTGCCCGTTTGTGACTCTTTTGGCGTCTTCACTTGGAGGCAACGCCGCAGGGAATATAAAAACGACTCAGCAGCTGACCATCGGGGCATCTCGGACGCTGCTCTGATAATTAACTAGTTATATTGCTTTTTTGCCCGCTGTAGAGACTTCGCCACCAAAGCCGTATCAAGAACCGCGGACTGCCCACGATGGGATCGAACCTGAGGCCAAAGGTGCTGCTGCTGGGCAAGATAGATCAGTACGTTCCCTTTCACTCTATCCAGAGACCTGGTAACGACACCGCCGGAGAAGCTCAGATTGGCGTGATGCCGGGCAGCGCCTGCTCGAGTCCCCTGTCGATTTCATTCCCGACTAACCTTGCGATCACAGCGCTCATGCTGCGTGGGATTCCCTCGCCGTCCTCGCCGATCTGATAGAACCGCGCTCCACGAACCGCGCTGACTTTTTGGAAGAATGCCGCAGCGGTGCCCTCGACGGCGTCCTGGTTGCCTACCGCACGTTCGGCTCTGTCAGCATCACCGGCCTGATCGACGAGGAGCTGGTGGATGCGCTGCCCAAGTCGATGCGATATCTCGCACATTGTGGTAGGTAGACTCCTTTCTAAAATGCGCTCTCTACGCTCCGTCCTGTTGCGGCCTGCGGGCCACATCCTTTTTCGACTATTTTATATGTTCAGAATGTTCAATATCTATCTCCAGGCGCCGGATATGACCAAGTCGACGTGCAGGCATGCAGTGCCCGCTCGCCACCATTGATTGTGTCCAATGTCCCAACCGCCGTCGATGATGCCACGGCGGACGTGAATATGTTCTTAATCATCGGCGCATTGCGGAATTTCAACACTGGAATGCAAGCACTACGCCAGGGCAAATGGAAAGGGAATCCCCTCCCGGTTCTGGGCCATGATCCGCAGGGCAAGACGCTCGGCATCTTAGGAATGGGAGGCATCGGAAGGAATCTGAAAAAGAAAGCAGAGGTTTTTGGGATGAAGGTCATCTATCACAATCGCAGGAAGTTGAGCCCGGAGCTCGCTGACGGCGCGCAATATGTTTCTTTCGATGAATTGCTGGGACAGAGTGATGTCTTGAGCCTGAATCTGCCATTGAATGTAAGATTTTCTTTTTCCCCCGAATGCTATATCCAGCCGTTTGAGTATAGTTGAGCTAGCATGGCTAACTACTGCAGAAAAATACCCGACATATCATCAGCACCCCCGAATTTGCCAAAATGAAAGACGGCGTTGTCGTGGTCAACACCGCTCGCGGCGCCGTCATGGACGAGGAGGCGCTTGTCCAGGCACTCGATAGCGGCAAAGTCTTTTCCGCCGGCCTTGACGTCTTTGAAGAAGAGCCCAAAGTGCATCCTGGCCTGCTACGCAATCCGAATGTGATCCTGGTGCCACACATGGGCACTTGGTCTGTAGAGGTGAGTTGAGCATTTTATCCCCGCTTCTGCTTCTTGAAAGAGCCTTTTTCTAATCACGATTCAGACCCAAACCGGGATGGAAGAGTGGGCTATCGATAATATTCGACAGGTGCTTACGACGGGCAAATTGAAATCGCCTGTTCCTGAACAAGCGGAGTTCCAGTGATAAGCGAGTGGATAGTCTTTCCTTTTCTTTTCCATCTACGTATTGAAGGGTTAGAAATTTCTGCATAGATGTTGGTCGAGAATAGAACGGGGCGAGCTGAGGGACGGAAAAGAAATCTGTTTATACTGCTATCTGAGCTGTTTTGCCCCATGGCTCATAGCATCCTTTTGGATGTCTCTGGGAGTTCTACTGATGCACGATTTCGTTGATTCCCATCCTCATCACCAGTGAACAAGAGCTGTAGCGCTATAGACCACCGCTATGGCCTATGCCCGCCTGTCGATTTCAGCCCGTATTTCCAGATACCATTGGAAGGGATGGTTTATCCAAAGGTCAAGGAACTTGTAATTCCCCACAGCTATTAGGCCTCTACATGGACCTATTCTGACGCCTCATTGACGCGAGTAGCTCACCTTCCGCCTCCGGCCACTACCGCCGATTTTAACAGAGTAGGTCGGATCGCAAGAGCTTCCACGGTTACCCTGACCCGAAGTTAGGATGGTAGGGAAAACCTTTGCCATTCTACGTCGGTTCCTTGAATACGCCCACTGGAACGTTATAACTGCACCAAGGCAGGCTATATTTTTGCACCGCCATACCTCAGATAATAGCAAATCACAGACTTCACATCCTCGTCTTCAACTTCATCCACATCGACAGTCTCCCCTCGCTGGAGAGTAGACATGATATCATCCTCATACCAGCCCTCGAAGGATGTCTTCCTTGTGCAGAGCTCCCACAAGCTAGGCTGTAGAGGTCATCCTCAATGGTTGGAGGAGGATCTGCCCCATCAGGCCAGTTCCGCGTTCGATGTGGTGATATGTAATTTGTGGTTGTCAGGCCACCCCAGCTGCTTGGATCTTCGCCTACCCTCATCGCGTCGCTGAAATCACAGAGGCGGAGTCGACCATCCGCGCAAAGAAGAAAGTTTGCTGGTTTAACATCACCATGAATGATTCCTTTGTGGTGTAGTTCATGTAAGACTGGGATAATTTGGTCCATCAAATGCTTGCGCTGAAAGTTTCCACGGATTTTGGGTCAAATGGAGTCTCAAGATCCATGATAATGCCACTCATTCTTATTTCTCCGTCCTTATCCCTCCAGAGAGATCTACCACGGACCTTAACAGCACAGTCCCCAGCTTCCATCATGAGGTCAAATTCACGTTGACTAGCAGAGGCCTTGTATGCCTTTCTCTCCTGCTTGAATTTATAGATCTGGGAATTCATTGAAAATGAGAGAGCCCCTGGTTCAATTGCAGCAATGACATCTGCCCAAGCCATGTCTGGAGGATCTGGAACCCAACATTTCACCTGCATGTTTTTTAGAATTAGCGAGAATTCAGCCCTCATTTGGTTAGAAGCTTACTGGATATGCGTTATTGAGGATGTGTTGTTGCTCAATCATTATGCAACAGCATTGTAATTCTCTGTAATTGGATGAGTGCTCTTCTATCGATATTTGGGGAGGTGAGCATAAGATCTCATTGGCTGAGTCTTTCTAACCTTGTTACATAATCCATCTTTTGTCACGTGACCCATACAGAGGTCCGATCGTCCAATCAAGTACTCCTGCCCCATTCATACTAGTGTATAGCTATTAGTCAGCAAACTTGCCTCTCCATCTCTCGACATACTCCGTACGGAGTACAACAACATACATAAGCGATCCTGAGGAATCCATGTTACAGAACTTCAGCAAGCCACAGTGCTACTGGACATTATTGGAGCGCCACGCGATGGGGACACTCGAGGAGCATCTATCCGCCAGGGCTGGAGCGGGTTAAGCGAGAGCATATATCCGGTGCCTGGCCTGGCCTGGTGGAAGCGAAGCGAAAAAAGAAGCGAGAAAAACAGGGGCACAACACGTGGCTCCGGCAGTCCAGCTAAGCTTAGTTAAGCTATGTCTTGGCACAACCTTAATGCTGGCCCTGACTCGCGCTGTTCTACGCGATCCGAGTCTGCGATATCATAGTATGCTGTCGGCGGGAGGCGGCGAGACCACGATCTCGCCGCGCTGGTTGTTCTAGATTGTGGGCCGGCACCATGCCAACAATTCAATAAATTCCCACGATGGCTTCATGTCGGCACTCTATAAAGCCTTCAGGCCACACCGCCGCCCTCCCAGTGATGAAGAGACTCGTTCACTCTCTCTCCTGCCCTTGGGAAGAGAATCTCCAAGATGGTTCGGATTTCTATTCTGCTGACCTTTGCGGCGGCCGCTGCAGCGCTGCCCAATGCAGAGCCTGCCGCACTGACTAAACGCGGTAAAAATCACTGCAAACCTCATAGTGTCGATGTCTCCAACCCGGAGGGCACTGAATTCTGTCGCCATCTGCTGCACCTTCCATGCAGAACCTCTACGAGAACTGTGACGCCGCCCTGCAAGACCGTCAGCGTCACTATGGTGCCGACCGTGACCAGATGGACCACTTCTTCCATTGTTCGACAGATCACACGTACTATCACCAGGGGAGTGACATTGACACACCCGGCTCCTTCAGCCACGACCGTCACCCAGACATTGCCGGCCACGGAAATCATTTCAGAATATCTGTCGGCAACTGTCACAGAAACGGCCACCAATACCATCGCCCTGACTGCAACGGAGAGCGTTGATGTGACAGTGACGGAGACTGAACCGCAGTCGTTATTTGAGACGGAATATAACACCATCACCAGTGACGATTGGGTGACATTGACCGAGTCTATCACACAGACGTCGACTGCCACGGTCTTGGACCCTACCACAGTCACTGTGCCCGTTACTGTCACCGTGAGGGCTCCTGCGAAGCGTCATCATCGCCCCCAGACACCTTATCCCACCCCTACCAGCCTAAAGAATATACCCAAGCACGTTCTTAGCAAAGCGTGCTCATCTTTACATCTTGGCCCCTGCACGACAACGGCTACGAGGACTAGGACTCTGCCACAGATCACTGTAAGTTTCCTTTTTGTCGATGTTACCGGCGTGAATATGACTCTAACTCCTGATCTAGAAAACGGAGATCATCCACAAGCCGGGCGAGACCTCGACAAGATACCGCACAGCATACGTGTATCGCAAACAAACAACCTATGTTACCAAGTTCATCACTGCGATCACAACGGCCCAACCAACCGGCCCACTTACAGAGACAGTCAGCATCACAGTCACTGCAACGTCCATAGAGACACTACCAGCTCTTTCTACCGCTACGCTGACGGAGACTGTCGATGTCACTTCAGCCGCAACAGTTACCGCCACCGCCACAGAGATAATCACTGTCACCCAACCAACAACAATCCAGATAACCATTGCGACCACTGTCCATATTCCCCAGACGGAAATGGTAACAGAAACCATCGATGCCACCGCCACAGAGACCGTGGAAACCACCCTCACAGCAACCGCAACCGCTACCTACACGCAACCGCCAAGATGCCCCAATCTCATCAAGAACGGTGACTTTGCAGTTCCAAACCTCAATAACTGGGCAATCGATGAGATCGGAGGAAAAGTGTCGATGGCTGGCGTGGGCGGCGGTGGCTATGCCGCCCTCCTATATGGATCGGGATCCAATCTCGCCTCGGTGTCCATGAGCCAAATCGTATCAACCGTCCCCGGGACGATTTACAAATTCAGCGTCGATCACAAGAACCAGTACAAGAAGCCCGGCAGTTATCTTACTTGCACTTTCCTCCCTGCTACTCAGGTCTTCAGCTTCAACCTGGATACCACTGTCACCGGCAGTTGGACTCATTTTGAGAGCCCGGTTCTCGCCACCAGCACTTCACTCCAAGTTCGGTGCCGATTGGTCACGAACAATGCTGCGATGATCAATTTGGATAACTTCAAACTTCGTGCTTGTGATGAATAGCCGTACCGGGGCTTGGTTTTGTGACTGTGGTACAACATGGAGATACATACTACTTTCTTGTCGTGAGAACTTCATTCTCTTAGATATCTTTTTCCTTATTATCTTCTACTCTTTTAATTTCTTCATAAATATAATTTTTTCCAAGAAAGGTACTGTACATACTCCATATCAGTTCAAATCATCGCCATTTCAGGACTTTGGGAATTCCGGAACCTTCAAGCCGCTCGTGGGGCGTGAAGTAGGGAAATAGTCGAAGATACTCTCAACGATTCAAAGAGACTAAACGAAGAAACACCAAGCAAAAGCTGGCATAACCTGTTGCGCGAAATCGACACCTTGGCCTAATAGATCTGCGAGGTCGTAACCATTGCTTTCCACTTCTGGTCGTCGCTAAAACTAACACCTCCACGCCAATGCTGCGGGTTGTATGGTTTGCAGTTATTCCAGATCGACCCGAACATATTGATGCACCCATTTGCAAAGACGACCGTGCTCCCGCCGGCCACATATGCGAGCGCCATGTTGACACGGATCAGCTGGTTGCTGTTTGGGCGATAAAAGTCGTACGAGACTTTTTCAACGCCCAGGTGTTTGAGGTGCATTGAATTGCAGAATTGTTGGACTCGGTCATATAGCGCAACTGGGCTGAGAGGGTTGAAGGGGGCCGAGGACGTGTCGCAGCTAACCACCTCGCTGGAGTTGGTACGGTTATAATTAGTTAAGGATGATTTTGCTGGTGCACATCTTGGATATAGGGGAGAATTGAGGCTTCGACTTAGTTACCTCGTAGCTGGGACAGCGAGGGCCATGAGGCCAGCTGCAAGGGTAGAGATCTGAAAGCGATCCCCAGGTTAGAATAGGACTCAAGACCATCATCAGCACATGGGAATGATAAAAAGTACCTTCATCTTGCGGGAAACGTAGTCAAATAGATCTCACTTGCAAAACTGGGTCCAAAGCTGTGAAGGAAAGATGCTAGAATTCTCGCAGCAAATGCGCATGAAGAAAGAGAAAGAAATAAAAGAACACTCTGGGAATATTTCTTATATGAAGCACTCCATATAGCTAGACTTCCATCAACGACGGTGGGAATAATAACTAGCGATTCCCCTTTTCCGAGCTGAACGGCGGGGACAAAGTCTCTTCTCCATCGCAGCACCACTTTCTCATCTTTAGCGGAGGGCACTCTGCCAGTAATAATATCAGATGCGAGATGTGAAGGGGGCAATTGAGGGGCCTTTTCAACCGCTTTATTTGCAACAACCCCCTGGCTCAACGAGCTTCTTCGCACACCGCAACCTGGGGCCGAACAGGGCCTTTTAGGATTAGCCACGTACAGGCCAAGGACACCGGGGTGGAGTCTTCAAGATATAGATAGAGTAGTGGCTCGAGTGAAGTGGGTATTTTTGCGACAATCAGGGGGGAATTTGGATGGTCGGGCTGAAGGGTTTACTCAGTAGCTGCATAGTTACCAGGCCAACTCGATGCTTGAAAGAATGATATCGTTGAAGTTCTATATGTCTAGCCGAGGCAGAGCGGATGAACTCTTGCAAACAGACAAGTCACATGCAGCGGGGGATATTCGAGCATCAGGGTAGGAAAGGGGCATTTACATTAATATATTCGGACACCTCCATTAGAAAAACAGGAAAAGCAACTCTGGAAACATGGGAATCATCAGTACTGTGTATCTGTCCTCGCAAAACGCCGGTCACCTCAATGCCAGGAGCACGTCTGCAACGCCCGTCCATGTGGCTGGGTTCAAATCCATATTAAAAGCCAACAACTCCCCTTGAAAACCGTGCACGAATCACCTAATGGAACAAGTTTTCGCAAGTATATACAAAAGATTTTTAGTCACGCATGCCCTGCTGAAGGACAGAAATCACATATTCTCGGGTTTCTCCCACCATCGAAGAAGCTGCGCGCAAAGACGCCTGATCACTTGGTTAGTCGCTTTGCCATCCCTTTCTTCCTCGATGAACTTGGTTGCCACGTAGAGCTTGGCCGACACATCCTTCTCGTCAGTCGACGGAGGAAGGTTCTTGACTTTCCGGGGCTGGAACCGAGAGATGTGACGAATGACTGCAATCGAGTAGATAACGTCGCGATTCTCAATGAGATCGAGGTGTGCTCGCGCATCAATCAATGCAAGGTCACGCAGCACATTGCATTCAGGCATGTCATCGGTGATGACGAGGTACTGGCCCATCGCATCCCAGAATTTCATTTCGCTGCGTTTGAGCTGATGCGCCAACGCCGCCGGTGCCCAAGCCGGTGCTTCTCCGGCATATTCGGGTGCAGACGTCGGATTGGTCTCCAACGTCTTCCCAGTGATCAATGCCTCCAGAACCTTCAGTCGATTGACAGCAAGCGTTAGTTCTGGGCTTTCATGGAGAAACCCACCATCTGGGTTTGTATTCTGGGCTTGAGCTGTACGGCACAGGGTTATTGTGTCCCAGATGATCCGGGCTTCACGGCTTTCCATGGATGGCACGCATTCGGGGTTGCTAACCCATTTCCTTTCCATAAAATCATTCAAAAAGAGAGACACATGGCTTAAGAGATTTTTATTGCCAAGCAGAAACCGACGCGCGTTTGCCTCGAACCAATGCGTTTCGAGGAAGATATCGGCGGATGTCGCGTAGGCCATAAAAAAATTCGCACATTCTTCTACTCGAGTTGGTGGCAGCTCCAGGCTTTCAGGCAAGGGGTCTAGTGAACCACTGACCATAAGCAGGTCATTAATACTAATTTGTTGCACTATGGATCTTGTCAGTTTGAGATTCGCCCAATATTAGGGTTTCGACACCTACATTGGAGATTGCGGCACTCCGGGATAGCGTTCGCCATGAGCAAGTGTTCGTAGCCTTCCTGCGTCGGAGGAACACTTGGAGATTTCACAGTTGCCGCGGCGGAGGTGACGTTCGAGCTCTGGCTGGGTTGCTGTGTCGCAGGGGACGTGACTGGTGGAGTTGCTGCAGGGACCGACGGCGAATGGGAAGGCTGACCCGATACAACCGGAGGCGTGGGAGGAGGTGCTGAAGCGGGCTGCGATGCCTGCGGGACGTGCGGTGCTGGCGGAATTTGCGGAACTTGTTGAACCTGCGGCGGCGCAGCGACAGCAAATGAAGTTTGAGACGGGGCTGGCTGGATAACCGAAGGGCCTGGCTGTGATCTGAAGACCGGATCGTAACCAAGGCATTCGCGTTTACTCTTCTCGCAATTGCGGCAGACAGGATGCCTTTCGTCGCACTAAACAGAAGGAGGGGCGTGAGTTTCCATCAGTTGAATTGAGAAGAACTGTTGCTTTGAAGAGAGATTATCAAGCGGTCATGTTGGGGAGGGTTGGCAGTCAGAGTGAGCTTTGTGAAGCTGGTGGAACAGTCTTGGAGGGGCGCTAAGCGAGCTTTATTTGCGGGGAGAAAATCACTGTCGACAGGACTCAAAGGTACAAAAGCAACAACAAAACGCAGAACAAGCTACTCGTCGAAGGAAGAAACGGTGCAGTTTATTTACCTTGATTCTGCGCTTCCTGCACGTCAAGCATCCGGTCTTGGTCCGCCGTTTGACGTCCTTTTTTCCCATGCGGCCTCCCGAGAGCATCCCTCCGCCATCACTGACCAATTCGAATCCGTCCGATTGCTGCGAATTCGCGGGCATCTCTGAATAATAGCCAGCGATGGGCTGCGCGGAGAAAGCCGTTGGAATGCTGCCCATGTGCATCTGGGAGCCAGGGTGTGCCGGAGCGGGAGGAACATGGTTATTGACCTGGTTAACCGGAGCCAGATTCGACTGATTAGGAGGAGGTAGGTTATTCGGCGTCGGTATCGGTGGCAGCGGTAGCTGCTGTGGTGGTGTACTTGAGGGCTGTGCAGGAACTGTTTGTGGTGGAGCGCTCGCCGGAGCTTGGAATGCTATGGGAGGAGGTTGATACGAATGCGAGGGGGGTTGGGAGATTGCGGGAGCCGGAGCTGGCGCTGGTACCGTGCTAGGAACCGTTGACTCGGTTGTAATGGGCTGTTGGGCCTGCGGGACGGTGACCTGTCCGTTTGTCATTTCGATATCCTGCGATATCTCCGCCGGAGTCGGCTTCGCGGGGGCCGCTGGAGCAGGCCGCTGCATTGTTTCGGCCATGGCTCTAGCAAATTGAAATCAAATATCTTTTCCAAGCCAACCCCTTCAGCGGCCCCAAAGTGCGGAATTATCACTGACGAGCCCGCGGCAAAACCGCAGCATCACCGGTTTGCTCTCGATCGGGATACGGAGCGAGGCACAACGGCGAGGGATATCGAGATCGGTGTTATCGGTCTAATAGCGTGCGGAATATCCAAAACTATCCCAGTCAGCCAGTAATCGCCCATATAGCCCAAATAATAATCCTGTGATAGTAGGACGCGCGAAAGATGGGATGCGACAACATTGGCAGCCAGTGTTTCCTGCTTCAACATGAGCCGGAGCGCTAGGATCACATTTAACACTGCAATCTCTCTAGAATTCACAAAGCTGGCAGGAGATATATCGATCTGAAAAGCGCAAGATGTAATGGCCCTGTATTGGGGCAGCGTAGCAGCAAGACAGCCAACGTATCAGCAACATATTCTGTAGCTAGCTTCACTCCGCCATTTCATCGCCGTAGTAGTAAAGGGAACAATCCGGGAAAGAAAAGACAGCTGAGATCAGCTCAAAGCAGCCAACTTACCTCTAGTTCACTAGTAGAGTGATGTGAGAAGGGTATTTAACAGATTCTGTGTCAACGAAATGGATTGCTTGCGCACTGAGCTGCCACAGCAAGCAATGGTGCTGGGAACAGAACTGCAATCATTCAGACCTCTGACAACAGTAACATGGCAGGATAGACTGTCCTGTTGTTCCCAAATCACGATTGCCAATGAGGGATTCGAGGATGCAAAATGGAGCTACTCCGTACTAGCAAATGAACGAGTGAGTGGCAATTGATGCCAAGCACAGTGTATTAACAGCAACGGAAATGAATATTTGATCTGAAAGAATTTCTACTGCGAGAATGAGGCTGAATACAGTAGAGTAAATGACAGTGAAAATATGAGATACTGGCTAGTTGTCAATGTTAGGATATTGCAAGTTGTTAGTCAATAGACTTATTCACTTGATTTATCACAGCGAGACGGCTATCAAAAGTATACAAGTGAATTCCTCAAAGACGCAACATATTGGCTTCGCAATATTCCTCCATGTTATAACAGCATCAGACCGAGCATTATGATCAGACTAGAGGTCCGATCGGATCAAGGTATTTATTGTTCGCCGTGGGTTAACATGGCGGAGCAAAGCTCCAAGTGCAATTCTTATCAAATCTAGCTCCCTTGTTGACGCTCAATGAATAGCCCTGGCAGTCAGCTTTATCTGGCATTGTGCCGCACTGGATCTTGCAATGACTGCAAACCCCGGGCTTGGATTGAAGTCCCGGACCTGGGACATGGAGATATCTGGTCAGCTAAATTGTAGGCATATGTCCGCGGGAAGGAACATTATCTCTTGGCCTGTTTCGGTTTGCGTTTCTTGAATACAACCGGCGGCGTGGAGTTCCTTGCAGCACTAGCTTCCAACGTAGGGGGAGCGTCTAGAGAATCGCTTTTTACTTCTTCTCGCTTGATATTGTCCTGGAAGCCTGTGTTCGTGTCCAGCCCAGTCACCGGTTCCATCACAGGCTCTTCTTCTTTAATGGCTTCGTCTTCGGACTTGGTTTCTAGTTTTGTGTTCTTCCCCTTTATATCCTTCGTCATACTTAGCAGGGCCTCAAGCTCGTCGTCGTTTTCCTCTGCAACTGGATGACTCTTGAATGCCGAACCCCAAACCTTTCGAGGGCGTTCCAGCTCAGGGACCGGACCGCCAGCCTCGTCTTCTTCATCTTCCTCCTGATCCTCAAGTTTCCTCTTCCTCACACCCTTCACCACAGCAGCGGTTTCACGCTCCGCGACGGGAGTCTCTGAAAGAGTCTTCCACTCACCAACCATCGCCATTTCCGGCCTAAACTCCTCGGGTATTGCAACTCCCATCTCAGCCAGCTGTTCCATTTGCCTTTTCCTTTGCTCCTTTGTGACACTCAACGACGCAGATGCGCCGACGTCCGGATTCCTACCGCCACGTTTCCATGGCGGCTCTTTCTCAGGTTTTGCCGCTGCATGCCCAACTAATCCCTTTAGCCTCTCTACTTCCTGTTTGGCTCTTTGAGATTCTCTCTGGTCTTTATCCTGCGAGCGGTGGACGTCGCGAAGGAATCGTTTCAGGCTCCCTTGGTGTTTACCCGTCGCTTCGTGTTGGGTGCGCTCGAATGGGGTGTCGCGGACATATGTCTTGCAGTGTTTGCACCAATATTTCGGCTGGATTTTTAAAGGTCAATGATATAATCCAAAGTCCTTGTGCTTGGATTTCCACTTACCGTTGACTTCCAGTACTCCGACATTGCAAGAAAGGTGTACTCCGCATGAAATTAGGAAACTGTTTTTCACTAACTTGGCCTGCAATTAATCCACATGGTATAGAGTACAAGCCTTTAACTCTCCAGCACTTGATGAGCTTCAAATGATATCTCATTAATCAGTACTGGCATTTTGCTGGAGGTAGTTGATTTGTTTGTTAGTGGCCCAAGTGTCATGACTAAACACACACCAGCTAACAACATAACTACGGAGTACATAACCTTTAACTTTACGGGCTAGTTATGAATGGATGATTATGGATAGTAGAATCTTTCTAGATTTGAACTGGAGGCTGTTGTATCGAATTCTCTCTCAGTACACTTCGACTCTTACTCTGACCTCACGGGTATCATGGCTCAACCAGTGCTCAACGGCCCTGGTGGAATCAACAAATTCCTCCTCACGCCGAACAAATCTCTTTTGACGTCCTACCTCAACGGGCTCCTCGTCTCCCTCATCGCCACTATCCCATTCGTCTTCCTCCGCCACGCCTTCTTCAACCGGGTCCCACTCCTCTGTCTCCCAGATTAGTCTGAAGCTTAGAGGAGCAAGGGAAAAGTGGCGTGCAACGATGGCTTTGACGCGATATATGTCGAATGTTCTTGGGATCTCCTTTCTGAACTCCATGGCTGTTTGCCCGGGAGCATGCTTAGCATTTGGGAAATAAAACGTAAAGTTGATCAGACGTGCTGCGAGGGATCGTATATTAACCGGATCATTGCTCTCTGCCCGTTTGATTTCAGGAGCACCGTGTATCGCGCAAAGTTCACCATATTGAGGGTGTGACGAAAGGATTCTCTTCTCTTCACTTACGGGAGATATCGACAATTCCTTCTTGATAAGAGACATGTAGTACAGCTCTCCGTTAACACGATCCTGGGGGGTTATCTTGCTATAATTCATTATCTCTAATTTGGGGAGTCGGGCAAGTGTAAGCATGTAAGCCTCGTCGACTGTCATGCGCTTCTCCGGAAGCCCTGTTATGGCTGACGAGGCAGGTGGCTGTTCATATACCGGATTGTCTGATATGCGAAGATTCGTCAGACCTGGGAAAACGGATGGGAGGGCGTCGATAAAAGCCCACGATTCTATCAGATTTCGGGATATGTCCAAGGTAGTAACTGTCGGCGAGAACCGCAAGGGATGGGTTTTATCATTCGAATCTTGAATCACGCTGATCTTGTTTCGGCGAACGGACAGCCGAGTTAGATTTGGGAGCGATGACAAGTGTGAGAGGCCCTGTATTGTAGTAAAGTTGTTGGATTCTAGGGTTATGTCCGTTATTGTGTTTGATATTGGAACAGAGACAAGGGGTAAATTGTTGGACGATAAGGAGAGCTTGCGGAGGTCTGGAACTCGGTAGGAAAGGGCAGATATCTGTGAGCTTTGTCAATAAAGGCACAATCAAGCCGGTTCACGCGATCGTACTTCTTCCCATGTTAAGAGTGTTTCATCAAGATGTAATTCAGTTATTCCTCTTAATACCCTGTCCCCGAGAGAAATGCTGAAACGGTTGCCGCTGTTGAAGATCAGCAATCCACAGTCACCACTGGGAGATAAGAATGCGATATAATGCATACTCCAACTTCAAGATTCGCAAATCCTCCAGCTGCTCACTAAGATCCGCGATTTCTGTCCAGTCTGCGAGCAGATTTCGACTCAGGTCAAGTTGGGTAATTTTTGGACAAAGTTCTTTGACGCGCTCTATTTCCGCCTTGCGCAGGTCCTCGTCTTCCTCCGCCGCAAAGCCCCTAATGCGCATACCGTCTAGGATAACAATTCTAAGCTCCTGCAGGGTAGCAAGTATCTTACGAACCCTATCAAAGCCAACCTCCTCGACAACCTTCCCGCTGATTTGAAGTGGCTCCGTGCTCCCAGAGCTAGAACTTGCACCTACCTCCGGCTCAGAGGCATACTTCGCGCGGAGAGCCTCCCGAAACCCCCGGGGTCTATCTGGCATTCTAGATATGCGCAGAAATGAGCCCGCTGTGGGTGAATTGCCTCGACCTGCAAAGCTTATTAGCCATTTGTTGTCCAAGGGTAGTAACAAGAGCATATATCTCATGATCAAAACGTATACACATGCATTCGAAATATTTCACCCCTTTATGTTCGCCTGAATGTTTCCCCCGGGATGGATTATCCCATTCTACACCCAGCCATCGGCCATCCACTCCTTCAAGTGTACCCACATACCTGACAGTGCAGAGACCGCCATCATATGAGCGCCGACTGCCGACCCTCACTATGGGCTGAGGTTGAATCTCTGCTGAGGTAGCCATAGGAATTGGGCTGGTATGTGTAGAAACAATCAGCTTGTCGCGTACGCCTTCAAGAACCGAGTATATTCCCCAAGGTTGTCCGTCTTCACGACGTGTCGTGGTGCAAGTATGGCCTGCAAGTCCGTTAGTAGCCTTTTTGCTACTCATTAAACTCTTAAGCAACTAGGGGTCCGATGCTTGGAACTATTATGGGCGCTTGGTTTAGGGGTATAACATACCACCCGCAATGGTAAGGTCGTGGGTTCGATTCCCACAGTGTCCAATTGTTTTTATCTCGGTTTTTTTTTCCTTTTCTCTTTGTTTTTTTTGTTTTTGGTGCATTCCCATCAAGTATCAGATTTTTCTGTGGTGCCAATTCAAGCTTATGTACTCCGTACTCTGTACCAATAGGTGGGCAAATACGGAGTATGGTTTGCTTTTCCACCTAGAATCAAACAAGTCAAACACCAGCTAGTTACTGAGTAAGCTGTGCGGCAAAAAACGACCAGCATCATCACCTCAGATCCGAGCTCCTCCAACCCTTATCCAATCCCGATGCTTTGAGATTTACACCATGGATTTTCAAGTAAGACTCTTTCCCTTCGCATACCCGCAAGCAAGCTAACTAACCCCTCCTCCCCTAGAATCGTGCCGGTTCCAAATTCGGTGGAGGAGGCGTAGCCTCCCACTCCGCCACCAACGCTGACCGCCGCGAACGTCTGCGCAAACTCGCCCTCGAGCACATCGACCTCGACAAAGACCCATACTTTTTCAAAAACCACGTCGGCAGCTTCGAATGCCGCCTCTGCCTCACCGTCCACCAAAATGACGGCTCCTACCTCGCCCACACCCAGGGCCGCAAGCACCAGACCAATCTCGCCCGGCGCGCGGCGCGCGAGCAAAAAGAAGGCAAGGCCGAGACCGACGGCTCCCTGCTCCCGGGCGCCATGGGCGTGCAGGTCAAACGCAACACGGTCAAGATCGGTCGGCCGGGGTACAAGATCACCAAGATCCGCGACCCGCTGACGAGGCAGCATGGGCTGCTGTTTCAGCTTCAGTATCAGGAAATCACGCCCGGTGTGACGCCGCGCGTGCGGTTCATGTCGGCGTTTGAGCAAAAGGTGGATGATCCGCCGGATAAGAATTTTCAGTATCTGCTCGTGGCGGCGGAGCCGTATCAAACGTGCGGGTTCAAGTTGCAGGCGAGGGAGGTGGATCGGAGAGAGGGCAAGTTCTGGTCGTGGTTTGATGAGGATAGTAAGGAGTTTTGGGTGCAAATATTGTTTAAGACGGAGAGAGAGGAGCGGTATTCTGGTGTGCCCGGTTTGGCGCCAAGTTTACCGAGGCGATGAGCTGTTTCTAAGGCCAGCAGCTGGTTTACAACATTTTCTCTGGGAGTCTAGGACTGGTAGTCTGGAGTCTTGGGATCTGGAATTATTTGATTGCTGAACTGGGAGTGCGTTGCATGATTGTTGCTGTAATATATCTAAAGGCTGTTTATGCCGATATCAAAACTACATTTCTAAGATTTCTTAAGTGGTCCAAGTGGTACATGGGCGATTATTTCGTGGTTTGACCAGCTTTTGAACCGAAGTAGTAGATTTCGAATGGATTAAAATAAAGTTCATGGTCATTAAAATTCTGTCATATCGGATAACAGGTGCACATTACGTAGAAAGGTCGATTTTCCTAGAGCGAAGCTGCCTCATGCACGTCCTTAACCATTGACTGGACCTCTTCGAGACACACCTTAGTTACCCTGAAAAGCATTGAAAGCCTTGTAGGTATAACCAATGAACGGAAGACTCATTTCGGCTTCTTGTTCCTCTGGCATAGCACGAGCCTGAGCCCGGAGCTGAGCGCTGTTATCCTCCTGGGGAATCTCATCTATCGGGAAGTAAGAAACGTCAACATTAGAAGTAAGTCTAGGCTCGAACGGAGCACGGATCTTGCGAAGCTGGTCCCAGACGACTCCGCGGAAGAATGGGTGGCTTTTGATCTGAGTTGCACCGCCGTGCTGGCCGCCTTCCTGGCCAATGCGATGCTCAGGATCACAGAGGAAACTAAACGATCATTAGACTCTGACAGAGAGCGGAGCAAACTCAATGACTGATGAAAATACCTTCGAATGAGGTGCTCAGAATCGCGCGAGAGCGTCAATTCCTCTGGAAAATATAAGCATTCCCTCCAGTTGACAATCTTTCGATAGGTGTCTGTAGCTTCCTCAGCACAGAACGGCGGCCATCCAACAAGGCATTCAAACATGATTGCGCCGACAGACCACCAGTCACACATATAAGTGTAACCCTGTCCGTTGAAAATCTCAGGGGCAATGTAGTCGGGCGTTCCCACGGTTGAGTAAGCCATGGCACGACGGGACTTTCGCCAAGTATTAATCTGACCACGGTTGGAGACCGTAAGGTTGATGGCGTCATTGAAGAATCCTGAATTACGATTCTTATCTTTAGAAGTGGACGTGTTTTTCAGAAGCTGTTGGTAGTATGAGTTGTCATGCTGTTTCTTTCCGCCAGTTGATAGACCAAAGTCTGTAAGCTTGATATGGCCACCACGGTCGAGGAGAATGTTGTCTGGTTTGATGTCTCTGCAAGTACCCTGTTAGCTTCAAACATCGAAAAAGGAGCTGGTCGTAGTATAGTCTTACCTGTGAAGGAAGCCGAGTTTATGAACAGCCTCAATCGCCATCACCAATTCGGCCATATAAAATCGAGTGATATCTTCTGAAAAGATCTCATATTTGATCAACATGGTCATCAAGTCACCTCCGGGCAAGAATTCCATGAGCAGGTAGAGATAAGCCAAGTCCTGGAACGATGCATGCAGTTTCACCAGCCAAGGATTGTCCTTGGAGTCGGCAAGGATATCACGTTCCGCACGAACGTGAGCGAGCTGGTCCTTCTTGAACATCTCAGACTTAATCAAGGATTTGAGGGCATAGATCTTTCCATCTGTCTTCCGCTGAACTAGCTTTACCTCACCAAAGGCGCCTTTACCGATAATCTTGAGAGTCTGGAAGTTTGAAACAGTTTCTCTGGTTCGAATAAATCGTAGGAAATTGGATTCCTTCTTAGCCACGGTCTCCGCCTCATGGCGTTTCCTGGCCTCCGGGACGGAAGCATTCTGAAAGGTCTTGTCGAGATTCACCGCACTGTGAAGCATATATCATTAGCACCCGTTGCCTGTTCCGTGCAAACACGCCCAACATACCGAAGATTGCGATCACGTGCGCGTTCGATGTTCTCGCGAAAGAAAACATTGACCAACTCCTTGGCTGCCTTTCCTCTCTTGTGAACGTTCTCAGAGTATTTCTCCGGGCACCTGACCAATTCCTCTTCTTCACCGGCCGGCTTGGGACTCCGATTAGCCATAGACGGTGCCAGGTGTCCGGGTCCTTGATTTCCAGCGGGAGACCCTGCAGTCCGAGGGCGCTGGGCGGGTGGGGGACCGCGACCAGCACCTGCTCCACGAGGAGAGCCACCAAGGTCTTGATTTGAGAATTGCTGAATCAACCCGTTTGTCCCATCATTTGGCTGATATCCACCAGGGCGTGTTTGATAGGCGGCCTGTGGTGGAGGGGCGTTCGGGTGCATGTATTGCTGCTGAAGCGGAGCCTGCTGGGCATACGGATTATTCACAAAATATCCCTGGCCATATGCATTCTGTGCATTTTGGGCGTCGACATAATCATGACCACCTTGATTCGGGTACATCGGCTGCGGAAACGTCGACGGGGTGGTAGGGTATGCCCGGGGGTTGGAGGCGGTGTACGGACGGTCATTGAACCCGAAATTGAGGTTGAGGCGATTATTGGGGTGATTGGGGTCCATGTTCGCAAGCGATGGTCGGTGGCTTTATGCCTCGATGATTGAATTGAAGTGAAAGCGACGGACGAGAAGGCGACGCGAGACGAGAGCAAGCGAGGAATTTGAGGCTCAGGAGAGGGGTGGCTTCGTCCTGACAACACACACAAATTCCAGGAGAAGAAGCCTGTCCCGGAGACAAGGCCAGCTCCTTGGATGGCTGAGATAAAGGCAAAGAGGGCAGATCGAAACAACACAAGAGCAGGCAGGTGAGTGAACGTGGTTGTTGTTTTTAAGAGGACTAAGGTTGTTGTCAACTTTCAAGCAGCTTTGAAACTGTTCTCCTCCGCCTAGGCCTCCCCATCGAACTACGCCAGGCTGCTTGTGGTTTAGCGGCATGGCAGCAGCCGCAACCTTGTCGGAACAACATGGCATCCGAGAGTTAGTGCAGCTTAGGGAAAAGTATGTCCCCCTATGATATCCCCTCAGCCAGGTGAGTGCTGGCAGGGACCACCACGGCTGGCATGGGACTTGGAATCATTGGAACCCGGGATCAAGCTCTATAATATGGATTCTACATGCATTTCGGGACCAGAATATGAGCTTATGGAAACAGGATACCATCCCGTCTCATTCCACGAGAAGAAAAGGATTCAAGAATAGGATATTCCCGGCGGGAAAAATATACGTATAAAATGAGATCCCATCTCTAGAACGCGATTAGACGGTAACGTTAGTCCTCCTCGTTCCAATTGCCGACATTGTTAACGGTTCAACGCAGTACTGCCGTTAAAAAGCCGCACAAGTCCCCCGAAAACTAGGTGAATGCACTACGGCCGGAAGACTAGAGGCTCTGGTAGCCAAGTAGGAGGTGTTTCACTGAACGCATGAAACGGAAACGATAGGGTTAAGAAGCCCGCCCAAATGCCTTATGCGAACGTCATCCTGCAACCGGCCGCAATGGCAATCCATGTCACAATCGTCACAATCGTCAGAAGTTGCTCTGATTTTGATTGTCAGTTAAATCAAGAGAAGGACAATTAGAATGACATACTGCGGCATATTTTGAGCGAATATGCAGGACGAGGTGTAATCTTGAGGCAACATGCTTGTTGCCTAGTGCATCCTCAAGTTGCTTCCATGAATTGAGATAGGGGCAACCATCCTGCATTGTGCGGGAGGTTTCGTAATGTGTTCGGATGTAGGCATGATTCGAAGCTAAGTCGGAGGAGCAAGAGTATTTATGTTAAGCCATCTGAGTCCTTCAGGCTTGTTGGGTACTAGGAGGGTTGATCTGTGTGAGAGATGATAAGAGGTCCTGCTGTACAATAAGTGTGAGCTGTGTAACTGTGTTCTCAGTGTTTCTTCCTGCACTGGTCTGATAGTGGGAGCCTATTCCCCCAATAGAGAGAACCATATCATCAATCACCAGAAAGATGAACAATAGCTGCTTAGTCCGTCTGGCGGTTCAAGAGGCGAAATCGCGTTGAGCTCAAAATCTGCCGGAACAACTAAATTCCGATGTGAAGCTTCAAACCTTTTTTGAAAAGAATGAAAAAGTGCGGAAAGCGATAGTGAAGAGGAGAAAGACAACTGCCCCGGCCAAAGAATTATTTCCATCTAGCTTTGAGCCTGATTTCTACAGCTGTTATGGCTGATTCGAAGACTTCTTCGTCGTCTCCGTCCCCTGCGCAAAATGGCGCCCCGAAAACTGCCCCGAAGGCGCAAAATCCCGCCCTGAGGATGCTCGGTACGTCTGGCAAGGCGTGGAGAATTGAACTATGTTTTGGGTGCTAATAGCTGTATTGAAGGTCTCCCGAATTTCCGATTCAAACTTCCTTCCCGAAATTGGATGATATTTCTCACTGTTACCGGGTCCTTTTTCGGAGCCCTGATCTACGACCGGCGGGAAAAGAAACGGGTACAAGAGAAATGGTCAAATTTAGTCGCCCATATCGCAAAAGAGCCTCTTCCCACGAATGAAACCCGGCGAAAACTTACCATTTTTCTCGCAGCGCCTCCCGGAGATGGGCTAATGAGCGCAAGAGATCATTTCAGAGAATATGTTAAGCCAATCCTGGTCTCAGGAGCGGTGGACTACGAGGTTCTAGAGGGGAGAAGGGAAGGCGATATCAGAGCCGCATTGGCCGAAAAGATTCGAAGGTTGAGACGGAAAGCTGGCGAAGGCGCTCCGCTAGAAGAGGATGACCACGAATCCGCATTGAAGCGGGTAAGGGAGCAATTTGGGACTCATGATGAGCCGAGCGTGAAGGGTGATGTGGTCATCGGAAGGCATACATGGAAGGAATATATTCGCGGCCTTCACGAAGGCTGGCTCGGGCCCATGGCCCCCCCTATGCCTGCTGAAGCCGAACCTGCGGTCCCAGATACCGAGAAACCGACTGAAAACGAATTCATTTCTGATGACAGCTCGACCACCGCTGAAGAGAAGAAAAAAGATGAAAAGAAACCTGAAGCCAAGAAACCAACTGGCCCTACGCCTACTTACCTGCTACCATCGCTGTACTCCTCACAAGAACTCCCACGCTCTCTACCAGACGAATTCCAACCCTCATCGCCAATTGCCTTTCCGCATATCTTAGGCTTCCTAAATACCCCTATTCGAATTAAACGGTTTCTCACTCGTCGATATTTAGCGGATAGCGTCGGCCGGGATGTCGCCGCAATTGTGCTCGCATCCTCGTGCAGACCTTACTCAGACGCTTACCAACCCTCAGACTCAGAGCCCGACCATTCCGACTCCCCAACGTCATCCTCGTCGCTGAATTATGAGCAGCAACACCTCCTTGAGCAAGAAGAGAAGGAATGGCACAAGTCTGTGCATAAAACCCCGGAGAACCCCGAGGTCAAAGAACGGGAATGGCTCGACGACGTCGTCATCGATCCGCGCCTTGGCTCAAGGATGCGGCGGTTCGTTCTGGCACCGGAAGAGGATGCGAGAGCAGAGCGCATCGCGGAGGGCAGAGAGTGGGTTCTGGGAGAGGAGAAACCGATCCCGATACCTACTTGGAAGCGATTATGGGACAACTACGGGTGGGGAGAGGCGGAGACTCGAGGAAAAGTGAACCTTGGAAACATAGATGATGGGAACGCATGATCTTGCAATAAAGCGAATTGTATAATATCCGTTTGAATCTTGAAAGTCCATGTACGATAGAGTGTATAAATTCTGCTGTCCATATTGAATGCCAAGCACTGGCTGAGTCAGCTCAAGACGCATCAAAAAGTGCCGTTTCGAGTGGAGCTTCAAACGAGCGACGGGAACCGCCAGCTCTCACATCAAGCTCTACCAATGTCCATTCTGTGCTCGCGCGCTTTCACCCGCCGCCAGTGAATGACCGGTTTTCCAGATGGGAGATTGCGTGCAGACGGTCTTCCTGCGAGGCGGTGCGAGCTTCGGGGTTTTCTAGTTTCGGAGCACCAGCGAGATGGCGTCCGCGCCGGCCAGCGCAACGGCGTCATACAAGAAGAAGGATGGAACGCTGTCCATGTCTCAAGACGGGCAGTCCGTCTCATGGGCGCCAAAAATAAGCGGCGGGCCAGTGGGTGCTTTTACCCTTCATGTTGCGAATCTTAGCCGTATGTGCTACCCTCGTAATATCTCAGAATCTCCCACTTCTGTCCCTGCGTTCATTATGGGGCTGTTTGAGAATCCCGCATAGCATAAGAACTTGGATGCTAATTGGTGCTATGATTTACAACTACTAGATCTCCAACAAACCCCCATCACAAGCCCGAAAATCATGCTTAAAATCTTTGCGTATCAACCCGGAAAAGCTGCCTCTGGGGAGGTGGAACAATATCTTTTTGCTTTTACATCTCCCACCAACGCGCGTGCCGAGGCGGATACGATTAGAGATATACTAAATGCTGGCATTCAAACAGCAAAAACCGCCCAGGCAGCTGCGTCCGGTGGGCAGTCGGCGGCTATGGCCATAGCGAGCGCGGTGACTTCTACCGGCAGCGGAAAACCTATTTGGTACGATGACAATAAACTCAAGTCAGATGCCGAGCTACAACAGTCTTTGCTGAAGTCGGACCAGAATCTGCGACAGGTCTTCATGGAGTTGCTGCGGAACAAACCAGAATCAGTATCGAGCGCGCAGTTCATGTCTCAGTTCTGGTCTTCGCGAGTACATCTGCTTCGTGCACACGCGATTGAAAAATCCCAAGCTCGCGGGCCGTACAATGTGCTTTCTTCGTTGAAACCACGAGTGGAGAACAGTGTTACCAAGCTAAACATTAGCAAAGAGCAAATCCAGCTGATTTTTACCCAGCACCCATTGGTCAAGAAGGTATATGATGAAAATGTACCCAGACTGACGGAGCAAGAATTCTGGTCCCGCTTTTTCCAAAGCCGGCTATTTAAAAAGTTGAGAGGCGAGCGAATTACAGAATCAGATGCCACCGATTCACTACTTGATAAGTATCTGAGGGCCGACGAACATGCTGGCCACAATTCAACGACAAATGTACCACATATCATTGACCTTGAAGCAAACGAAGAGGATGTCAGAAGGCATGGGAACCGTCCGAATTTTGATATGAGGCCATCATCTTTGGATAAAGTGCCCGTCATTCGAACTTTGAATCAATTGAGCGAGAAGATCATGGCCAACGTCGCGCCAATCGATCGTGATCCGTCGGCGCCGGTTGGGATGGACGAAGAGACATTCAACCAGCTACAACTTCGAGATCTTCGTGAAAATGAAGAACAAGATAGGATCATGCTGAACATCAAAGATCAGAGTAGGTTTTTTGCTGCAACAAAGGAAGAGGAAAGTAATGAAGCGCGTATCTTCGCGAGTCAAGATCCGGCAGTCATTTTAAAGTCTTTAAATGTTGACTTGGCCAGGACATATCCCGATAGAGGAGCTGGTGTACCGTTGGATCAGCTCGTTGAACCCGAAGAAGATGACAGTGATGAGGATGATACCCATCCGAAGAAACAAGTAGTTGGCTCCAAGGCCGGTTTGGCCAGGGCTTCGGCTCAGATCTTCGAGGCTATTCGAGACCGAAGAGCACAGGCTGATTCTGCATCGAATTCAAAAACATGCGGTTTGCCACAAGCAATCTTCGACCGTCTAAGCCTCACGCACGCGACCACCACTGAGTTTTTACATCAGTTCTGGCAAGCTTTCTTGTCTGGAAACCCTGATCGTGTTGCGGAGATCACGTCGTTGGTTGAATCCCTCAATCGAGCGATGGATCGAATCAAAGCCGTCTCCGACGAGGCGGAAGCTGAACGCCAGGCTGAAATTGAGCGCCGCAAACAGCAGGCTCGAGAGATTATGGCCGCCACGGGTAGAAATATTCGACCGAATTTGAAAGGGGTAGAGGGCGGGCAGAAGGTGGTGAATCAGTTAATGGGGCCCACGGTGAATGCACTGGGAAAGGCCATTTCAGAGTATAGAACCGCTGTTGCGCAGCAGAGCAAAGAGGCGGCACTTGTATAACATTCCATCAGTTTTCTTGCGTGCTCCTGGGACAGAATTAGCGGTTGATGGGCAGGATGTATGTGAACTCAGATATGAATCCCTAATAGATTTGCAAACGAATAAATCAAGAGCATGAACCCCGTGTTTCCCTTGCAGTTTTGTATCTGAGTGAATATCTCTCTCTCTTGTCCTTAGTGACCTCAGTGACCTGATGTTTCTTCTACTCTTCAATTCATGCAACAGCAAACTCAATTCAAACCATACAACAGCTCCATCCATCCAGCGGACAACAGGAGAGTGATGCTAACCATGATCAATTAACTAGTTATTACTTAGCGATATTCCGACTTCTCCTTGACTCAGTGCTCCATCCAGGCCACGGCACAAGTGAGCAGGCAGACGACGAACCCGAGCCACAATGTTAACGTCCGGCTTCAGCAACGCGCCGCTCACCAAATATGCAATCATCTTCTTCATCTCGTCCTCGATTGCCGTGAGCATCGCTGATACAAAGTATCTCTTCTACATCCAAGTCACCCCGCATCTATGGCAATACTGGCAGTGGTGGAGGCTCGTTATATGGCAGGTTAGATCGCTCGCAATCCATGCATGCAGTGACAAGAGGCCTCTGGTTGAATGTGCGTGAGCTAACGGAGATTATCATTTTGGCTAGATATGCTACACCAATTCAACCGAAGTCCTCCAGGCGTGCATGGTGCTGTACAGTTTGCGCGTGGTGGAACGACTATGGGGGTCACGCAAGCTCGCTGTATGCCGCCTTTGATATCTCTCCCCAAGTCTCCAGCCTGGCCTCTAATATCAGACAAACAGAGCTTCATCCTCTCGACCTTACCCTACACCACCCTCCTCCCGCCGCTCCTCCTCTCCCTCGTCCTTCGACCCCTCACCCTCAACACCCTAAACTACCTTCCCGCCGGCCCAACCGCAATCCTCTTCGCCCTTCTCGCCCAATACCACGCCGCCATCCCAACCACATACAAATACACCATCTCCACCGGCACCACCACGACCCCTTCCGCCCTCACCCTCCACCTCAGCGACAAATCCACCATCTACTTCCTCGCCCTCCAACTCTCCCTCTCCCAATTCCCCAACTCCCTCCTCCCCGCAGCCGTAGGCTGGATCATCGGCCACGCCTGGCGCGCAGAACTCCTACCCGGTCGCTTCTCCGCCCCGTCCTGGCGCATTCCGCGCTGGGTATACGGCGGACATGAAACCGCTTTCGATCGCAGGCAGGGCACCGCGCCGGAGCACGATGGGCCGGAGGCGGAGCGGTATGAAGGCCTCCGGCGACGATTAGAGGGCGAATCGCGTGCGGCGGCGGCGGCGAGAGGGGAAGGAAGTGGCGTTGACGGAGGGGAGACGCAGAGGCGGAGACCGTTGGCGGGACAGATATTTGACCGGTTTCGGGGAGCGTTTTAGGGAGAGAGGGTTATATGGATGGTGTAGATGTGGAGAGCAAGACCTCCTTATAGATGGCATTATGTTTGGTATGGCGTATTCGAATTGCATTTGCATTTGTTTTGGGCATTATTGGAAATATCATGCATTTTACCTTTTTCACACTTGAAACTAATTTACCCTGGATGTTTGAAGTATCATAACTTAGAAGGATAATAGACTATGTAACTGGAAAATCGATTATGCAATTACATCAATCCACCAAGACAGTGAAGAACATAGTCACAGAAATAGATAGTCCTAGCGCTTGAAGGGAAGACACTGTTTATGTTGTGATGTGCCATATTAGGCCCCATCTAGCTGCACGTCTATGTGGGCTCTCGAAGCCGGCTCATTAGAGAAAGGGTTCACTGATCTGGTAAATCAATAAAGAGAAAACCGTCCATAAAACAGAACATAAAAACTCCTGCCACTAGGCCATCATGAAAATTAGGGACGAATTGGCCGTGGTGTCAATATATAACTAAACAAGCGCGTAAAATGCTGAAAAGTGCCGCAAAATGCTGGTTGATATGAACATTCAATGTTCATCGACCGTTCGACTTGCCCTTCTTCATCGTCTCTTTGCATTCCTTGCAATACCACTTCACTACACGGGGGAAATGATGCAGTCAGTAAAACGAGAGCCTTGATCAAAACTGGGACGGAAAACCCACCATTCTCCGAAGGTGGCTTTGTCAACCCCACGCACGACAAATGGAACCACTCTCTCGGACAATTCTCCATGTCACACGCAACCATCTCTCCAAAGCTGACTTGGTTACAATAGCAATACCTCAATTCCCCATCATCAACCTCATCATCTCCGTGTTGAGAGGAGTCCTCATCTGCTTCCTCGGCAGCCGCAGCAGCTGCCATGGCCAATTGTCTAGCAGTAGGAGCCATAGCTGCAGTGTTGCCGGCCCCTTTCTTGTGAGCGCGCTTAGAACTAGTGGAAGACGTAACGGACCCTTCAGCAGCGGCAGTGGTTGCCACGGTGGACCTTGAAGGTCTGGAAGATCTTTGTGACTCTGCAAAGCTGGAAACAACGGGGGTAGAGGTTTTGGAAGAACGGCCTTTGGACGTGACACTAGGTGGGACGGGGGAATTTTTATTGGCAACATCCTGGGGCTCCGATTTAGCTGTAACAGCCGTAGTAATGGTCAGGGAGGTGCCACGCGGTATATCTCGGTCGCCTGGATTGGTAATGACCAAGGAATCAGCTTTGGGTTCGACACCAGCATTGACTTTTGATTCGGGGAGAATAGCAGCAGGAGGAGAATGCTCGACTCTAGGGCCAGATGAATCCTTAGGCGCGGGAATTTTCGTTTCCAAAATACCTTTATCTGCAGTGGAAGCCGAGTTAGAAAGGTGGTCCAGATGGGCGGGTCCAGGTCCAAGAGACGTACTAGAATTAAGGTTCCGGTTGGAAGTAGATGAAGAAGGTCGTTGGCGACCGTTGCTCGCTGTAGCAGCGGTTTGTTGCACTCGAGAAGGTTGGGGCCGGTTGGGGCCATTCAATGAAGGAGAACTAGTTTTTCCAAGGGGGTTAACATGGGGAGCAACAGGAGATGGCAACGATGGAGCATCCGCGGTCGAGTTGAGGGTGTTGGTTCTGCTTGAAAACAATAAAGGCAAACGTTAGAAACAAGAGTTGAAATCCTCCCTAACTTTGGGGAAAATTATGGAGGATTTCACGAGTCAAGAACAAAACCACATACCTCTTCCGCGACGCCACGGTTATATTTTGAGCACGAACTCTCTTCTTTCCCGTTTCCGGGGCTGGGGACTCTTTCACAGTTCGACTTGTACCAACATTAGTCGCGGTACTTGTCGAACGTTCCATTGCCGTAGAGCTCGGCGCAGCCATCGCCTTCTCAACGCGTCTTCTCTTTGATGGAGCTGTAGGCATGGCAACGGTTTGATTGACCTGTGTAGACTCTCCCCCGCGATTTTTGGCAGCGACGTTACTTCCGCGAGCACGCGCCTCATCTGCGTACGGCTCAATTCGATTACGACGTTGTTTCCTTGTCGCGGCTACATCTCTTCTGGATTCCCGTACGGCTTCGTCATGGAATGCGGCATCGCGATCTCTTGTTGCAGCCTCTCGCCTCGGGCGTTCCGATCCAGCTGTCCCAGTAGGTTTGACAGGTTTGTTGAGATACGCCCAGTGGGTACGACTTCCGATACGAGCTTCATCGGATACTTCGTTCTGCACATAAGGATATAGAATCTCGAGGCGGTTAACATCTTTTTTCAGTGAAAGGTACGCGTTTCGAGCAACGTGATTTTTCTCATCCATCGTAGGTAAAAGGTCGGTAAGGGTGTTCCGAATATCTTGGAAAGCCTGTCTTCTTGCGGCAGTTTTATCGGGGGATTCAGTTTGCGCGGCATCCTGTAGTGTGGACGCACATTAGAAAAAAAAATAGTTCCATTCAAAACATAAAAGCCCATGATCCCCAAAAGCGGAACAGCCAACTTACTATCTGGAACCCCTCCACCTGCGGATCAACCTCTCCGACCACCGGGAACGGCCCTGAAATCGATTCTGCCGCAACCTGCATCAGCTGCGGCAACAGTGCCTCCAGCGCAAACGCCTTCCCATCCACCTCATTCAACAACGACGTGTGTCTGCGAAACTCCCTAGGCAGCGCGGCGATCGTATCGGTAAAATGCTGAATGCCAGGATACAAGCCCGGCGGGTGCTGGTTGGCAGCCGCGTGATGGCCGTTTGGGTACGCGGCAGCTCCCCCACCTGGGATACCGGAGTGATAAGGGCTGTTGAACGGGTTGGAAACATGGTTCATTATGGAGGTTCGGCCGACGGTTTTCGATTGACGACTGGGGTTGGTGCGGGTTTGGCGGAGGGTGGAGGAGCGGATGTTGGAGGAGTTGCCCATGGTGCCGTTGGCAGTGGCCATCATGGACGTGAAAGGCGGGGTGGTAATGTGAGCTGTGTAGGTCTGGGGGTAAGGCAGTTCAATAAAGCTTTATCAGCACAGGGACCTCGATCAGCGCTGATCCGGTGAGGGTAATGGGCTTGACGAAGGGAGATGCGATGCGACGGGTCAAACGGTGCTGCGGAGTCAAGCCAAAGGAGAAAACGGTGAAACTAAAATGTTAGAGCATCACTGACATGGTGACAGATGGCGAATTCAACCGAAAGCACTGGTTATCTCACTGCAGCGACAGCAGGATGAGGTCGGGGTGAAGCCAAAGCGAGCAGCAAAAGACTCGCTTTTCGGCTTCGCTTTTGGCGCGACCGGATTATGTAATTAAGGCACCAGGACGCCAGAATGATGTCATGCTCAATATCAAAGACGAGCAGTTGATATACACCACACAGGACTTATAACCTTGAAACTTACATGTTCATTTCACAATTGAAGCTAGAAGACTGGAAAACCTCCTTGAATAACATTCCTCAGAAGTGGTTAATAGTATTCTCTCTGTCAACATAAACATGCAGCTGTCATGCCTTTCCCGAAAGAGCAAAAGGCAAGCATCAACAATGCGCGAGACATATAAAATCTCGAGCAAGAGTCATCATCATCTTTTTTTTGGTCATCTTGGAAAAGGTAAGCCGAGGGAAAGAAAAGAACAAGGCAATGCTGGGATTTCTGATGCTACAAGGAAACTCGTCACAAAGTAACAAGTAAGTGAAAAAAGTTACAAAGGAGAGCCAGGTCACGACATGGCGTGATGAATATGAACATGGTGAAAATCGCAAAGGGAATCAAGAGCGTAAAATCAAGCAAAGAAGATAAGACACCGCCCCGAGTTTCACCATTCATATGAACTTGCAGTGCAAAAAAAGGGGGCGACAGGCAGAACATGCATGTTGTTGTACAGGGGTAAAATTTCTGAAGCATAATGCATTTGGGAATAGGTGGAAAGGGGAAAAAAAGGAAGAAATCTGATTTCTTTTTCATCACCCCATCCTGTCCCCCTTTTCATATCTGATCCTCTACTCTCCCTTCAATTTATCCTGATGCACGGTGAATGCATCGTGCAACAATTCCTGCTCCTCCTTGATGTGGCTGGCTTTCAATCCAGTGGCGACACTGGCACTCTGGTTACGGCCAGCATACAGGACATGGCGACGGTTATGGTGCTCGGTATTGTTCAACAGCGTCTCAATGCGTGGTTGGACAAAGCTCCAGGCACCCGCGTTGAGCGGTTCTTCCTGGCACCAAACAATGTCTTTGGCGTTGGGATAGCTGTCAAGGTTGTCCTTGAGTTGTTGCCACGGGAAGGGGTTAAGTTGTTCGATACGAGTGATGGCGGTATTCTTGATGCCCTGGGCCTCGCGGTGTTTGACGAGCGCGGCGTATACCTGACCCGTACAAAGGATGACGCGATCGATCTGCTCGGGTTCTGCGATGGACTTGCCGTGTTCAGTCTCAGGGATAATCCAGTTGAAGTGGGAGTCGCCGGTGAAGTCTTCGATGGACGAACGGCAAATTGGATGACGCAAGAGAGCTTTGGAGAAGAAGATGATAAGAGCTGGTAAAAACTGTTAGCATCAACGTGTTCATGCCCGACAACAAATAATAAATGCTTACGTTTTCTAAACTGGCGGTTGATCTGTCTACGGAGGATGTGGAACAAGTTGGCAGGAGTGGTCATGTAAGCAATTTGCATGTTGCAGTCCTGATGTTGGCGATCGAGCTTGTCGGGAGACGGGAATACACGCGGATCCTCATTGCAAAGCTGGAGATAACGTTCGATTCTGCCAGAAGAGTGCTCAGGACCTTGACCGTCATAACCGTGAGGCAGGGACATGACCAAGCCAGATCGCTGGAGCCACTTTACTTCACCAGAGGCGATGAACTGATCGATGATGCACTGAGCGTTGTTGGCAAAATCGCCAAATTGAGCTTCCCACATGACCAGAGCATTGGGCGATGTCAATGAGTAGCCGTATTCGAATCCAAGACTAACAATAAGTTTAGGCAAATCCACAAAGACAAAGAGAACGAATGAACTTACACGCCAAACTCGCTGAGCGAGGAGTTAGAGATAACAAATGTACCCTGGTTCTCACTGATGTGCTGCAAAGGCGTATAGGTCGCCTCACTCTCCTGGTCGTGCAAAACAGCATGTCGCTGGGAGAAAGTACCGCGCTCAACATCCTGGCCGGAGACACGGACATGATGGCCTTCGTTGCACAGCGTACCAAAAGCGAGAGCTTCCGCAGTGGCCCAGTCAATGTTTTTGCCCTCATCCACGGTCTTCTTTCTGTTCGCGAGAATACGCTTGAGGTTGCGGTGGACGTTGAATCCCTCAGGTGCCTCGCTGATCTTATCTCCGATCGTGCGCAGGTTTTCATGGGAAACACCGGTTGGGAGGTGAGGGAGAACCTCGGTCGCAAGCTCCTTGGGAGACTTGAATCCGTTCCAGGCAGAAGTCAGCCATTCTCTGCTCGTAGGCTGGTAGTCCTTGCTGCGATCAAAGCTGTCGTTGAGCATTCCCCAGACCCATTTCTTGTGTTCCTCGATGTCTTCCTTGGTAAACGAGTTCTCACTCAAGAGCTTGTCGACGTATTTTTCCAATTGACTAGTTTGGTCAGCGATACGCTTGTACATCAATGGTTGGGTGAAGGCCGGTTGGTCGGTTTCGTTGTGGCCCTGTTTACGGTAGCAGACAATGTCAATAACGACATCACTCTTGAACTGAGCACGCCAGTCAGCGGCCATTTGGCAAACAAAGTTGACGGCCTCGACATCGTCAGCGTTGACGTGGAAGACAGGGGCTTCGATCGCTTTGGCAATATCAGAGCAGTACGGGGTAGAGCGAGCGAAACGAGGGTCAGTAGTGAAACCGATCTGGTTGTTCACGATGATGTGAACTGTACCGCCGGTCGAGTAGGCAGGCAACGACTGAAAGCCCATAGTCTCGTAGACAACACCCTGGGCGGCGAAAGCAGCATCACCATGGAGCAACACACCCATGGCGCTGTTGAAGTTCTTCTCGTCATGGTTGTAGTGCTGAATTGCGCGGGTCTTTCCAAGCACGACGGGATCTTCGGCTTCAAGATGAGACGGGTTCGCAACTAGGGAAAGCTGGACACGTTTGCCAGAGGGAGTCGGGCGCTCAAAGTTCATACCGAGATGGTATTTCACATCTCCAGAGCCTTCGTCGCCTGGTTCGGCGGTACCGGTGAATTCGCTGAAGATCGACTCGTTCGGTTTTCGCACGACGTTGCTCAGCACATTCAAACGACCACGATGAGGCATACCAATCACAATGTCCTTGATGCCATAGTCGACGCTTCGGTCAATCAAAGCTTTCATTCCAGGAACGAGGGTTTCGCAGCCTTCCAAGCCGAATCGCTTGTCGTTCGGGAATTTCGTGGCCAGGAACGCTTCAAAGGAGGTAGACCAAATTAGACGGTCCAGAATCCGGCGTTTCTCATCGACAGAGTACTTGTACGGTTGAGGGATTTCTACACGATCACGGATCCAGTCGCAAGGCTCACGGTCGGGAATGTGGATGTACTCGATACCAAAGGAACCACAGTAAATGCGCTCGCAAGCCGCAATGATCTCACGGAGAGTCATCTTCTTTCTCGTTTCTGTTTCAAAACGAGGAAGAATGCCGGGTCCAAGTGCGAATTCCTGATCCAAATCCGATTCCGTAAATCCATAGTGCGAAAGCTCCAGCTCCTTGGGTTTCGAGTATCCAAACGCCTCAGCTTCTCCGCGAATACCCAAAGGGTCAATCTTCGCTTTGTGGTGACCACGCGCCTGGTATGCGCGGACGAGCAATTGGACCTTTAAGTGATTCGATACTTCGGCTCCGGCGGCGGTGCGGGAGGTGGGCATGTGCTGGGGGACTCCGCCAGTGGGAGTAGGAACGAGAGTAGGTGGCGGCTGGAAGGCTTGCGAGATGGGCATGTTCCCTTCTTCCATGTTATGGAAGTAGGTCTGCCACGAAATGTGAACGCTTGACGGATCCTTTTTCCACGCCAAGTACATCTCGTCGATGTAGTCCGCGGTATTGCCTTGAAGGAATGAATCATTGGGATCCTAGAGCAAATGCGCATTTAGGTTAGTTTGTCTTTTTTCGTCTGAAGATCATTCTTTGATATTTAGTGTTGCGGCTTCACAATGCTGTGCTTTCGTCTGTTCTTTTCAGTGTGACAACATGCCCCAACACAGCAGTGCACATCAACCCACAGCAATTGTTCCAGAACAAGAGAGAAATAAAACATCAGAGCCACTCACCACTCCTTTATTCGTCTCCTCAGCCGCAATCGCATATTGCCTACGCTGCTTCCACACTTCCTGAGCTCCCACCAACGCCAATGGTCTCCGGGGAGCCAAGCCCAGCTTCGCACGACTCGACAGCGACGTCGGTTTCGAGGAGGACGCGATCCACCGAGCATTGCGCGCAGAGGGAGTTTTTCTCAGCAGGCTCGCAGCCTCTGAGACCTTCAAGGTCGACGATCTAGTAGCGCGCAGCATCTTGGGTAGGGAAAAAAAAAACACCAAGAAATTGGGCAGCCAAGTTTGAATTTCCCGCGAAACGAGGTCTTGTTCTTATGTCTGTCTATTTGGAGGGAGGACAAAGGACACAAGGAAAACGGGCTGAGCGTAGTACAGAACCGGACAGGGAGGAGAAAAGGAGACAAGTAAAAGGGTCAGCGTTGGAGCAAGCAAGAAAAAGTGACAGGGAATAATTTTTTCCTTCAGTAACGCAGAATAAAGAGGCAGGAAGTTATCGACTATGTCGTTCCGCCTCACACGATCTCGTGGTCATCAGAGAGTCCCTCTGGTAGAATGCGCAAGGGACCAAGTGATTTTTTTTCTTGATTGTTGGTGCAGTGGTGAGAGTGGAGGAAGAAGACAGAGAGTTGGTGAGAGATGATGACAGGGTGTTTTGGCGGTTAAGTTTTGATAGGGGGCTGCAGAACCAGAAAAAATTCAGGGCGGGTGATTCTCGGCAGTCACTATGCAGGAAACACAGCTCGGGAGAGAACCTTCTGGGAGAACACTTTTATATATGATGATTCTGCAGAACAAGAAGACAGACAGGTGGTTCTTTGAGGGAGTGGAGAATGTGCTGCCAGTCAGCGATTCAGCAGCAAGAGGAACTGTCCACAAGGTCTACGGCAGGACAGCAGTTGAGATAGTTAAATAAAAATGAGACCAAAGTCCAGGTTGTGATCAAAAGGCTACTTGGGTCTGAAATGAGACATCAAACAGTTGCATGTCTGAAGTTGAACTCTGGAGAACTAATCCAACACTCTTTTATATTCTGCTTCTCTCCCACTTTCTTTTTCCACCTTTTCTCTCTCCTTCACTCATGCATACCCAAGCAAGGCTGACCTGGAGGTTTGCTTTTTCCTCGTCTCGCAGTCATGCCCAAGCAGCACCAGACGAGCGCGTTGAATGGCAGTGACTTCTTCCCTGCGCTGCTTTCATTGCCGATCGCCGGCTGTGGCGGGAATCCATCGCGGCCCCGTGGAAATTTCGTCAAACTGATACCGATTCGTGACATCCAAGGGCCAGGCACCACATGGGAAGTCTAGCCGGGACAGGACTAGCGCTGAGCTTAAGCACCCTGTTTGCGCGCGAACTGCCTGGCCGTCTAACCCGAAGCCGCCTAGTCTGCTACTAGCGCCAGAACATGCCCTGTACGGAGCGTGAAATTTGACAGCAAGACCGCCCTATGACGTCTGCGCTGGCAACCCATTACATAAGACGCATCATTATTTGGCCGGTCGCCTGACTAAGCCCGCTGTCTGCGGCGTCTGATTGGCCAGGCCTGCGGAGTGCCAAGGTGGCGGTGCACGACCTGCAGCGGGCTGGATTGGCTGAAACGGGCTGCAACCCCGTGACTAAGAAAATGCCTCATTCGGCCAGACCGCTGCGGACACTCAAGGTCGCATCTGGCTGTCAGGCGACAAGCAACGGGTTGAACATCAACAGCCACGCAGGAAACAAGAATCGACCAGCGTTCAGTCTCTGGTTCTCATCAAAGCTACAGCCGTCACTAACAGAGTTTCCAGCCAAAACAAACTCTCCTTGTTCTTTGAAGATGCGGAACCGGGCCGCGGGAATTAGACGCGGCATGACGATATTGGGCCGTGTTCCGAACTTTTCGGGCTGCACTTTTCGTGGACTCGGAACCTGAGAGTATCAAGACGGAATAGATGGCATTACCACCATTGGTCTGCCAGAGACGGGGTATCAATCATCAGTGAGAAGGACAGGCGAGCATGATTTGAGATACGAGAAACCACAAAAAGGTTAAACAGGAAGCGGGATTTGGAATCCAGGAAAAAAGAAGCAGAGAGGCGGTCAACTTGGACCGCAAGAAACTTTTCCAGCGACAGGACCAAGGCCAAATCAAACTCTGGGGGAAATAGAATACTCCGTAGATGGTCGTCCAGAGCGTAATCAAAAGTATGCAAGAATGTACATGGTCGAAAGTAAAAAAAGAAGAAAAGATGCAAAAAGAATCCACCAAAAAGTGTGAGCTCCCCAAAAAGCTCAGATATGCCCTGAGCTCATAACTTCTCTCTCGACCACCTCGCCCTCGCCATCGTCTCCGGTTCGCCGTCGCTCCAACACCCAGCAATTCGCTCCAGAGTCATCAGTCTCCTTCACGTAGCTGATGCTTTCCGTTGCGCTATTGCTGCGAATGTGCCTCCGAATCATCTCTGGCGATCTCGACTTGGCGTACGGCTCCATGTTCATCGAACGTGGCCGCTCAGCGGACCGGAGCCTGAGCGGAACGTCCCCTAAGCCTCCGCTCGAACCAGATTCACTGTCTTTTTGGTATGAAGTGCCAGCATCTGCCCAAGGCGGCGAACCCAGTCCACCTGGCGAATGCAGCCCGTTTGCACGCTTCTGATCAGGTAAAGCTTTGTGAATACTTGAAAAACTTCCAAAACTAGAGCCAATTGGGGCGGAAGGAGACTGCGGAGACTGGCCCGTTTGGCTGGTAGCATTGCTCCGGAGGCTGCCATTGCTGCCACCAAACGCCCCCCGTCGAAGCTTCATCAGAGCCGTTAACGAAATCTCGTCGTCGAAATGACCCATATCGAGGAGCTGTGACAGCGGAGGGCTGGAAATGGATGGATTGGACTGCGGTCCACCGTGCGGCGCTAACGAGACGATCGAGTTCCTTGTACTCCATTCACTGCGTTCAGTGATCGGCGTAAGGCTCGGCTCCTGGAAATTCGCCCGAGCACTGTGATTCCTCTTCACCCCTTCCAAGCCCAACGTGCCAAAGTAACCCCCAAGCACACGCTCACCGTCGCAGTGAGGATGTGAATGTGCGTAGAACCCAAACTCCTGGCCATAAAGTCCTTCATCGTCGTTTTCAAGCGCTTCTGCGTTAGCCGCCGCAATCATGGGATCATCATCAAGATCATCCGCGTCGTAAAAAGCAAAGTCATCAAATACATCGTCGGGTGCCATCTCAATGTTCTGGCTCGTGTGCCGGCTTTCACCGGCGGTTAAATCAGGATGAGAGTCCTCAGTTGCATCACGGTCATCAGACGCTTCGCTTCCGCTAAAACTTCGCTCAAACCGTCCTTTCAGCGCCGCTTCGTTCGCAGCCTGTGCAAGCGCGTCATGATATGCCTGCAGGTTTCCCTGTGTTAATCCCCGAATCGGTTCCTCTGGCTCTTCTGAGGTCGATTCTTCAAATTCCAAACCAGCAGGCTGATCGGTGATTTTGTTAGCATCTCCCGGTGGCGGTTCACATCGTCGAGAGTCTATTGCAGTATCCCTCACGTCAGGCTGATTCTCAAGTATCGCAGGAAGTACGTTGTTTGCCTTATTCTTGCGCTCGTACAAATGGCTAGCTTCATCATCGAATACAGATTCGTCAAAGCCCCCTGTCTCCATATCCTCTGGCAAATCACCAAACAAGCCATCGTCATAGTATAACTCATCCTCATCGTACATCGTATGCGACGCGACTGACTTGTTCGTCACTTGCGGAGCTTGCTGGGCCAGGAAAGGTTGATTGGTGTCTATAGTAAGTGAAGGGGTCATCAGCGCCGATGTCCTCTCAGTATTCGTAGAAAGCATTCCAGCTCCACAAGAGGGATATGGCTCCTGTAATTGTGAAAGTTGCGGAGAAGGTGCGCCTTCCGAGCTGATTGGACTCAGAAGGAATGAAGATGTTCCCGGCAGGTTCAGTGGCTGCACAGCATTTATATCTAAATCTCCATCCTCGTAGTCCTCCGCGTCAGCGTTAACCCCAGGGATCTTTTCTTCCAAGCCATCGTCGTCCATCATTGCATCATAATCAAATTCGTCAGACTCAAAACCATCAGCAGCAACTTCGCTTCGCTCCTTGGCCTTTCTCGCAGCTTCCTTTTCTTTATGCTTCTCTTCCAGAAGCCTTTCTTGAGAGGCAGAGTCACCTCCTGCCATGTCAAAACTAAATCTCGATGCACTGCTTGTCAAATGTTTAGGAAGCCCCGTCGGAGCTTGTGATGGCGGTTCGCGAACTGTCGGTGGCCGCGACCGTAAAGGATGTGGTGCCTCTGCCTCCGCTTCGTGGGAGGTTTTAGGAGGCGCCGAAGGTACCTCTGGCAGTGGCTTCTCGTCACGTTGCGATGGCAGAGTCGAGGGAAGATTACGCGCGAATACAGGGAGTGAGTAAGATGTGCCTTTGGTTTGTGGAGGGCTGTCCTGACTGCTGGCGGGCTTCGCATTGCCGTCTTCAAAGTCCTCTTTGAAGACGGGTTTATGTTCGAACCGGCGACTTCTACGCGAAGCCTGCGCAGAACTATCTGAGTAATAGCCTTCTTCCGTACGTAGTGATGGTCTACCATGATCTCTCGGATATGGTTGCGTGTTGCTGGAAATAGGGTGAGGCCGGGGTCGGGGGTTGGAGAAATCGTGGAAGAGCTTTCCACGGATCCTAGGGTCATAGTCATCGGGCAACGCTGGAAGCGTAAGCTTTCCAATGTTGATATCTTCAGCTCGTGTGTTCAACTGCGCCGATCGTCGACGAGCCAAAAGAGCCATCGGGTTCAGCAGATGGAATCTCATCTTGCCGCCGCGAGACGACGACGATTCGTGCACGACATCATAGCCACCATCTCGACGAGACGTGGAATTTTCCGGTTTATGTTCTCGAAACGGCAAATTCGATATCCCACCGCCAACGTCAGATGTTTTGCCCTTCCCAGCTCCTCCGGTTGAGGGCACCGGAGCAGCTCCAACCTTTTGTCCGCCAAAGCTTCGCTTCCATGATGATATCCCCTTGTGTAGTCCGCCGTCGTGATGGTGCGGTTTTTGGATATTCGTCAGGCTCGAAAGAGGTTCTAAGCTTTCACCCGAACTCGAATGAGGCCTAGAAGGGTTGCTCGCAGGACGTAAGGACGGAGTGCTATTCACTTGTTCGAGCTCCAAGCCCGTGGCCGGCTCTAGCGCACTATCTGACGGAATCTCCCTCGTCGTCTCTGTCCATGGGCCCGTTTCAAATATCGAATCCGTGAGCTTGGTCGTGCTGGCGGTCGGGGGCAGCTGGGGAAAGGTATGGGTGGAAGGCGAGGCAGCTGTGGTTGACGATGGGCTCGGGCGGCGATGATCACGACGCAAGTAGGAGAAAACGGTGGATGGCGGCATTCTCCTCGCTGGACCGGAGATGCCTCTGGGCCGATTGTGCTTTCACCAGGAGAAATCGATGATGCCCAAATGGGCGGCAGCTTGAAGGTCCTGGATGTAGTCGCTCGATCCCTGGGGTTGGTCAATGAGCTTTACCCCGCGAGATTCTAGCCGTGTTGCTTCGTTGCGTGTCCGCGATTGCAGATAAATCATAGCAATAATCGACCATCGTTGGATTTCGCATGAGAAGCAAGAGAGCCAAAGTCCTGAAACCACAAACAAACGCGGGTTAGATCAACACTGTCGATTTGATTTTCAACAAATTCCTCGAAAATCAACCCCCCAAGAAAACGCTTCTGTCCATTGTTTACGAACCAAAATAATGAGCTGACAAGGATTGAATTTCAATGGCGTCGAGCTTAACTGGGAACTGCAGCTTGATAAGATTTGCTCACAAACAACAATGGAGAGCCAACAAATGCGCCAGATTTACATTGAAATTGAACAGAGGGTTGCTGGTTCGGCTATTATTGCTATTTATGATGGAGTTTGCTGAGTTTGGTTTGCTATGTACATTTAGAGCATGTCAGGCAAGTTGGCTGTGATAATTAGATAGATGTTATGGATGGATGCTAGCTAAAAACTCCAGGGGGCTATGCAAATTCTTGTGCTACGAAGGACAGGGAATTAAAAAAAGGTAATACGACATTAACACGGATCGCTATTAAAAAGGCGGCAAAAAAAATAAAAATGAAAGGAAAAGCTCCGGCAGACCGTGCCAGTTCAATGTCCAAAAAACTCGCTCATAAACGGTGTAGCAAAATTGAGTCGCGTCGGAGGTAGATATGTTTAAATGTAGCTTCAACATAGGAGTTGAGTAGTCTGGTTGAGGTCACTGCACACCAAGTCGCCAACGGTCGATCATGTCTCTCTGCTTCTGATCGATCACGGGTCCTGGCTGGAGACTGGGACGATAGCTCGGTTGGGCGTAGAAGTGCGGATTCAAGTTCACGGCTGATAAACCGTTCCCGTACGCAGGAGCAATGAGCCCGTGAGCATTATACGGCCCCATACCGCCATTCATTTCATTGCCAAATTGCAAAAGGGGACCGTTCGTGGACACCCGGGACAAGCGGTTTGTTGCGACCAGCGACTGTCGACTTCCCGCCGCTCCCAAGCCTGCAGGATGGACGTGAACTTGCGATTGCGGGCCCACCGGATGCGCTTGAAGGACATCGGCGAGACTTCGTCGTGAAGAAAGCTTATCCGGAGCATTTGGATTGCCGGCTTGGGCTTCTGCTTGAAGCCGTTTCCGCCGTTGGCCCAGGGTTTCCTCCTCGGGTTCACCCCCATCCTCGCTTGCTGGCTTCTCGGGGGGTTTATCATCCCCAAATCTCGAGAGCAGCTCGCTCGCAAAGTCTGAACCGGCTTTCTCTTCCCGTGCTCGTAATCTTCTGACGCGCTGAGCTAGAGTCTCCTCTTCGTCGCTCTCTCCATCCTCCAGCCCAGGGATGTCAAGTGTATATGCAGTACTTGCTCGCTTGGCGGGAGGTTGAGAATATCCCACTGGAACCGGGGGCGGGCGGGGAGCAGGCGGCGGTTCACCGCGAATTCGAGCCCGCCGGCGACTTAACGGCTCATTTTCTTCCAATTCCAGTTTCTCCATAAGGCCCAAAGGACGGTTGTCATTTTGCTTAGTCTTTTCGGGGAAAAGCAACGCAAGCGGAACATCATCATCGTCAGGTTCCCGGCGGTCAGCAAGGTCAGGATCTTCCCAGGCCAGGATGACATGCTTCTGGTTCCGATTCTCGCGTTGACGCTGTGCGACAGCATCCAGCTCAAGCAACGTCGAATGCATGCCGTTAGGAAACGCAGTGGCAGCCGTGCGGTTTCGCTGCTTCTGCTCTTGCTTCCGCATTTGTAATTCAGCCAACAAAGTCGTTGGCGGGCCGACAAAAGCCTCTTCATCTTTACTATCATCACTGTCACTTTCAGAATCATCCTGTTGTTGACCCTGAGGATGAATAAAATGGTCAGAGTCATCTGCATCACGTTCGTAGGAGTTTCTGAATGGAGTTGCCTCGTCAGGCCCGGGTTTGCCTTCAGCGTGGCTTTCGGATTGTCCTGAGGGGTTGCGGTTGTGAGTAGCTTCTCCTACACCGAGGGGATTTTCAGAGAAGCGTTTCTTCTCAATCTTATTTTTCTTTTTCGTTTTCTCTTTGCCATACACTTCGGCGCCGATGTGGCCAACGATGGGATGATCAGTAAATGCGCTAACCGGCGCAGAAGCTGCAGCATCGAGAATACAGTCTAAAGTAGCAACGGCGGAATTGTCTCTCACCGTGATATCCAAATGCGACGGCGGCTGGTCAAAGAAGGCGCTAGCACGGAGTTGTGGTGGCATTTGTGAAAGCCTCTTGCTCTGTCTAGCCGGAGGTTCGCCTTCTTTTTCGTTATTCGGCAACCAGACTGCTGATTTTCGCTTATCGATGGGCATTGAATTCATTAACTGGGTGCGACGTTTCTCCTGCTCCGATGCAGCATGTTGCTTGGACAGCCGCTGGGGTAGGTTCAACACCATCGGTACCGGGGCAGGATAGTAGACCATATTTTCACCAGGCGGTGGCTCCTTGTGCGCTTGGGGCAAGCTTGCGAGGGGAGGCCTACTTATTGAAACTCGTCGCGATTGAGATTTTTCACTTGAATGGGCCGTGAAGTGCACGCCATCGAAATCTTTGAACAGATTGGTAGCTTGTTGATACGTGTCTGTAGACCCGGCACTGCCAGGGCGGTGCATTTGTTCTTCATCGATAGGGACTCCCATGTTTTCTTCGTGATGTTGTAAGGGATGTGACTGTAATTGTAGGGAATGTGGATTCGGCGGGGGAGGTATCGACGCCGGAACGGAGGAAATCTGCTCAGGGTTGTTGAGCTGGTCCTCGTTTTCAGGCTCAACCACCCGCGCCAATCGAGATGCGACCGAGCCGGAGCGTAAACGAGCAGCAGCTTGCGAAGACGGCGAAGATTGCACTGACCGCCGTGGAGATGAAATATGTCCTCCTGGAGAATAGATACCGGAACTGCCCAGAATCGGCCCCGTTCGCGAACCGATGGATGGCTTTCGCGGCCCAGACGATATTGACCCTGCTGGAGATCCCAAAGCTGGAATGTTTCGCCTTGATTCGATACCTTCAAGATCATCTCCGCGCTCCAAGGCAAGGCTGAGACGTTCGGCAGTCTTCTCTAGTCGTTCGACGTTTCCGACGTAGGCTCCCTGCAGCGACTGGAGATCTGGGGTTGGATGGCACAATGCCGGCCCATCCGTTTTGGGACTCTGCAGGATTGGCTCCGAGGGTTCAGGAGAGGAGGACGGGGTGTTTAAAGGGGGCGGTTTAGATAGATCGGCTGGTCCGTCTCCCTGAGCTGTTTTCACATGACAATCACGTTCAGATTTACTGGCCCGACCAACAACCTGGTAATCGTCGTCCTCCAGCATGTCATAGCTTGTAGTCGATGCCCCTCTGGAGCGTATTACTGACTTCAAGGATATGGAGCTCGGTTTCTCGGTCTTTGCAGCGCTCATGAACGAGGAGCCGCCCAAGTTCTCGAAATCGATCGACAGCGGCTCGAAGGAGGTTTTAGGAAGGGGGGAGGGTTCGGAGGCATCTGAATCAGAAGCAGCGTCGATTTCATTCTGGGAGACGGCATTGTACGCCATGCTGTCGAACTGGTCGGTATTCCGCAAAGGGCGTCAAGTGGTCAGCATTGAGCGCTGGGGTTCCTGTGAGAATGCAGTGAGTTGTATCCAAGCAAACAACGGTGGTCAAGGAGTCACAAGGGTCATCAAGGTTGCCACAGTAAGGATCGGTAGAGGCTGCAAGATCGATTTCATCCTTGGTGTTCAAGGGACACAAAGACCCCTGAAGGACGCGGCAAATGCTGTGTGGATGGGACGCAGAAAAAGAATGCAGCTGCAGGGCCCTGGTAGAGTGAGACAGGCGGTGGCCGGGGGGTACTTCTAGTGCCCACGGAGCCCAGGCCTCCAATCCGGGATGGTCTAACGGTTATGATTTCCGCTTGTCAGCTTCTTCGGTCGCAAGCGCGGGAGACCGGGGTTCGACTCCCCGTCGCGGAGTGATCTTTTTGTCTTCAACGAAATTTGGCCTGTATGGGTGTGAATGCAACAATAATGTGAATTACGCATTATTCAAAATCTATCTTTTTGCTGACTAGACGCAAAATTAACTAACTACTTGTACGGAGTAGTGGGCGCTGGCCACCCGGTGTGTGCACTGAATATTTGTATTCTCGAATATATTCAGGATAAGATGCCCACCCCCCTTTTCGCCCATCTTATAGATTTTCAACCCACTCCATTAGAGCTCCATTTCTCAACAAATTTCTACCAAAGTTGTCATTCTATTATACAAGCTTCCATACCAGCCTGGAGGACCTCCACCGCATTCTTTTTTGCTAGTAAATCAGGTTAATATTGTTGATTGAACATGACGTTCTAAGACTTTTACTTCATTCTGAGTCTTCTGAATGAATTCAATATCTGCAAACTGTGTATTAAAATTCAATACCACTTTCTTCTTGACTTTTAATCTCTATAGATCTTTCAGCTAACTTGTGAGTTTGTAATTTGAGATCTGAAGCAACATCTGCACTGCATTTGAGTTTTGTAAAGTCTTGCTAATCTTTCTAAAGAAATCCCACAAAATTGCATGGAATGAGGGATCTCTCTATCCCTTACTCTTTCATATTGGTTGAATCAATAAAGAATGATCTGCTTGGGCATATAAGCATGATTATTTGCTTAAAGAATATATGAACAGAAATAACAACCTATACTAATATCTTCTGAATAACCAAAGAATATCACCTCAGTTCTCATCTCTGCTTCCCATCCTGATTCCTGTCTTGTTGACGGGTGTTGAAAGCCCGCTTGTCCCCAGCTGAGATGGTTGCGAGAACTTTGGAACAGAACAATATTCATCCTCCTCCAATCTGGCACTGAAACAATCTTGACTCTTCTCTGTAGTGCGTACCAGTTCCCTATTCACTAACTGCACTCATTTATGATGACAGACAGAAGGTGAAGATGATAAAAGAGAAAAACCAGAAGTGATGAAATTTGGGGAAAGCAGAATAAACAGGTGGGAACTATATAGTATTGGAAAGGCCTCTTGCTACTAGCTAAGATTGTCAGCCAATATTTCCAGCAGTTCAGATGCCTAGGGTTGTCTGGCCACAGGGTTTGGGTTGACCGGGCACTTGTAAAACCACTTTGTGTTCCAATTGTTGTCTTGGATACCCGTGTTGTCATATTGTGGTTCCTATACAACCATGTCAGCACATCGACTGCAGATAATCGTGACAGGTCCTACAGGTTGACTTACATTGCCGATGATGGCCGAGCAAGCACCACTACCGGAAGTGGACCCATCACTGCCATGAGAGAGCTCAATATCTACAGGAGAACCGTCGTTTTGAATGATGAAGCTGTACATAGTCATGTCAGATTCAGTTACCAAAAAGCTCCAGAGAAGGAGGCGAAACAGGAGAGGATGGAGGCTATGAAAGCTTACTCAATTCTGATTTCTCTCTGAAAATCGTGCGAATGTTCTAGACCCCATCTGATCTTCGTACGCGAGAAGATGGTCTTGTCCGTTGGGGGTGGGTTGTCGGGATCGGGAATGATGAACGCGGAAGGGTTCAACAAGCCAACTTCACCCCAGTCCGAGTTAACAATGAGCGTGCACTTGGTGTGGTGGGTGGCCGGGTTCTCCACGATCCAGCTGAAGGCTTTTTCGACGTCTCCGGCGCGGAGATTCAGCGTGTCATCCATCGCGGCGGTCATAAGTTCCCAAAGACTCATTGTCTGCATAGTCATGACCCCCGGGGTGGTTTGAGAACTCTTAGTCCAGGATGCGTAACTGGTGTAGACATCCGTGGTGGTGGGATCGGAAGCAATTTTGGTCCCAATGCTTGTGTCCCCGCCCTGGCAGGAGCAGTTTTTTTGTACTGATGTCTCGAAAGTCTTATACTGATCTGTTGTCTTGATGGACGCATCGAAGTTTCCGCTGGCGGTGAGACCATTGAATTGGGCCTTGATGTCAGCTCCGAAATTAGTATTAACGGAAGAGTCCTCATTAGATGCCCAGACATGCTACAGCACAAATAAATGAATCAGCATCCTTAAAACCTCACCGTGCATGAGCGACTTACCAGTTGGAACCGTGACCCATAAGTTGTGCCAGTAACAACATGGGATCCAAAGGTGCCAAAGAAGGTCTTATAGGTCTTCACAACATCTGCTTTCGTGGAGTCAAATGAAGGCAATTTTCCCACGTGCCATGCAAGCTCTTTGGTATTGATTTTCGGCAAAGTTTTCGAGACCAACCTCCAGGAGGACTTGCCTGAAGTTAAACATGAAATACTGGTAGCTCGAATGGAAGGTCTTGCTAATGGAGTAATTGGCAGATGCACCAGCGGAGACCGCCAGGTATTGGCCAGAAAGAGAGGCATCAGCTTCCAAGTTACTGGCAGCTACAGATCCATTGGTGTAAGAGGTCTGGGAAGCTATTTTCTCGTCAGAAATGCAGATACCAAAGAACCTGGAGGCCATAAGCCTACTTTCCGAGTTACCGGCATCGGCAGCAACATTAACATTATCCGGTACGGTCCAGGTGACGCCGCCATAGGTTTGCACCGTGCCACCTCGCTTGAGCTCGATAATACGGATAGCTCTGAGCACGTGTTGGGTAACCTGGGGGCGGTTAGCCTCTCATTCTCGCTCTTCGGTGACGATACACACAGTAGTAATGTTGGTGGGCGTGATTGATGTCAAGTCGAGGCCGTAGCCAAGCCAAGAATGGGGGGGGAATGGAGCTGTATCAGCAGCCATACTCGGTTATTCCTTGCTCAAGTGGAAAGATTTGGGTACGTTGCTTGGTCTGTGGGTAACTCAGGATGTGAAGAAGACGGCTTGCAAGAGAACAACTTGTATGAAGCAGCCACGGTCTTTATAGGAAATCTGAGCGGCAAAAGTGTTGAAGCAGTCGACAATGCAACATCATCGTTATATTGGGTATGCATGGCTGGCGAGAATCAAATCCATACTACCACACACTCCAGGACCTCTGGTTTGCATGGCCTCGGGCATGATAGGAGTATGTTCGCTTGCATTGTTCGTCTAACTATCCGTACGGAGAAGTCCGTGGAGAGCAACAACGAATGCCGGTCAGTTTGTTGCAGATCAATTTATGCAGCCCGCTATAATGACTATTGTTCCGTCGCCAAGGCTGCCACCCCGACCTGAAATTTAGCGGATTGGGTTGGCTGGCTGAAAGATGTATGGACACATCGCCATTCACATTTGTGGTAGCTGAGCAAGAGCGCATTGGGCCAATGCTGGTAAAACGGTTTCAAATAATTCCCTCAACTGCATGCTTTGGTAGTTAGTGACACTCTCAGTAAGAAGAAGAGATGTACTCACTACTTTTCCCTCTCAGTTCCGCAGCTCACACACTATGCCTGCCTGACTCTTTTCCATGATCAGTTTCCACAAATTCTTTATCAAGTTTGATATTTTTCAGCACTTATCCACATAGTAGGAAAATGGTCAAGGCAAGCAAGCGGACATACACCGCGGGCCAGAAATCAGCATCGACCCGAGCATGCCATGCACCTCCTTCTCCCGCGGATACACTAGGCACGGTGAGAAGGCAAGGTTATCAGGGGCATATGGCAATGTCTCCCGAACATGGCTGCTTTGTAACCTCCAAAATCAAAACGGTGGATGGTAGGTTGGAAGGCATCCTTCCTCCACAGCTGATTTACCACTCTGGGCAAGTTGCAGGAGTACACTGCTCCCTCGGGCTCGATTGGAAATCGGAATATCACAGGGATAACCCAGTTTCTGATCCTCTATCAGGTCTACATGCTGATCTCATCAAGCTATGCAAAACTGGGGAATCTAGCATCTCCACAGCAAACACAGCGAAATTCAGAGGCCTGAGAAGCTGCAATGCAGATCATGCGCAATATCCATGCAACTGGCACCACCCTGAGGAAATGTGCAGTTTTCACCGATAATCAGACAGATATGCAGGTGATACTGAGATTTAAGCACTCATTGGGACAGTACATCATCATTGAAGCAGCACCGGCGCTTGACAGGCTGCAGGATTTCAGATGGGAAGTGCAGTTTCACTGGCTCCCTGCATATATTGGAGAGCTAGGGAATGAAGGAGCAGACAGCCTGGCAAAACAAGTAGCTAGCCTCGTCTCAGTCACTAAACAGCCGGAAATAGACTCTATTGAAGATATTCCACTTAGTAGACTGAAAAGCTACTAAGGTTGTCTGGCGTTGTAGCTGAATGGCCTCGTTACGGACGCCGATGGCGACTACGTTGTCCACCATCCATCAGGCGATGAAACGCGAATAGGAAACATCCCGGGAACGGGCAATACACGGCAGAGAGTTCTTCAGACTTGGGATCCAGCCCGGAAAAGTAATCCTGGACACATACCGCAGAGCTGGTGATGGCTGGGAAGCAAAGGGCCTGAGCGGAGAGGAGAGTCGTTTGATAGGGCGAGGAGGGAGGTGGAAAGGCGAGGAGGGAAGGGAAGAAGGATCTTTGATTCGAGGACGGAGTATTTTAATATATATTCCGTATATGCGCAGTGGTTTGATGTGTTCAAAGGTTCATTTTGACTTGCGTACTCCGTAGTTAAATAACTAACTAGTTAGTTAACCCCGGCGCAGCGACACCCTCGAAAGACTTGGCAGAGCAAGAACCCGGCGCCAAATAGGTCATCATCTCCCTCCACGCCCACGGCCCGCCGTTGTTCACGCCCACCCTCACATCCTGCAATCCCGATTCGACAAAACTCCCTGCCCTGATTGCTCAACACATCGGAGGGTGGTGCTCCCCCAGGACAAGCTATACGATTCAGAGGCTATGTCCCCTGGAATCTAGAGACCACCTCCGGCAATGGCCCAATGTCGCCGGGAAAAAGAAACCTTCACCAAGAGTGGTGTTTCCTGGAAGTTAGAGGGATGGAAGGGGCCGCAATGCTGATGATATAGTTTAAACACTTCTAGTCTCCATATAATACATGCTCGCTCTTGCATAAAACATCCCACTGAGTAATGCCACTGCAGATATTTTTCCTTTGGTTCAATCAATAGGACGGTTATCCCTGATTCCTATCAGCTCAAGGCTGCAAGGCTGTGCTAGTTGAAGGGCCTGTCAATGTCCTTTCATGACACATATTATTCATCAAGCAGCCAGCCATGGTTTCTATGGCCTCTGAAAACGGCGGTCCGAGCCATAGGCACCCTTCCTCTCGCATCTGCCGTACACTGCGACGGGTGGAAACATCCTGCGCGGGTTGAAGCATAATGGTTAGTTATATAACATGAAGGATGGGATGGATGTACCCTCATGACGAGGTGACGCAGCCATTTAATTTCTTAGGTAGGTCACGATTTCCGGTGGCCTCTTAAAAATTGAGGTCCTAACTCATAAGCGCCGGGCGTTCGACCGAAATCGAGAGCTGGTAAGGAGACAGACTGATTCGGGGATCGCATTTCTGCATTTCTGGCGCATGAATCATGCAGGCAATGAAAACGGCGCGCTTTGGGGGATCGTCCCATTCGGAACCGGAAAGAAGCTAGTCAAAAGGGGCCCCATCATGAAGTGTCAAGTAAGTTACAGTAGTTCTTTGGACTTCTCTCATCTGTTGATGGGGTCTTATGGCTGTGGGAGAAACTAACTAGTTCACCACGAGTTATCTTCCCACTCCACCCTTGAGAGCCGACTCTCCTCTAGAAGCGCCCATTAGTAATCCGGAATGGTCTAACGGTCATGATTTCCGCTTGTCAATTTGTTGAAATACACTATCAACAAGCGCGGGAGACCAGGGTTCGACTCCCTGTTCCGGAGTCCTTTTTTGCGCTCTCAGGAAGAAGGCCTCGCGCGCCCGCTAGTTGACTAGTGAACCGTTCTACCCAGGCCTTTGTTTTCAAGTGCTTCCTCTTTTTTTTGTGTGCGGATGTGTGAGAATGGGTTTGAGGTTTAAAATCCCAACATCCCCCAGCGCAGACTGCTTCAGGCCCCTTACTATTCTTCCTTGAACAAATTGGCTTCTTCTAGAATCTCGAGAGCCTGCGTCCATCCTGTGGCTTGTCTTGTGACACATGTGAGTGTATCCAGGATTTCAATGATCGCCCGGAAGAGGCGTAGACGGTCGAACCTAGACATGGACGAGCATCAGCATTGATAACTCCGCTAGCGGTTCACTTTGCTTTTACCATGAGATACGATGGTTCCTGGTTCGGGCCCTGAGAGGTGCCTGAACTTTGCCCGCCCACACCATGCAATTGACTTTCCATGACCCCAAGGGCTTATATATCCATGAACCCGCTAACTACCATCCTTGCCTGGGGTTGCCTTTACGAAAACTATAAACCCGAGGGTTCTTCTATATTGTGACAAACGCCCCTTGTTAAGAGGTAGAAGATACCTTTTTCTGGGGTCAGGAGCGAAAAGTCAACCTTAAACCCCTGTGGTGATCAAAGCTATGCTCCCATAGATCAGGTCCCGCAGCCTGAGCCAGACTTTAGGCTCAAGGTGAGCAATCGCGGCACCCCCTCCGAAGCAATAAATAGCGGTGTCCAGTTTGGAATTCCGGATAGCAAGCCCTAAAGCGTCTGCAAACGGCCTGACTCGCGCCGTGATGTCAAATACATTGTCCGGGAAAACCTTTACAACCTCTTGGTGGCCTAGGTGAGCTGCTGTTCGAAGAGCATTGCCCATGAAAGTCCGCGCGTTAGCCATTCTGGTCCCATGATGGATATATCGATCCACGATACGGGTCCTGCCACAAGTGGCAATAGCAGCAAGGACTGGATCCCTGCCATGGTTGACGCCTGAGTACCAGCTAATATCTGATCCTGAAAAGAATCCGTGGCCCCGTTATCTAGAAGTAAGCAAGCCATTTCTGAGTTCCGTGCGCACAAACTGAGGACCCGTACCAACCAATATATTGACGGCTGGGATTTAAGAAGCGGGCCACGCTCTAAGTTTTATGCTCTTGCCATTTAAAGCCGCCACACCGGGAACTGCAGGATCGGCTCCTCTTGAAACAAAAATACCACAGGTTGTACCTAGTGATAATTTCCCGCTCCTATATTTAGCACTTATATCCGCTCTCCGAACTAGAATAGACACGAGAGCACCGTGATGGTAGCCTCGGTTTAGTGTAGCTCCATAGTCGAGAAGAAGAAGTCAGTCTTCATACGTCTGCTAATAGCGGTAGCCAATAGCGGACGTCGGGTATGATTGTCAATACTGCGCGTGGCAAAAAAGCCTACAACTTTGTTGCATTCATTCGAAGCAGCGGAATGTGAGAGCTCTGCCTCGCGGCTCTCCAATATTTTCCAGCTCCTTAACAACATGCGTAACGAATCCTTGGCATCATTAAAGACGGCCGCGAAGAGAACCGCTGCTGTTGATTCCTGTGTCAATCTTGGTCCGTAGCCGAGGAGAGACTCCAAGCAAATCGATTTTTTCACTGTTGATTGCCCAAATAAACGCGGCATAGCCCAAAAGCTCGCCATAAGCGGACTCGTCAGCAGTCTTTGATAGAGCACGCACCTCTTCTAGATCATCATTTTTTTTTAATGTCGGCTACAAGAGAAGTGTCTTCTCGCTCTCCGGTATCCCGATAGTCTTCTTGCTCTCGGTCAGGTCAAAGGGTCTGTCCGGCTACTGGATTAATTCGTGAGCTACGGAGTCCGTTGAGAGCACTGTAGGTGTGCCCTGACGGGCACGTGATATCGCGTTTCGGCACTTGGCGCGTCGCCAGATATAACTAATTCGAGGAGTTCCGGTCACCGCGAGAATTCGGATCGAAGCGGCCGAGGCCCTTTGACTTCGCAGCAATGGCGTACTACGATATCGACGAGATTCTTACAGACGCCCAGGTGGGTTGCGTACTTTGTACAAACCATGGCGGCTGTGCGCTAATCCCTCATACCGCATTCCAGAAACTTCCCTGCACGTTTGAACTTGACGTTCCAGCCCTGGGGTTTCTCGACGGGAACCCGGGCGAAGATGTAAGTTATAGTGTGTTTTGAAGAGAGCTTTTCCGACTGCTGACTCCCACTCCGTAGATCAAAACTGGCACCCGGTTAGATGTTCCTCTATGGCTGGGAGTCATGCTTGCTGTGGGGTACGACCATGCGGTTCTGTACATATCAACTGTGAGGACCAATGCTAACATTCGTATTCTCTGTTGGCAGAGCAAAGGCCGGCTCCGATCCGCTGGTGACTTTGGATATTCCCAAGGCCTTGTCCGAACCAGTCATGAACGCACTCAAGGCTGATCCTCGGACCGTGGATCTTCGTGCTTTGGCGTCGCACTTTTACAGGTTGGGGGTGAAGATATTGCAGCTGTTTGAGGAAGAGGAAATGGTGGAGATTCTCAGTGATGTAAGCGACGTATTCATGCAGTTGACAACGGTGCGCTGACTCTTCCGTAGACTTTCAAACAGCGCGCAATGCAAATAGCGGACCATGCCCATAATCCAACGGGCGCTTTGGGAGGGGCAGTCGAATTCCTTCGTGGCCTCGATGAAACGGAACGACAGTGTAAGTGTGTCGAGAGCCGCATTTTCTCGACGTGTATTTTTCCGTTTAGAACTGATATCGAGCTATACAGTGTTTCGAGCTGCTCATGACGGTGCTAAAGAAACGCGTATCTGGGCAGGGGAGGCAAAGAAGTAGCGACTCAGCCTTTCTTATCGATTTTTTTTTTGGGCTCTGTCAAATGATTTTAAACGAGTGGCATGTCATGTTGGCTGGTGTTTGGGATCTTAACTACGGGATAAGAAAACGGTACGGAGTACAGTCGAGTTTTCGTCGGAAACGGCTGCTGGATCGTCGTCTCTTTGCATGACTCTGGCGCATTGACTCTGCAAACAGTGGGCTTGAGCATTGGTGTTCAATAGACCGAGAACCAATAATGAAACGTCGGTCCAGGGGTTCTTTTATGATATATGTTAATCATAGATAAAGATGGCCAGATGAGCATAGAATAAAGTGATCAACTGGATATCTGTATTCTGTACTGCATTCCCTAACAAAGAGATCATCCTAACTGCTAACTACTTTGTAGTTTTGATGTTGATCGACAGGCACGGCTGGCACCATCCATGGTCCCTCTAAAGCATGGCGTCCAGTCCAACCGGGGATTTTCAACCGGCGACTAGGGTGCGGGAGGCTGGTGGCTCCAAGGACTCCCTGAATCTTGTCTCACGAGCACGCTCCATGCCTTGCCCTGTGCTTTTTATCCCTGGGGCCAGTGATCAGTTAGCGAGTCGTAGCACAAAGTCCTGTCGAGGGTGCCCATCTTCGACAGAACCGGCCGTCTCTTGGGTTGTCTCTCGTGGAACCTCGAGTGTTCTTTTTTCCAGCGCCTCAAGAAGCCATTCAAACACGAGCGGGCAGGGTGGGGAACACGGCACCTAGCGTGAGGGTCAGACTCCAGAGTGCGCTTTGTGTGTGGTTCGCCAGCCTCCTGAACCACGCTACGCCTGCTGCACATCATCTTCTCAGCACATTTGAACTTGTTAACTAAGTGATTGCCTGCCCCTGAAACGCTGGGCTCAGCTTCCATTGCGTTGTGTTGCTTGAATCTCTTTGATCTTCCGACTGTTCCCTCACAACACCTCCCCCGGAGTTGCGTTGTCGCCGATTCACTGCCCTTCTGTCGGCAACCACCGTCACTCTCACCTCCATTGCTCAATGCGCACTCCCTCACTCTACAAAGAGGAGCTCTTCCCAGCTTCCAACATGGCCATTGCGCTGCCAAAATCCAACTGAAACAAGGAGAACTGCCCAGTGTGCGCGTCATCTCCCGGATCCCCCGGGCCCGTCGCATTTCCTGGCAAATCCCCGAATCATGGATTCGAGCACCCAGAGGCGTCTCTCCGGTATAAACGCGAGCTCCCCGTCTGCGCACTTTACGACTGTGACCGATCGCCGACATGAACTGGGTAAGTGGCATATCCATGGCCGAATTACCGAGTTTCGCAAGCTAACAGTCACTGGCCAAAAGGCCGGCCCGTAACCCCTGAAGCCGTCGCGCAGCGGAAATCAAGACGTTCGTCCCACCGTCTGTCAAAGGGCTCCGTCACCACCGTTCATGCAGGTATAATACAGTCCACATCGACCGTACCTGTCCCAAATCGTCTAACTGGTTGGCAAGACTCGAGAAACATGTCTAGTCACCGCTCCGCGGCACATCAGCCACATACCCCGAAGAGTAAGTCCGTGCGAACGTTCCTCAGCAAACCTTCACGCGGCTCGGAAATAAGAAATCGGCTAATAGTAATTTTCTTTGACTTAGGATCCGTCTCTACCCCTCACCATGTACATCCGAATTCTACCCTTTTGCATGATTTGATCAAGGAGCAACGCGCCGTGCGCGTGTCGCGTCCGCCAGGCACGTCAAAGCTTGTCCCTGATGGCCGATCCTCGCCCGCCCCTGATACTGTAGAAAGCGCACCGGCTTCGGAGAAGAACCGCAAATTACTCAACGCTGTCTCTGCTGGCTTGAAGGATCCAAAGGAGTTGGGACTCAGAGAAATGGATCAGGTGAATAACTACTCCTGACATCGAGAACTGCGCTCTAACACAACCCCTAGTATGTATCCAGAATTAATAAAGAAATATTCGACTTGAAACTCGAAATCGTTCACCGAATAGAGCATATAAACTCTCTCAAACAAAAAGTGGAGCGGATGGGCGAGCTGGAAGTGCGAGTCAAAGAACTTGAAGCTGTGGAGGTTGAGTTACAGGATGCCAATCAGGGACTACAAAAAGAGCTTGAAAAGCGAAATAGGGGCCTCTATGAAGCGGTTGGACTGATATGCGACCTGGAAAGCAAAATCGAAGCGATGGAATCCGCGCAGCATGGCGGCCCTGACTGCAACCCTGACGCGGTGTTATCTACCGAGACCCTCCAAATTAATCAGACGCCAAAAGTAATACCAATCATCGACGTCCCAGACAGGTCCTCATCTCGTAAAGGCACAACTTCTGCAATGGCACGCCGCTCTCGCGTTTTGTCAGTGCGACACTCTCGACGACAACCATCCTTCCTCCAGGATGAAAGCGAGAATACAAGTGCATTGCGGAGCCTCTACGTCGAGGATAGAAATAACTCCCGTCCGTTCAGCATATTCTCTGGGCGTGAATCAGAAGAACTGGACTCGCCTCGGTTAAGTGCTCTGAGCGAGTGCAGTGATTTAGATTTACTATCAAGCCCGCTAAAATTGGACGGACCTAGTGGGAACATAATTTCTCATACTGGTTCAATCAAATCCTCAGATCGGGAAACGGAAACTACTGGATTCACGGATGACATTAGCAGCAGATTCTCGCGGATTGAGGAATGGATACCAGCCGATGGGCCTTTGCCTGATACACGAGACTCGACACCTACTAATCATGAATCACCGGCTCCCCTACGCATCTCTCGAAAGCAGCCGATTCTTGGAGCTGCATTTGAAACCAAACGTAACTTGAAGGGCTCGAAATCACGGTCGACTCAAAACAATGCCGCATTTGGGGCACGGCTACCCCCCACACCTGACACCATGAGCACTACTTTCATTGACCCCAGGAGCCGGTCTAACCCAAGCATCATTGAAGAAAGAAGCTTATATGGACGTGGTCAAATTTTCTCTTCTGTGACCAGTGATGAATCTGTTGGCCGGCCTGGATCATCAGTAAACATGGCGTCTCGCCCTAGCACTGCTGATACAGCATTGTTCAATAGTATTGAGTGGAATCACCCAAATGTCGGACGTCACGGCAAAGCTCAACTCAATGGCGTATTCCCACCCCCGGGAAATATTCGCCAATCATCTGAACCTCCCCATGCGCACTCTTCTGGCCTTGATGGAACCCGGCGTGGCACTAACGATCGCGGTTCTACCTGGGATTGTGCAAACGAAAGCGAGTTCTCGTCTCGGCCTCAATATTCTCATTCTATAAGATCGAGATTATCGGATTCAGCTCTCTCAGATCCTTCACGCAGCAGAGCTGCAACGAATTCGGATATCTTGAGCCCAGAGGATTGGCTAGAAGCTGCGCTGCCTGTCTCAAGACATGTTATCTCTCGCCGGAGCGCTAGGGCGGGCATGGATAATGGCGTTGAAACCTCAGGAATGTATGAACCAGGGAATCAACTCGATGCGGATATCTCTATACCAGCTACACGTGCTCGACATAAAAGAATGTCTCCAGTGAGCCCCAAAACTCACATGCGCCGAGGGTTCACTTTCCGCTTTTTCAACCGCCCCAAAAACAACAACCCTATGGCGTCCGAACCGGTCGACGAAGAGCCAGTATCATCCCCAAGAAGTCCCCACGATAAACGTCCTAGCACCGCCCGCCGTCGTAGCATGAGACTGGAATCATCACCCACAACAACTCCACGAAACCCGAATGGATACCGTCCCTTATCCAGAAGCTCCGTGGGTCCCGACGAAACCTCAAGACCACGCACATCCAACAGCCTAGAGAACCTAAGACATTTCCGCCGTGGCTCTAGTGGCCTTTGGGGGTGGTTAAAAGGCTCCAAAAACTCTACTGTGCCCGGATCGCCTGGCAGGCCATCCTCTCAGCCCCCCGAGCGGCCGAGTTCAGCGTGTGGATTTGTGGGCAGGCCGGATTCGCGGGCGGATTCTTATACCGGTGGACGCTCCTCGAGGGACGGTCCGAATGCACACCAGCGTCGGGCCCGGCATCCTCTAGCTGCGGAGCTTACGAAATCCTGAGCGCTACCTGATTCTAATGCGAGACCTGGGGTCCCAAGTTCGTTGCGAGCATCACTGAAGCTTCTAATATCAAATACTTGACGTTTCCCCAATTGCCTACCTATTTACCGGACACCACTCTTGATGACCTTTGGGTGACGTGGTGTTGCGCATCCTTCTAACGACCTTTGCCATTTTCGATTCGTTTTCTTCACTGGCGAGTGTATTCTTTACCTTCAACTACCATGTATGACTGACGATTGCCTTGCTGTGGTTTTCCTTTTTGTCCCCACAACTATTCGATGTGGTTGCTCCATTACGAATCAAGTTTCAGCAGTGCTAGATTTTCCTACTTAGCTCCAATGATCTTTCTTTGTATGTTAATTATCGACGCTACGAGATAAACACGATAATAATGCCGACATGTACTTGTCCTCGACAGACTTAAACCCAATATATGTGTTATTGGAATTCCTTATTCGTAGAGATAAGTCACCCAAAAATTAGAAACACCAATCTTTTCTTCTTTTATCATATATAACACAGTAGGCCCGAATATCCCGCCGAAGCATCACGGTTAGATCTCCGGTTCAAATTAAATTTACAAGGTGCATTTTCGAAAGACTTTGAGTTTGCCTTTCAGGCCTAGGCATATCTTTTCTCAACTGTCTTCCAGTTGACGACATCCCAAACAGCACTAAAATATTCCGCCTTGCGGTTTTCGTATTGGAGGCTAGACGGTACAAGTCAGAAATCACGTTCGACATGGACGAAATTCCATAGGAGTATGGGAGCTTACTAGTATGCGTGCTCCCAAGCGTCAATTCCAAGGAGGGGAGTGTATTGGCCGGTAACGGGATCTTGGTTCTAGAGAAGGCTTGTTAGTTCTAAAACCGCGGCACGGAAGCCGTAAGGCTAAATATACGCACAGCATAAGTCTTGATCATGATGTCCCCCGTTTGCTTGTCCTTGACCAACCAGGCCCAACCGCTTCCCTGAATTCCCGCCAACGCCGTGTTGAACTTCTTCTTAAAATCATCCAAGCTGCCGTACGCATCGTCAATGGCCTTGGAGAGAGAACCACTAGGTGGCTCACCGCCGCCGTTCTTGCTTGGAGCCAAATTCTCCCAGAAGAGGGAGTGGTTGATGTGGCCACCGCCGTGGAAGTTCGTCAGATGCTGCAGAGAGATCTGAGATTGGATATCGCATTTTTCCTGAGCCTCGGCGAGTTTCTGGACAGCGTCGTTGTAGGAGTTTACATAGGTCTGGTGGTGCTTCTTGTGGTGAAGTTCCATGATTTTGCCGGAGATGGAGGGCTCAAGTGCTCCATAGTCATCTGTTCATCCACGGGAAAAGGGGATTAGCATCCGCCGCCAATATGAACTGGTATCGGAATGACATGAATCGAGAACTGGACAGCTGCGAGACGCGCATAAACATACATGGCAAATCCGGAAGTGTAGCCTTTGCAGCAAAGAAGCGAGAACCGGCGATCCCTGAGAGGCCTGCAGTGTTAACACGAGCTGTAGAGACACCGGCACGCAGGGTGGTGCCCGTCAGAGATGAGCGAAGGGCAATTGTAGCCATGGTGTAAGCTGCGAGCCTGCTGATAAGTTGTTCGGAGGAATCGGCTTGGAACTCAGTCAGTCAGTTTAATGCTAGTGAAGCGGGAAGAGCTTTGGAATGGACTTACAGGTGCAATTGGGCTGCCTTTTCCACTTAGATACGAGGACAAGCAAAGGGATTGCGATGGAATCGAGTGCAGTCTCCAGAAATCCGGGCAGAAGAGACGGAAGCCGTCGGTGTTGACTAATCCGGTTGTTTACCCCCAAACGGCGCTAAACGTCATCTCCGACTCTGATTATGTAAGACGGCAAAGCTGTCAGCTTATGTAATACATGCTCTCTTGACAGAAGCGGCAACAAACTGTAGACGTGAGGCCCATGGCGACTGTGGCCGCGAAACTAGAGATGGTGCAGGGATAGAGGACCTCTCGCCTACTTGGAATATATATTTTGATGTCGTTTACCTAGATCCTGAGACTTTTGATAATGGATTCGTCATATCGCCCTTCGTTCGCTGGCCATAAACGAAAGCTCAACGCGGTTGAATCCGATGAAGACGAGGACTACAGGCCCGCATTTGGCTTCCAAAATTTTGCTCGACCTTCGTCGCGCTCACCGTCTCCTCCCACCACCATGAAACCTGCGAATCGCCCGTCATGGCGCAACCAAAACAACTCATCCCCGAAGCCTGGTGGTGGAGGGAAACCGGGGTCGTCTATGGGTGCAAACTCCTTTGCCGCCCGGATGATGGCAAAAATGGGATATGTTGAAGGCCAGGGTCTTGGTGCAAGCGGTCAGGGTATCGTCAATCCCGTGGAACATGTTTTGAGACCGCAGGGAGTTGGGTTGGGAGCCGTAAAGGAAAAGTCTCGACAGGCAAAAGAGGAGGCGAAGCGTGAGGCGGCCAGGAAAGGCGAGACGGTGGAAGATAGTTCAGATGAGGAGCTTGACAGGCGCCAGCGCCGCAGACAAGAGCGCAGGAGGCAAGACGAGAGTGGTAGCGGGACAAGCACGCCCAGAGCCCCCCCGAAACGGAGATATAGAACCGCACGCGAGATTGAAGCCGATACGGCTGGCTTGGAAATCCCTAACGTTTTAAAATCATTGATTGATGCAACGGGGAAAGAGCAAAAGCTGCTTACGTCAACAGCGGGCTTGATGACTTCGGTGGATTTTGTTAGCTCGAAGGAAAGCGAAGCTCTAAAAATTGCCCGCAAAGCCCGCAATGAGCTGGAAGCCTTTGCTGATGAGTGGAAAGGCCTAGTTGAAAGGGAACAGTTTGTTGAGAGGGAAAAAGCTCAGGTACAAGAAGAGATGGACGAAACGGAGAGGAAACTCGAGCGGTTAACGTCATTGCATACTACAGTTGAAGCCTTGGAAAATATGAGCATCGAAGACAGTCTTGATGGTCGATGGGAGCAGACGACGAAGCAATTGGAAGACATTGCAAGTCAGTATCAAGACATTGCAGATGAATATTCGCTATCGGAAATTGCCGTCGCGGCTGTTCAGCCCCTTTTCCGGCAGTCAATGGAAGAATGGGAGCCCCTTACTAAACCGGATTATCTCGTCTCCAACATTCAACGGCTTCATAGTATTATGAATTCGAAGAAGGGAGATGTGGATGTCGAGGAGGAATTTCGTCCCAGAAAGTCCACGACTCTTTATGAAACTTTATTCTACACTCTCTGGCTCCCTCGCGTTCGCTCCGTTTTACTTAACGATTGGGATGTGAATGAGCCTACTCCAGCTACATCGTTAGTGGATGCTTGGAAGGATATTGTCCCGCAATTTGTCCTCTCAAATATCCTCGATCAAGTTATTGTTCCGAAACTAAGCACAGCATTAAAAGACTGGAAACCCAAGAGAAGGAGGCGTAACGGTTCTTCAGAACAATTTCCGTGGTTCCTGTTCGATTGGTTACGCTACCTTGGCGATCATCATACAGATCCGAAGGCGCCCAGTGGTATCCTCTCGGATGTGAAGCGCAAGTTCCGCAGTGTTTTGGACAAGTGGGATCTTAAAAAAGGGCTGCTCAATGATATTGACCTGTGGAAAGATGTACTCGGTTCTGAGTTTGATAAGTCTCTCAGAAACCACCTTCTCCCTAGGTTAGCAAGGCACATGCGGGAAAACTTCGAGGTTAATCCGCAAGATCAAGATCTAGCAGCTTTTGAAGATGTGATGAAATGGAGGCCTTATTTCAAGCCCAACGTCCTAGCACTCCTGCTCTGCGCCGAATTCTTTCCTAAATGGCTCTCTATTCTACACCTTTGGTTAACCTCAGACCCTTCCTACGAAGAAGTAGGTCAGTGGCTGGTGTGGTGGAAGTCGCAGATACCGGAAGAAATCAACGCCGTGAACGAAGTTGTTGAAGAATGGAATCGAGGTCTCGAGATGATGAATCTAGCCCTTGATCTGGGCGAGAAGGCGAGAACGGACCTTCCACCCCCAGATGTCAAAGACCATCAGAACCATCTGCAGAAACAAATACACGAGAAGCACGATCAAGATCCCAAAGAGCAAACATATCAACCTGCCCGTAAAGCGAAGCAAATCGAAGAGCCCACGTTTAGGGACATGGTTGAAGAATGGTGTGCTGAAGAAGGCTTACTCATGATTCCACTTCGCGAAGCACATGTTAAAAGCGGGCTGCCGCTATTTAGAATAACCGCGAGCGCCAGTGGGAAAGGAGGTGTGCAAGTGTATCTTAAAGGAGATGTGGTGTGGGCACAAAATAGGAAAGCGAGAGAGATTTGGGAGCCGGTTGGCTTAGATGATGACCTTATAGCAAAAGCGGAGGGGAAATAATTCCACATCCCCGGATGATTTGAGATACACTAGATACACTTGGTAGAGCTAATGTATTTAATCCACGCTGCTTCTTGTCTATGCTGAACATGGCCAGACTGTAGGATGATTTTTACAGGGCTTGATCCAGTCTGACCTTGTTTATTTAGTTACATCTAAAACCCGTAGGTCCAAGAAAATCGTATTCTCACAAAGATATAGACAAAATTAACCGATACACTCGTATCAGAAACAAATCGAAAGTCATGGCACTCATAAAATAAAATGATCAATCTGTCTCTAGCACGACCAGGAAAGAAATCCGAAGAAGCATATGAAGAATGTAGACAAGGAGTAGTGAAAACATAAAGGCTCATAACAATATTAACATTAAATGGACAATCCACCACAATAAAATAACTTCCCTTCGATATTCATATATATAGTTACGGGCTATGTTTATCCCTTGGCGCTATATTTTTCATTGAAGGCATTGACAGCTGTCATCACAGAGTCAGCATGTACACTTTTCAAAAGGGGAAAACGAAAAGATTTACGCACCAATAGCGATCTGCTTGTACAGCCAATTTCTTGAGCTCTCCTCTTGAACTGGAATGAACGGACCATTGGCTCCGCCCTTCAAGGTAATACCCATTCCTGTCCTTTCCTTTGAGATCTTCTGGATATCGGTTAATTTGATATCCCATTCCGTTGCTAGTTTCTTCGATCTAACAAGCATGATCCGATTGTAAGTCAAGAGGACGAGCATATCCTTCCCGGTAAACTCTAGATGTGCGATATAGTCATCATTGAAGTATTTTCCGTCGTCCGTGGTTTTAAGCCAAAATTGCCCAAGAGCTTCGCGTTGAGAGTACGGACGCACAATGCCGTCCATGGGAATGAACCGGGTAAGACGGACACGGTCCAGGCCCTCAGGATCGAAAACGGTAGTGGTGTTACGAACACCTTCAGCGAGATCTGTGATTTATTGTTAGTGTGATGTGGTCATCCCTAAATTAGAATTGACCTACTGGAAGCAAGATCAAATGCACCCAGTGCTGGTTTTGTCGCTAGACCCCATACACCCTTCGCGACACCTTTCATGAACCCAGGGAATCCTTCTTTTTCAGCACCTTCTAGAGGATGGCGGGCTAGACCTCCGATTCCACTTGCCATGCTTGAAGCGAATGCACTTCCGCCAGCGGTAATCCCATAGAGGGCGTGTTTAGGCCGGTTTCGAGCTTTGGACATTCGTCTTTGGTCCTGAAATTCTTTATCGAGGGTAGCTGCAGCAAGTCCTTTCGAAACACTCCCAGTAAATTTGGTGAGACTGTCAGATAATCCAAATACGGACTTCTTCACAAAAGATGTAGCACCCTTGGCAATACCTAAGCCAAGTTCGTTAGGTCGATCAGCCACCAGTCCTTGATATGGTTCGTAAAATATATCTGCAACACCAGAGCTGACTGTATTAAACAAGCCCACGGGGTTGCCCAAAAAGTCGGCGGATCCAAGCACGATGTGCACTTGTCTCAAAAAATCTTGAGTATAGTGATTGGTCATGTTCGTCAGGAGAACAGGGAGAGATATTCTGGCATTTTCGAGAATCAACGCATTCAATCGAACAGGGGCGTCATTGACGTTTCCAATGGACATAGTCATCACGTTGACGAAAAACATCAGTGGGTTCGAGGACTCGACGGTGTCCTCCACATTAACACGTTCTGTACGAACGAATGACAGGTCCAGTTGCATCGGTTGTATATGGAGTAATTCAAAGTAAACTCCCGTGCCTTGTTCGTCTCCTTTTGGTTCTGGGATACCAATCTCGTCGCCAAACTGCGTTTCGTAATCCTCACTGGGGGTTATATCCGTAACTTTCACGAAATCAAGAACGGCGAAAATAAAATCTTCATCAAGTTCAAGGGTCATTTGCTGTAAAAGAACAGAGGCATATTTAATATATAAGACCCCATAAGAATCATCTTTCACCCGGGTGACTCTTGCGTTGAAAATGGGATGGGCTTCCATTTCTCTACCGGTCTTTGGGACAACACTCGGGTAAAGCAAAATTGGGAATATGCCACCGTAAAGCTGGTTATCAACTTGTATCCATTTTATTGTTGTGCCAATTGTTTGATACAACTTCGATTCGCTGAAATTGACTTCAATATCGCGGAAGGTGACATAGACAAGCTCTTTCAACTTCTTGTTGATTAGTGAGACGCCGATGCCGCTTAATCGAAGTTGCGCCTTGAAGGTGACATCTGTATTAATTTCCTTAACCTCGAACCCCGTAGAGACACTGCCTTGCGAGGTGGTAGGTTTTTGTTGACGATAAATGCTCCGGGATGGCCTATAATTCGATAGCACCAGAATCTGCGTCGGCCCTTCGGCTTCAATTCGTAGGTCAATGATCTTAGACTGGGCATCCTCTTGTGACGTTGGAACTCTCATCGGTATCAGGTTACCAATCTCAGCTAATTTAACATATCGTTCTTTTCCGCGGCAGACAAGGACTAGCGTTTTGTTCTTCGACGCTGGATAGTCCCAGGCATATGGCATAATGCTTCTCGGCGGAAGGCGATAACGTATCGGTCTCCAGCCACTGGTTCGGTCTTCCTCGTCTTCGGCGACATTCGGATTCTATAAAAGCGTTAGTATAGCAATGATAATTCGTAATTTTGAATTGAAACGTACAGCTTGATAAAAGAGAAATTCAGAATCACTCTCATTGCGCATCGAGAAAGGCCAATGTCGAGTTTCAAGGCTTATATGTAAGAATATCGTCGCCGCCTCCATGAGAATCTCGATCCGAAGAAGCCTTTGACGCTGGTTGGCTTTAGCGAGTTTCACATAAATAGTCCCAAGGTCAGAAATATTGAATGGAGAAGCCCATTGATTATTGACTCCGGGAAAGCAGAGACACAGTTGTTTCTCGGCATGTTGTCGCAGAAAGTGGAGAGGAACAAAGTCGCCAGACTTCAGCCTGAGAACGTTAGAGGACCCAGGCTCCCGAGCAACAAGGTCTTCACCTAGTTTGTTATTCAAGATAAAACGAGGTGCAATCGTAACGACTTTTGAAATCTTATATTTGCCAACCCCTTCCTCAACTGATATTCCAGCATGGTATTCAGTCTTGCCGCTAACAGCAGGTAAAAGAACCTCAAAAGTACTTCCAATGGCCTCAAAACTTTGTGGTTTGCTCCAGGAAGAGCCCTCGATCTTAATAATGGATCGATTTTTGCGGTCGTTTGTGGCATAGGAATACATATATGGAACAGCTTTCCGAACGCCATTGGATACGTCCGTTTTAATTGCACGACCCGTTGATGCTCTCGCAGATTGAAACATGCTCTTGCTTTGGAGATTGATATCTAACCCGGTCCGGTTCAATATGAGGTATGGACTGAAGACTGACACTTTGAACGATCCACCGCTTTCTGGAATCGCGAAATAATGAAGCCCTAGTTTTAGTTCGACGCCTTTGTCATCTTGGATAGACAGAACATGTTCCCTACGGAAATCATCCTGTGGCGTCCCATTGATAATGGCGAATTCGCAACGTCGGAACTCCGTGTCCTGCATGTCTATGCTAAGAAGCAACAAATGGGACAACTCAACAACGTGGACGGGGCTAGTTCCACCCTTTCGAAGGAAATTTGTCCAATCTTTGCGGGTGTTTCTGTCATATATACGGTATTTGAAGTCGTATGGAAGCAAATTCTGAATTTCAATAGGAGCGGAAAGTCGAATGCGCATATAAGGATAGACACTGTGGATCGGATCATCCTTGTCAAAGGTGGCATGCATCCGGAAATAGAACGGGGGTGCTTGTTGTCCACTCTCGCTATTACATTTAAGCGTTTTCGTAGGTAACTTCAAGAGGTCTCTCCAGAACAACTTCTCAGTTGACCAATCGTAGCCGAAACCTTGATCCGGACGAACGAGGAGGGAGCGCATGAATGCTGCGCCAACAGGAGCTGGCCGGCTATCTCCCGGAAGGATCTTCTCTATCTTCAGAAGATGTCCTTCTTCGGGGCTGAACACACCTATTTCAAGAGGTATTTGTGTCTTGTTCTCGACGAGAAGGGGTGACCGGAAGGTTATATACTTGACATAGTTTGATCCAAGACTAATTTCGACGAGTAATCGGTGCAGTATCTTGTCTTGTTTCGGTTTCAGGTTATATAGTGTCTCTCCTTCTCGAATTAACGGAATACGGTCGATGCTGTCAAATCCACTGTCTTCCAGTCTGATCCCAACTAGGCCAACACTCCCCTCCGGGGCTAAGCTCTCACGCATCGTAGTAGGGTCTTCAAACCTCCATGGATGTTCTTCGCCATCACTCAGGAGTGCGGCTGGCCCTTCTTCACCATTGCCGAGATCAGCCCAGACCCGAATATCAAAGCCAGTTTGGTTCCGGATCCTGTATGGGGCATCTGCAGTCCTTGGTTTCGACAAGACATCTTCCGTCGTGGATATAGATTGGAGCGTCTTAGAAGCCAATGCTATTGTAGCCGAAGTGACAGTGAGCTCCATCGTTTTGTGGGAGTAGGCCTCCACGGACAATACGGTTGGAGCCAATTCCTTTGACATGTGGAATCCCAGTTGCCATGGCTCGATTAGTGGTTCCCAAGCTGATTTGGAGAAGTTGTAGACATTTACAAGAGTGTCAAATGTCATATCCGCGCTCATGTTTCCAGACCAGTCACGAACGTCGACGACGAACTTCTTTACTCTCCAATCAACAAGTGGAAGCATATGCAAATCACCAATAAGGATTACTCGCACTCCGTCGAATTGAATCGACATTTCTTCTTTTCTCATTATGGCTGACTGTTGCACCGTTGGAGTAGGAGTGGTACTAGGGCGGAGAGCCAGTTGGCCACCACTGAGCGACAGCCCTCTTGACCTTCTCCTTGTAGTTTGAGAAGAGTTATCTTTGGGTGTAGCTTTGCTGTGCTCCGGTGGTGATGGCGATGTAGTCATTTCAGAGGCCTTATTCATAATTTGGATCGCAAGGACGATGTCTCGAGGTGATAAACGGAGAATCAATGGATCAACGTGCACGTCAATTCTTGTCATTGTGCAGCCCCGTCCTTTCGATCGACTATCCATGGATAGCTCTAGAGTGAAATCATCCAATATTCTAAGTCGGCTCGTTTCAAACTTATCCATTCGGCACAGGAACATTCCAATCTTAGATATTTGCAAAGTTGACGCATTTTGCTGAGAGAGTAGCATTTGCTTTGCTCCGAGAACTATTGCTTCAGAGTTCGAGATTGCTGGATTTGCGACTAGAATTGCCTGGGCATCCACGATATTTACCCGGAAAGAAATAGGGCATTGAAGTCCCCTCGTCTTGAGCGAGCGTATCATTCGACACCACATCTCCTGAGCTTACTACAGTACCGCTGTTGTTGGATGCATCCTGAGATTCCTCATCAGAGAGCTCTGAAAGCTCCTCGGCCGGTTCAAGCTCTGGCTGGAAAGCAGCAGTCGCAAATGATTGCAATGCAAAGAGGTAATCAAGTGCGAAAATAACCCTAGGGCTATCAATTGTGAGCATAGCAATAATCTTCCGCTCGGCACCGCCAGACATAGATAAACTAGCCATGAATTGCTGTTGTACATCCGTGTTGATCAACGACATAATTCTCCGGTACTTGTTAGTCTCGTTTTTGCGGCTGTCTCGCACGTTGAACGAGTGGATGAGCAATTCGGATTCAAGAGATCCATCACTCAACATCTGGAGCTTAACGTTTGTGTTGCTAAGGAAGAATTTGGAAAGACTGGCTTCATCTAGAGAGCCAACTGGCTCATTTTCCTTCGCAAGGATCAATTCCAATCCCACGGTGTCGATTTTGAACGTAAAGTCTAGCTGCACCCAATTTTCTGGCTCGGGCTTAATTTCCGGTGCCATGTGCGAGACACTTTGAGACTCCTCTGGTTGGGTCGGTTGCTCAGTCGCTTCTACTTCACTGCCAGTTAGACCTGGAAGTGCTTGTGCCGCTTCCTGCTCTTGCTGGTCCTGATCCGGGGTAAGTGCTGCAGGGAGTGTCTTTGACAACTCTATTAGAAACTTGAGTTGAGTTTGGGATATTCTTAAGTTCATGGGCGACATCAAACCTTCGACCTTGATGTCCGGCCGAGATATATGCGCCTGGTGGGCTAAATACTGAATGTTGAAATCCAAGTCTACCTTTTCAATCATTTCCAATTCCTCAGAGCGTTCAGGTGAGTAATAGAAGTTCGAAGTCAAGCGAATATGCCTAACACCTGCGGATATACAATTTAGATTACCGGCCGTATCCCCTTCGGTGAGCCGTTCGAATTTATTGTTCGCATATATTTCTCCTAAGTGAGCAGTGACGAAATCCTTCGGTTGGTCATCGTCAGTAATCCTCGGGAATACCAGAATAGGCGTCATGACAATAATATCAAAACGCATTAAAGACGCGGTTTCTTGGATTTGGCTTGCTTGGTTGGCAGCAGCCTGGCGTGCAGCATTAAAAATTGCTTGCATTTTCCCAAACTTGACCAGGAAGTTAATAATCCTTCGGTACGGTTCTTCAATGAAATTGATCTTTATCGAGCCTGACCGGAGCATCACCTCAGAGTTATAGCCAGGATAGTCATCCTGTTTAGGGTCAAACGTTTGATAACGGAAATCCGCAAAGTCGTCGCCTTCGATGCTTAAAAGTCGGGTGGTCGTCTCACCGATATCGTTAAACATGGTGAGGCTGCCGATTCTAGCTTTGACAGCAAGGGCCTCGCCGGCCACGAATATACTAACATCAGCCGTGTTTAAGCTCAACGTTGCAAGGCGGACGCCATCTTCGTTTAAGATCAAGGATATGGTTTCCAGCCTGGATTTAATACGGATTTTCCCAGGGCCAGCTGTTAGCTGCGCCCCTTCTTTGCTTGGTTCTGCCTGTCTTTGGGCTACAGTTTGGCTCTCATTCTGTTGCCCTGGATTCGTGAACGTTATAAGGATAAAATCAAGAAGGGTTAGGAGAGTTCTCCGAGTAACGATAAGATTAATCGTGGAGATGGAGAGGTCCAGGTTCATTTCCGTGCCTTCATAAACCTTCACGAATTCAGGGGAGTCTGGATTGACTCTTATGAATTTAAGCTCAAACAAATTTCTTCCCTCCGTGGCATTAAAACCCTTGGAAGATATTATTTGTTTGAATTCTGGAGGCGCATCCTGTTCGATATGGTCGTCCACAGCAAGGGACTTCAGCACAATTTCGGCGATCATATCATAAGCCCGAAGATAATAATCCAGCTGAAAATGCTCCGCCACTAGCTCAACCAATAACTTATCTTTCACCTCGTCTCTGGGATCCGATCGATAGAGCGAGCCCCTGAGTTTGTCCACAGTGAATTTGAACTCGAACTGTCGCTGATGGAGGTTGATCGGCTTTTTAGTCGATTTCTGAATTTCCTTGGTATCCGTGTCTTCAACATCAGACTCAGAATCATGCTCAATGATTGGAAGTTCTTTAGTTGCCAGCTGTATTGAAGATGACCTAGCACGCGCATCTGGAGCCGGAGATTCATAGGACCTTTCCTCGGATTCTGCATTGGCACTGTCCGTTCGAGCGTCGTCGCCAAAGTGCGGAATGGCGATGTCAATCAGTTTCATCAGATTTTTATACTTTGTATCTGACATCGAAACGTGCAGCTCTGGCAGACGACCTGAGAGGCGTGTTCTCGCGAGATCCGTTGTTTTAGGCACAATGCACAGTTCAAACACAAAATCTATGTTGATCCGATCCATGATGTGGAAATTCTTGGATTCCGCGCCAGGAGCGAGTTGGGACTGGGTTGCTTCAATTCCAGGGCCAATTAATATTTGTGTCGAATAGAGCTTGACCAAGAACCTGTCATACATCAAGTTTTCAAGCTGTAGATAGTCCTTTTCGCTATATTCCACGCCTTGCTTCCCTTGAATCATCTTCATGGTCTCCTTATTAACAAGTTCGCTTCGGACGCGGACATTACCGGCGTCAAGAATCAGGCAGGTTGAGCTTTCACTGGTGATGCTCTCTGGAATGATAATGACAGGAGCCTGAATATCGAGTTGAGCATTGATGGTTTTGTGTTCTTCCAGTGCAAATTCAAGTCCTGCTCGGGTTTGTTGGCGGATTTCCTCAACCGTTGCACCGGCAGTCTCCAGGAGCGCGCCAATCGATTCCATATGGCGCTCAGGCGGCCGGAAGAAGTTAACAATTTCAACCAAAACCCGCGAATTATAAATGACTTCAATACTCTTAAGCTTCATTGTGAGAGCCGAGTCTGCGGATCCATCAAGAGGGTTCTTTTCAAACTGTAAATAGAATAAACTATCCTCCAGGTCAACGTCCTCGCTTTCGGATCCAAGGCTTTCAAGGTCAGGAGAATCAAGGTCGCCCTGAGTGACAGCATCCTTTACCCGAATTATTTGCGGGAAAAGTGTTCCTTCTGTGGTGCTGTCAAATAGTCGCAAACCTCCGAGGTTGATTTGCGCAAGAAATGAATCAGGCCTCTGCAACGCTTTCGCCTTGAAATTGTCGAAGACAAGCTTGAGAACTTCTTCAACTTTACCACCTTCGTTTCGATTCAATGTAAAACTACCTGCCCTAAGGCTAGACTCAATGAGGAGCTTCACAGAGTCTCGAGGTACGTCGATGGATTGAGTGATGGCTTTCTTCTCATCCCAGTCAATGGCATCATATAGTTCCTTTCGCTGCTCTTCGGTCATTGTGGTCTCGTCAGTTTCTTGTTTCTTAGAACCCCAGATCCATTCTGACCAGGTTTGTTGCGCCGGCTGTTTCGGAGCGACGACATGTTCTTTTTTGAGTTGATGTCTTCCCAATGATCGCCAGAATCTGAGGTCTTCATATGATGATTTCTCTTCCAAGCGTTTCAAGTCAGAGGTTTCGTCAGCGGAGAGGGTTATATTCCTTTTCTGTTTCTTGTATAGATCAATATATCGTTTGCGGTCGTCCCTTCGTTCTCTTATATAATCCCACGTCCACCGTCGATTCCGTTCATGAATCTTTCCAAGGACAGCATTGCCAGCAAACTGAAACCAAGCGCGAGGGTCCTCCTTTGGCGTACACTTTGGTTGCAGCTGCTTATATTCTCGATGGCGGATAAAAGAATGAAAGAGGTCAACGAGCATCAAAGCATCACGATATTGGTGATCGTCAACGACAAAGCCAAGCTCGTCAAAAATCAATTTAGCCTTTGCCCTTGGACGGTCGGTGCTCAGAGTTTTGTCCATCTCAAGCCCTGCTTTCCCGCTAACCGGTTTCAATATATACTGGCCATTGTCATGGGATTCGATCCCCTTGCGGAATTTGTCCACTAGCTCCTCTTGAGATACCGGTACCGCCTCACCATTGACACTACTTCCCTGGCTAAACAACTCTGCATCGGTATTCCAGTAGGTAGCCAAAGCGCCTAATACTGCTAGTTTGTGGCTTGTCTCGGAGGTAGACTGAATAAAGGTGGGCCTCCATTCAGAGTCTGTGCTTACCGCACTGAGCTCCTTGAGGGTTATACCCGCGGCGAATGGATGTCCCGGGACAGCGATAGAATCTTCGTACCGAAAGTGTACATTCTTAATGACCACTTGGATATTATCGATGATAGCAGTCACTAGGCTTTGCATGAAGCTCTGGTTTTTCATTTGCTCTTCCTTGCTCATGCTTTCTGAGCGCTGGTCCTTGAGCAGCTCGGCGCTCTCCAGCTTTTCCATCTTCAACTCATGCGCCCTTCTTTTTTCTTCCACCGGATCATAACTGGCGTCCTCCTTCGGCGCCGCCAGTAAAAAAACATCTTCAATTTCGATCTTTACGGGCTTTCCTCTCAGGTTAGACCAAGGGATAGACAGTGTGAGTTGCCCAAGGTGCCCTTCAATGACGTTTAGGGGTAGGTGTAGCTGGTCTAGGGCGTCTCGACGTAGCTCGAGATTTCGTAGCTTTACATCTCCGGACCATATTCCAACGTTCAGCTGTGTCGCATCGAAGTTTTTAACGTACATGCCCAGGAACCTGTTGAGCAGGTTCGTCACGAGGCCTTCCAGCATCTTGAAGTATTGAACTAATTAGCGGATAAAAACATTGGGTCAATCGGGAAGGATGCGCGCAGGATATGACGGCGATCTGTTGAAACGTTTGGTTTCAACAGGCGCGGGCATTGGCGTAAACGAGGTTGGGGTCGGCGTCAAGTGTTCTAGAAAGGACATGCCCAGGTTAGCCTAAGTATATGAGGAATTGTGAGGCGTCAATGGATACGCTCATCAAGACGCATTGCCCATTGCCATACCATAGAGTCACGTCCCTCTATCAGCCTGACACGCACAGCTTTAGAATTCAGTAGGAGGGAGCAGAGAAACCTTGCTGCGTCAATGCAGTGGCAATTAAAATGTCAAAAGGCGATCCAAGGGTTGATGACTGCATGCTCAATTGAACCCAGCTGGTAACACTCCACAGGCACGACGAGCTTGTCGCCCCGGATTGTGCGTTGAGCTAGTTTGGTGACGTAAATCGGAGAAGGTGCCAAGTTGGTGAGGTTTGCTCAGTCCAGCCAATGGACTTGGCCCGCCCGCAACGTCAAGAATGTTTCCTCCCCAAAACTATTAGTTATACGGAGTATATATACTCACAATCATAATACAATTGTTTTTGCTTCAAAACAGTCTGCAAGCCAAAGATGAATGGAAGCTAGTAAAAGTTTTGTTTTGCCAACTCCCACGGGAACTGCGCTTTTCCAGGTACTGTCAACGCATTGATATCTGCAAGGGAATGCAGCCAATTTGAGCCTGGATCAAAGGCTTAGGCTCTATCAATGGAATGGGTGAAACAATGTGCCGGAGACAGTATATGAAGAAGGTGAATATAGCTCTGCTACAGCTTGGGACATTCTGCACCATCATCTTCCGGAATCTACATGCAGGTTATTGTACTGCATGGCAGACAAGGTAAACTGGCGAGCAACATTCTGGAGTTGAATGTTTGCCCCCTTTCTGCTATCACTCTAGCTAACAAAAGTAGGAGCATTATGGTAATCACAATAGTTTTCTATCTTGTTCCCATGCCCATTAAGCATCTCTTTCTCAGTTAATGACTTTTAGGCCCAGGGCTGGTAATGATTCATCTATCATGAGCTTTAGTCTCCTTGGACCAATGACCTTGGAAGGGCATGACAGGGCTTGATGGTGAAAGAGCACTCCAGACAGTAGTATAATGGAGTTGATCTTTCTGTTTCCCTGATCAACTCCCTGCTCCTGGATTTTTCATTGGCATTTATGCCAGAATCTTGTAACTTCTATCAGTATCTTCTGAATTTTGGTTGGGAAGTCTGGTTGGAGTCTGAGTAGTTGAGAAATGCTAGTACTAGTCTTTGGGTCTCTGTAGCACTGAAATCCTTTCTCATTTGAAAATCAGATGCTTCATCAGCCGATGAGCGGCCTTCCTTCTCTCAGAAGTCAGATAAGCACACAACTGACAAAATTCAAAACTCGAGTGAAGGTAGTCAGGCCCAGCAAGGAGGATAAGAATGTAAGCTTTTACAATTTGGAAGGGGAGGCTCTGGTCCTTAAAACCTTTTGGTGTATCCAGAGCGGCTCCCGCATCGGTTCATACGCTAAACACAAATGTTTTTCATCCAAGCCGGCCACCTTGAAAACTCTCAAGGCGGGTTCGGCTGATCCCGTGACCACGGTGTGATGGGTCTTGTCGTGCAATGTGATTCTCGATGTCAGCCTCACGCTGGGCGTCGTCGGAACTGCGGTTATTTATTATTTCGAGGCTACCAAGCACTCAGACCGCCATATATATCTAGATCAAGTTAATAAACTATTAATTACTTAGATTCAAACCACCGCCGGCAAAGCATGTACATGCCTTGTCATATCTCGCGCGAGCCATACCGTTGAGCGTGGTCCCCAGCCAAATTTCACTACCGATTGATAGTGATTGATAAGTATCTCCCCAGGTTTAGCTGGGTAGATGACAGATTGTTGCTATAAATAACTAATATTTCTAGCTTTGGCATTGCTCGGGAGCACGGAGTAGAAGACTCGGTTCCTATGGAGAAAGCTGAAATGTATCTGGCCAGTGGGTTTAGGGGTAGTCGATTGATAATCCAGCCAGGCGCGGAGTAGGTTAAGACCC
>NW_003052498.1:1515367-1553687 GCF_000003515.1 Uncinocarpus reesii 1704 | reverse complement strand
ATCTAAGCCACGTCGGAGATGCTTAGGTAATACGCAGTCTTGGCGTGACTACCAGCCAAATCTTTGACCAAGACTCGATTCATGACCACCTCTTGTGAACGACTGGTTGCATTGTTGCTCACGAATACATCGCGGTGCTCGCACTCCTCCCATCTCCCCTCTTCCAAAAGCCGTCTTCCTTGATAGTTGGAACCAATTGGGTGGACTGTGGCTTTCTGCACCCCATTGAGACTCCCGTTCCTTCCAACCACTTCTCGCACAATCCTCCACAGCCCACCATGTTTTACCGAGCAGCCGCCGCCCGCTCCCTCTTTCGAGCGAGCCCATCCGCCGTCAATGCCTCGATAACCCGCTCTGTCTTGACGAATACTGTTTTCAAGTCGCAATTCACAGTTTCGGCCCGCCAATCGCCCTTTGCTCGTCCGTCGACTCTGGCCTTGGCTACCCGGAAGCCGGTTACCACCGCTTTGGTTCGATATGCTTCAACCTCCGACAAGAAGCTGGGAACCGAGCTTGTTGAGGATCCAGATATTGACATGATGGCTGGTGTGAAGAACGACGCCGTGAGCATCCCAATGGTCGTTGTTTGTTAGGTACTGTTAATAACCATTGTGATATGTGGATTCTAGAAAATCATCAAAGAGACATTTAGTTTGAAGGATGTCCCGAAGGAAGCTCTCTATCTCGGTTTGGCTGGTGTTATGCCATACCTTGCAACCTCCCTCCAGACGGTCTACCTTTCATGGGAAATGAACAACGCTTTGACAACCGGCAGCGGCAAGTTCATTTCGGGCGAAAGCGCTGAGCTGCTCATGAACGTCATTGAGCCCCTCCAGATTGGATACGGTGCTGTGGTATGTTGACCATTCTACCTTCACGCGGAGTATCGAATATTTGCCAACTTTGATAGATCCTCTCCTTCCTTGGTGCTGTCCACTGGGGTCTGGAATGGGCCGGATACGGCGGCAAGGTTGGCTACAAACGCTATGCAACCGGAGTTATTGCCCCAGCCGTCGCTTGGCCCACGCTCCTTTTACCTGCAGAATATGCGTTGATCACTCAATTCTGCGCGTTCACTTTCTTGTACTATAGCGATGCCCGCGCGGCCGTCAAGGGATGGACCCCACCGTGGTACCACATGTACCGCTTCGTCCTTACTTTTGTTGTGGGTGCCAGTATTGTTGCCAGTCTTATCGGACGGGAGCAATTGGCATCCCACTACGACTCCAAGCACGGTGTCGCTGATAAGGTCAAGGCTTTGAGAGCAGTTCAGTGGAAGAACGAGGCCGAGGCCGCTAAAGAGGCCGAAAGCAAGGAACAATAAACGGAGCGCAGGGTAAGGACCGAAAAAGTTGCATTATCGTCAGCAGTAGTGGTTGTGTCTTGGGGTAATGTTGATCAGTCCTTGAGGTATCTGTAGATTAGCCAGGGTCGTTTCCTTTGAACTTTGCAATCGCAATAATCATTCCATTTGTTCAATTTCATGTAAATACTGTCAGCAAGAATCATCAATCTTGGCTCCCCATGAAAATTGCGGAGTTTTTCCATATATATTTTCTAGCCAACGGTGGCACCATCCTCGGCCGCTCCCTTCCGAACAACACCCGCCACAAACCCGACCAACTGATTGATCGAAGGCGCAATGCAAGCATCAGGAGACAAGAAGGCTGGGTTCCAAAAATGCTTGCATTAGCGGTAAGTAAAACCACTCTTTAGGTTTTGTACGGAGTATGTTTTGTCCAGAATATCAGCACTTGTAGTCCAGATGCACATCTAGGTTTTTATCTCCAGTTCTGCAACGCGGACTCTGGAAACAAAATAACGATGATTTGCCCTAGAAAGAACCCATCTTGTGGAGAGAAAATCCCTTCTAAAAATAACCTGGCTAAGATCATCGATGTTTTGAAAATATTAAGTTAGCCTATGTCAATCACGGATTGCATGCCAGTCATCCTTTTTTCCAGGAGGTGACTCGCATTAGTTAGCGCTTTCAACTTTCTTCAAACTTTGGAGGTAGTTAAGTAAATAACAACAACTGCTCCAATGGACTTCTGCGTGGACATGTTGTCTGTCGAGGTTGCTCAGCGAGGTCACTCAGGCAGAAGTGATGACAGAATCGCAATCTCGCCCCCTTTCTTCACTACTTACATATCTGGGCATATCAGGGGAAACTGACAGATAGGAGAGAAGCGAAAAAGATTGCGCAATCCGGCTGGGTGCAGCTGATTGCCCAGCCTGTTCAAGCCCGTTATGTGGTCATTCTCCTTTGGTAATCCAGACGTTGGATCCGTGGGTCAAGAGGTCTCACTGATGGCAAAAATTTTTTCTCTTCTTTCGTCCCATTTCGCTTCCTTTCTCCGCAATCGAGAGCTGGCGAGAACGGAGGGGCGGAGGCGATGAGCCTCGGGATAGTTTCCTCAAGGGAAGCTCGGCCAGCTCAATCTTGCTTTTCTCGAAGGGTTTTTTAAGGTTGTTCGAAAGATTAAAACAATCGAAGCTTGTCCGTAGGGAAAGCCTAGCCTTTTCGTGTTTCTTATGTTAGTTACCGTTTTGCCCTCTCTTCAGGACGGTGAAATGGGGGAAACCACCGTCAGTGTGAAGGGTGACCTTCAGTGTTGCCCGGGCGACTTTCTTATTTAGTCCCGTAGCCCATCGATAGCTTGATATCCCAAGGAGCTGGCCGTGCAACGGTGCCACAAGCTTCGGGAGGGGGCGCCATTTGTGATGCATGAGAAACTAAGGCTGCGGGACTCATTGTGCGACTAATGCAAGCAGAGGACCTGCATGAACAGCAACTCAAAACCCGGTTTGCCATCCAACCCGCGGGTCGCGTCACTGCACATGGACGCACGTTCGACACCTGGTGTTCGGCGCCTGGGTGAGGATGCGCGGTGTCGAGTCTTGCGCGTGCTGCGAGAGAAGGGCGTTGGATAGTCGTCTGTAAGCAAAGCCGAGAGAGAGCTAATTATGCTCTGGCGCCCTGTGAAGCACGAGTTATCAACCGAGACAGAGAAATCAAAGAGCAGGATGGACGCTACGTAACCTTACCAGCAACCAAGTTGATGCCCCGCAGTTGACGACTCCCCACCAAGATGCGCACATGACGACCGAGCATACTATGGGTCGAGCAGTGGAAGTCTTGTATAATACTATAGTCGTCTCTCCTGGGCCGAAATCTGCTCCCTCAGAACCCTTTTTCCCAATTGCTTGCCCACCTGTATCCTGTCCCCCTAATTTGACCTCTTACGCTCTTCTCGTCTCAACCTGCTGGCTAAGTCTACATCCTACGTTTGCGTCCAAAGTCCCGGAAGCTCGGTTTTCAGTCTCCGAGGCCATCACCTCGACCTCCAGCCCACACACTAGACCAGAGCAATTCGCATTGTAATAGCAAATTTAAATATCAGATTCTGCAGGGTAATGGGCGACTTGGGAATGACTGAAGCCACTGCAATCCCCGTTTTTAATCAGGTCGGCCGTGACATCGACTGCTCTAAAGCTAGCCAGCCGGCCCCGGCCCGCGGGCCTTTCTTAGCCGATACCACAAAGCCTCAACGTCGGTTTGTTGGTGCTATCGATCAGGGAACAACTAGCACGCGATTCATTATATTTGACAATAAAGGCACCCTCGTTGCTTCGTATCAGACAGAGCTGAGACGCTTGCATAAATACCCCGGGTAAGCACCAGTCCATAGACAACAGCCAAGGTTAGCTCTCTTCAGCACTGACGTTGAACTGCCTTTGTTTCTAGGTGGCATGAGCAGGACCCAAGAGAGATTGTTTCATCCGTCGAGTCTTGTATAGCCCAGGCAAAGAAAACATTTGTGAACCTGGGCCACTCAGTCTCCGATATCCAAGCCTTGGGCATCACCAACCAGCGCGAAACAACAGTCGTATGGGATTGGGAGACTGGGGAACCCCTCCATAGCGCAATTGCATGGCCCGATACCCGCACCACTTCGTTGGTTCGGGAGTTGAAGGCAAAAGAAGGTGCCGACCAGCTTCAAGAAAAATGTGGTCTGCCTCTATCCACGTATCCATCCTCCGTAAAACTGGCTTGGCTTCTCCGAAATTCGAAGGAGGTCAAAGAAGCGTATGACGCGGGCCGACTTGCCTTTGGGACCGTCGATACTTGGCTGCTGTACAACCTCAACGGCGGCAAGAAGAAGAATGTCTTCGTTACTGATATCACGAATGCATCAAGGACCATGTTTGCCAACCTGCATACACTTCAATATGATGATTGGTTGCTCAAATTCTTCGATCTCGATAAGTCCAAATTGAAACTTCCGAAGATCGTCCCATCTTCAGATGCCTCTGCTTTTGGATCCTTAGCAGACGGGCCCCTCCAAGGGATCCGGATAACCAGCTGCCTTGGTGATCAATCGGCTTCGTTGGTGGGCCATGGTGCATTGACTCCAGGCAGAGCAAAAAACACCTATGGAACGGGATGTTTTCTGCTGTATAATGTAGGTGAAACGCCCGTGATCTCGAAACATGGGCTCCTGGCAACTGTCGCTTTCCAATTGAGCGCCGACCAAAAGCCAGTATATGCGTTGGAGGGAAGCGTCGCCGTTGCTGGCAGCGGCGTCTCGTTCTTGATGAACAACCTGGATTTCTTCCGTGACTCGAGAAAGGTCGACGAGGAAGCAGCCACCGTACCAGATAATGGCGGCTGTATCTTTGTCACCGCCTTCAGTGGCCTCTTCGCGCCGTATTGGGTTGATGACGCAAAAGGAACAATATGTACGTGTATATGCTCGATTGATTGATGCGCGGTTTTGGGTGCTGAACTGGCTGACATGTTCGAAGTTGGGATAACACATCACACTCAGAAAGGCCATATAACCCGGGCAACACTTGAAGCCGTTTGTTTCCAAACAAAAGCCATCCTGGAGGCTATGGAACGCGACAGTGGCCAGAAGCTTTCTGACTTGGCGGTTGATGGAGGACTGAGTAACTCGGACATCTGCATGCAGGTGCGTGACGCCCATCCCGTTCACTAACTGCGGCAACTAATGTATGTCATCCTTAGTCCCAAGCAAATATAATCCGTATCCCTGTCGAACGGCCGCCCATGAGCGAGGTCACCGCATTAGGCGCAGCCATTGCAGCAGGGCTTGCCGTTGGCGTGTGGCGTGACCTCGACGAGCTAGAGGGGATGAATAAATCAAACAGGACCGTATTCGAAGCGCAAATCACCGAGGCAGAGAGCGCCAGAATGTACCGCCAGTGGTCGAAAGCCGTCAAGATGTCTCAGGGGTGGCTTGAGACTGAAGAAATCAATGCAATCTGATATTCCTAGATAAGGGATATTTCACGGTTAGCGACTCAGTTTATCTTATCATTGGATCAAGCAGGCCTTTTGGATACCATTTTTGTTTTAAATATGTCTTCTCCTGTATAGATTTTTTTTTTTTGAGAGCATTGTTCGTGGTCTATGGTGTTGGAGCCCTGTAATTTTGCATGGCATGCCTAACTGACTAACTAATCCTGGCTTTTGTCTTTCTTTTTCTGATTTGGAGTTGAGCAATGGCTGGATCGCCATCATGCTGTGGCGCTGCACTGTTCAATCACTGATTCCCTGTTTCTGTATAATCCCTTTTCTTTCTTCCCAATGTACCTGTTAAGTTTTGGATTCCAAATGGAAGCCCTGGTCTGAATATTGGTAAGGCCATCCCGCTGTCCAAACTTGCTCACCACAGTGCCCTTTGACGCAGCTTTCCATGATTTGTCTCACGGTGAGTGGGTGAGTGGAACTCCGAATCGACAAAATGCAGTTGACATTGGCCACATTGACAGTGGGGAGACGGGCATTAGGAAGTTTTCAACTGGCCTAGTGCAGGAAGCTCCCTCCCAGTTTCAAACCAGACAGAGCATCTCCAGCAGCATCTTGTCCTTTTCACCGGCTTCGAAGACGTCGTGGCAGATGCGGAGTTATCTTGATCCCAGCAGAGCAAGGAATTCCGGAGCATACAAGTCTCACTGGCAGCTTTCGACCGGGACTAGGGATTATTTCCCGAGCACATCACCATTGGCTCCAGGGACCCTGGAGCCCCAAGGCCAAAGTTATTTTAATTGCCACGATCCTCCGTTGATCAAGCATTCCACTGTGACCTGGCCATGCGCGAATGATGTTATCCGGGACAATATACACGGTCTTATTTACCCGGGAATTGCGCCATTTGGGCCTCAGCTCCGTTGTCCAACTGGAAGATCGAGCCAGTTCCGACTGGAGTGGAATTGTGCCGTGGATGCCGGAAATGGATGCTTCGGTCTACGCTGAGAAGAATATTATCCATGCTAACTATAGATCTACTTGGCCCTATTTCCCACAATGCCGGAGACTCAATTTTAGATAACATGAGGCAACTCCTATCCCGGTCAGTGCACAGGCTTGACGAGCCTACCGACCCTTATTTTCTTGATGGATGGGAACGTCAGCTACGTGCTTGGAGGTACATACATATATAGAGACTTTTTTTGTACACGAAACAGCACACCTCGCATGGCGAATGATTTATTACTTTGCAATTGCCTCATCCGCCTCCCTGGACTTGAAAAAGGTCTGGATTTTCAACCTACAAGAATGATACAACCCCCTTGCTTACCTTCAAAACTTGACTCGACCCCTTTTATCAACCGTTGATACTCAAGATTGAAGTGGCGAAAATGTGCGACTACACCGAAGTCGAGTACAAATGCGGCCATGTTCGTTTTCTTGTGAAGGCATGGTGTATCAAGTATCAGCAAACGCAGCAGAGATGTTCGCCAAACGTGGTTGGACGGTATGGGCCTCTTCTCCCTCAAAAAGGTCTATCCTAACTGATATTTGCGACTTAGGGAAACACGGCCGGATGACTGTGGTACTAGAAACCCCTCCTTCGTTATCTACCCTCGATGTCACCTATCCCGCAATGACCTTTGCTTATTTTCCCTTCCCGTTAAATGGTTCGTTTTTCGATTCTGAGGCCTATGCTCACGTTTTCGCCAGGGGACTGCAAAAAAAAATCCTCGTCTTCTTCTTGACAATAACATATCGATCCAGCCACCGCAGAAACTCAACGTCTGCGGGGATTCCGTCCCGCATACTTTTGCCCTGTCACTGCTCCACAACGGGTTCCCTCCTCCACCTCTCGTCCCTCTTTCAGATGTAAGGAACCCGATTGCATCTTTGAACTCACATCGACGACTCGAACACGGATACCCTCGGATATGAACGATTTTGTACGTTATGTGAAAGTTGAGCCAAGAACCTTGATCCAAATCGATAGATTTTAGTGGCAACAGGCGCCTGATGTCTCCGTTTCTATGCATCCAATCATTCCGCTTCAGCTGGTCTTGCTTGACAACGGTTGTGATGGTTTTGGGAAGAAAAAAATGCCTGATATTTTTCTTCAAATGAAAAGTTACAACATGTTATGGGATTTTTGGGGTTGGTATTTTGATCGTTCTTTTTGGACTAATCAAGCATGATAACGGAGCACCAGACTATCTTTTCTTTTTCTCCCTTTCTTTCATCTGGGTTTTTTATTCGCTCGCCGGCCATTTTGGGTTTTTTATTAATGACAAGTGACATTTCCATCTCTGCTGCATATACCCCTCCACTGTCTTGAGGTTCCACAGTCGACTTTTAATTGAGGCACGCGGAATCGTCTCTGTTTTTTGCTGTTGCAGCGCCATGCAACCCTCACGCCACGGGGGGCTGTCCCCCTTGATCTCGGGAGAGCCGTGCTCACAAAACCAATCCCAGATAAATTTACCCTCTCGAGTTTCTAGTCCCTTCGTCATCCTGCCCGAGATATGCAATAATTGCAATCTTGCTATGACATGTCCAGTTTCGTCTCTAGACCCTAGTGATGTTCGTATACGGAGACTCTCATACTTCCCCTGGTTCGGACCCGAGCCATTTGCAGCAGAAACCCCATAGTCAGAGAAGGGTGCGGGTGTAACCCCAGCCTATGCACGTATTCATGTTTTCTTCCAGGTTAGATGCAGATGCATGCCATTTTGCTTTTACAGACATCCATCCCCCAAATTTCAACAGCCGTTTTCCCTCCGAAAGGCTAGGAAAATCACGATCTACACACGCTATGACGGCCCCATGTCTTCTTTCACTCTTTCCTTGTATAGCCCTAGCTACACACAAAAAAAAACAAGAACAGGCCGGATTGCTCAGTGGTGCAGCCGCCCGTTAAGCGTCTAGCATGGGGAAGTGGTGCGCCCATCCCCCGCGCGCTAGGCTGTGCGTGCTCTGACTTGCGTTTTCTAGTTCAATCTGCCGGGCGTGCTTGTCCTGGTGGAACTCTGATATTGAAACGGACCAGTTAATGATTTGCGTGAAGGCCAGCAGATCTTTTTTGTGCGCATGGACTTGATCTAGACTGTTAGTTGAGGGAGGTTGCGACGCCCCAAGAAAATACTAGATGACATGGTTCAATGAGGCAGCAAATTGTTCTTCAGGAATCGTTGACGATTATATCTCGGGAATTTGCGGCGTTGGAGGCGCTTGAAGCAACCACTCAGATATCAAGATAATTCGAGAGTCCGCAGCCCCATCCACCCCTCGCAGCCTGGCGATCTAGACGTTGCTTGACGGCAGCCTTTTCCTCAGTTGATTCTGCTGCAAAGCTGAGAAGGACTCAATTTTGCGACATCCCTCGCTCCTTGCACGGGCGTTTCTCCCTCCACATACACCCCCCTCCCAAGCCCTTGAATGTCTCCACATTTTCTTCCCCAAGCCTAGCAGAGTTGCTCACCTTCCCGTCACACGCGGGAGTTTCTTGGGTATCTGACTCTTGTCTGGGGCATAGCTGATGCAGGAGGATTTCTCCCGGTTCCTTTCTCAAATGTAAATATGAGCTATCAACCAGCTCACCTGATATGTCAGATACTGAAGGCGGCTATGCTTCGAGAGAATGCGAAAAGAGGTTCGATTTCTGTTTCCTACGGAGTACTCGATGTCGGGAAACCTGACATTCTGTTTATCTTCACAAGAACCCAGCCCCAGGGTATACTGTCCCATACAAAGACCCCAAGATATGTAATCTATACTTCCATTCAATAGAATAAGCCAACTGATACCCATCACGCACAGACCTCGCAAACATCAAAAAAGGGCAAAAGGTAAGATCCCCCCCCCATACATACACGCACGCCCCAATGCCCCTTTACAAACCGCCCACGGAGAAAAGGGAAAAGGAAAAAAAAAAGAAAAAAGCAAGAAAGACATACATGCATGAACCCAAAAGCAGGGCACTCCACCGTTGCCTGTTGTGTTCTGCATGTTTGAAAAAGCCCGCTGTTCATGCATGACATACCTCATGTGTTGCATGCATGGCCCGGGATGTCTAGACGTGTTGATCTGCTTGCAGGTTTGGCAAGAGATAAGTTGCTGGGTATGAGGGAGGGATAGTTTGTGAGCAATATGTGAGCATGGATGGAGTAGGCAGGTAGGTATGTGTGCGTAGACGTTGGTCATAGATGCTGCGCATTGGGATGAGGAACGGCTGTTTGAGACAAACGTGATTCAAGGTCACTGCATAAGGTACAATGTGACCTGTAGTCATGGTACAAGAAGAAGAAGAAGAAGCGCAAAGATATCATGGTCAGCGCGGGCATATGTACGAGAAGATTCAAAGTGGACACATGCCATTGCTCCTTATGCACGTATGCAGAGGGAAAAAAACAAAACCTAAGCCTAGAAGTACAAAAAGCACAGAATGGCTATGCAAAACGGTAAAGCACGGGAGCGACCTTCAAATTTAGCCGAAAAACAAATTAAGAAAAAATAAAAAAAAAATAAAAATTCCGTATGGATATCTCATACTATTCTATTGCGTTGACGGCTTTTTCCTTTCAAGTAGAAATCGAGAGTAAGTGTTCGATCACGAAAAACCGCGTCGAATCCGCTAGAGATTGGCACGGTTTGTCCCAAGAGTGGTAGGAAACTAAGCGTGAATCTCGACCAGACCTCGACGAGGGTTAGCATCGGAAAACACTGGTTATATTGCCGGGGCTATTCACTCCCTTCAAGAACCAATGGATTGACTCAAATTGGGGAGAAAAGGAAAAGTGAAGGAGTAAGGATGCAATCAGTGAGTTGGGAGACGATGGATGCTAAAGAAACAGATGCTGTGCAACAGAGGCCGAAGCACCAAAAGAAAAGGCCATTCTATTTTGACGCAGCCTTCTCCCCCGCAGGCGGGCTCAATCCTGGTGTGATCAACCCTTCGGGAAGGATTATCGGTGCTTTTGGCGATGCCTCAAGCTTGTCCAATTTCTCTCCGCGTATTACTTTTTCCATCTCCTCCTTAGTCAGGGTCTCGTACTCCAAGAGAGCTTTGGAGACCAGTTCAAGCTCTTTTCGGCGCTCTTTTAGAATGACCTTTGCGCGGCTGCTAGCTTCGTCCACGATGCGTCGAACTTCGGCTTCAATTTCCTGTTTTGTTTCGGATGATAAGGCATCATAATTAAAGCTGAGGTCGACATTTCCAAGCTTCTTCGAATAACCCATCTGCGTTACCATCGAGAAGGCGGTTTCGGTAGCGTTTCGAAGATCCTGGGCAGAATTATGTCAGCACAAGTCAGTTCGCGAAAAGAAAGATGAAGCTTACTGCTGCACTTCCACTAGTAACATTCTCGGGTCCAAACACAAGCTCTTCAGCGGCCTTACCACCCATGGAAACATCGATATCGGCAAGGTACTCGGTGTAGTTCTTTGAATAAATGTCCATCTCCGGAAGAAAATGAGTGACACCTAGGGACATTCCTCTGGGCACTATAGTGATCTTGTATAACGGCATGGCTGCTGGGTTAAAGTACGCAACCAACGCATGGCCCGCCTCGTGGTAAGCAGTCAAAAGCTTCTCTTCATCTCTCAGAACTCTGCTGCGAGCTTCCGCTCCCATGATGATCTTGTCCTTAGCCCAGTCAAAGTCTAGGGGGCCAACTTTCTGTTTCTTATGCCTGCTAGCATGAACAGCAGCCTGGTTGACAAGATTCTCCAAATCTGCACCTGAGAACCCAGAAGTCCCACGAGCGATGACGGCGGCATCGACGTCTGTGCTAATCTGCACGTTCTTCATGTGATGCTTCAAAATATCAACGCGACCTCGAACATCTGGGAGACCGACCACAACCTTACGATCAAATCGCCCAGGTCGTGTAAGCGCCTTGTCGAGTAGTTGGGGATAGTTAGTGGCTGCTAAGATAATGACGCCGCTGCTTTGAGAGAAACCATCAAGCTCGGTCAGCAGCTGGTTCAGCGTTTGCTTAACATAAGCGGCATCCCTTTCGTTCCTCTTCGCGCCGATAGCATCCAGTTCGTCGATAAAGATGATGGCAGGAGCCTTGCCTCGAGCTTGATTGAATAGCTCGCGAACACGTTTGGCACCAACACCAACATAAATCTCATCGAATTCAGATCCAGACATATAGAAGAATGGAACGCCGGCTTCGCCGGCAACGGCGCGGGCAAGTAACGTTTTACCTGTTCCAGGAGGACCAACGAGCAAGACACCTTTTGGAAGCTTGCCGCCAAGAGAAGAAAAGCGCTCAGGATTTGACAAGAATTCAACCAGCTCTTGCAACTCATCCTTGGCTTCGTCACACCCATGCACATCACTAAATCGAACCTTTTGGTGTTGTGGCTGAGCTTGGTTGTTTTGAGTTCCACGAACGTTCTTCAAAATACCCGTTGTCTCGACCAGGAAGCTGACCATTACCAGGGAGAAGTAGCAAATGAAGCCAAAATAGAGGAAGAACTTGATCCATCTAAAAACCTGACTTCCTGTTGACTCTTCTACCACAACATAAATTGGTGCATCTTTCGCCCCAGTCCCGTTGGGTTTGGTGGCCATTCCAACTTGGCCTCCATGCGTTCGCGCAGCAACAGCCTGTCCGATGGCTTGCACTTGGTCGGGATTCAAGTTTTCGTGAGAGGTAACCTGGCTTTGCCCTTGCACGGCGCCTGATGGCGCACCCATTTGCTGCAGGGCTTTCATATAAAGTTGAGCAGACTGAGCATTGCTGGCAAAACTTCCACTCTGATAACGTTCGATCAATATGGCTGGCATCTTGGCTCGAAGCAGCGCAGAATAGAAAGCGTTTTGAGACACTGCACTTGTCGGATTATTGTTCGCATTTTGTTCGATGTACCGAAGTGTGTTTTGAGAAGGGCCACCGAACAGGAATCTTTGTTGCTGCGACCGTGAGAAATCTTTCAACTTTGGAATGGGACTTGGTCTATTCAGCTGAAAGCTGGAGAGTGTGGAATAGTGACGTGTCGAAGTTGGGTTGCGAGGATTGGCAAAGGCTTGAACAGTCCACATGCGCCTGGGAGTTACTGCTCAAAAGACGTTAGAAAAAGTTGTGTATACTATTGAACCTACATACCTTGGGATAGCAAATTGGACGATGATACTTGACGTATAGCTAAATTTTGCTCCGCCGCCAGTCTCAACGTATCGACGGGAATCCTCCCAAGGGATTCGACGAGGGACGAACGAGAACGGGCCTGAAACCGATTGTGAGTGGGCTTGCGACAGAGACCGAATGGATATATACCACGTACATCACTAGATCTCTCATTATGGAACGTGCTATCCGATTCGCGATGATTCTGAGCGCGAGGCGAGCGGGGCGAGGACGGGCGGACAAGACATCTCCACGGGGCAGAGACCGCATTTGACACGGATGGCCATAACTCAGACGTTACACTTGCAACATTCTATTGATTCCCAGAAATCTGTCAGTATCGTAACAACAAAGCATCAGCAACGACCTCAATGAAGAAGCTTACGGGAAGGGAGACAGGTGTCTGGAAAGCCATGGCCGGAGGAGCCTCACGGCTGGACGAGTGTAAGGGCTCTTGTCAACAACAGTATCGGGCCAAACAAAGATCGATTAATCAATCACAACATAGACCTGCCAACAGGTAGAACTTCCAGTGTCCATTGTCGCTCGTCGAGCAGTTCAGCAGCTCGGCTTCGTTGAACGATTGAAAAGAACGCCCGAAGGCGGCGAATCATGACAAAGCCAATTGCCACCGCTGCTTAGTCACCATCATTGCGCTTTGGTCCCATTTCAACCTATTCTCCCCAAGCGCCGCGAGGACGGGCAGCGTCGCTTTGATATTGTAGGGGCATGTACGTTGGAAAGTGACCATGGACGACTAAACAGGCTGCTTTTGTCTCATCTCTAATGCCGCAGTGCTTCGAAGTCTCCTTGCCAGTCCCGCCTCTGGTGTGCAGACTGTGCACAGCAATATGGCGCACAAGCTGATTGTCTTGACCGGGCTTCCGCCGCGAAGTGCTCTCAACTGGGATGAATCGGAGCTCCTCCAGCCGCCATTGCCGCCGTTTTACCAACGCAGGCCGTCAGAGGAACGGGGTTCCCTGGTGCGATGGAGATCGCTGGCACCGGTGCAAGCTCCCGTTTTCAAGTCTACGACGGAAGGGGCATCGTTCTTTGCAATGGACACAATTCAAAGATACAGCGGTGAGCCAGTGAGCCTGGACGCAGATGAAACTGCATTGTCCGAATTCTACGATCAGTCGTTCGCTTTGCACGAAGGAATCCACCGTTCCTTCACTAGCGCCACCAAGTCATTTACGGATGATTCAGACCTTACTGGGAGTTTCGGTGATGAAAGCCATGATGATTCGACGTCGAAATTGCCTTTATCTCAGCATGACGGAACATCCCCCGACGTACAGCGTGTTCAGGGCCACTTGAGCGATGTCGAAGATATTCCCAGCGCAACGTATCTGCAGTCGGTAGCCCCACGGACCGTGCTCGTGAACCTGATTGTTGCCATCATCAGCATACCTCCTCGACGCCGTGTTCGAACGCGCTGGGGCCGTGAAATGGATGTCGTGGAATTATTGGTCGGGGACGAAACAAAATCTGGGTTTCGCGTGAGTTGCTGGGTACCACCGTCGAATGAGCATGCTATGGTCGTGCCCTCAAAGTCGCTTGAAGAGTCTTTGAAAGCCCTGCAGCTGCGCGACGTTATTCTCCTGCGTTCCATAGCTCTGGCCTCTTTTCGTGGGCAAGTATACGGGCAGAGTTTACGCCAAAACATGACCAAGATTGATGTTTTGGATCGCGAGATTATCTCGTCGACGGGCATCGATGAGAGCACGGCTGGCGGTCTAGGAGAAGCGAAGAGATCTCACCCCCAGGCCATGAAGGTACGTAGGGTCAGACGGTGGATTCGAAATTTTGTCACTCCTGGAGCGGCTTCCAACGAGAATGCGAACGGCTCTCTGTTGATCCCGAGGCCAGCAGGAACCATGCTGCTTCCACCAGATAGTCAATAATACTGCGCAGTAGCGGATATACCACGGTCAGCCGGGTCATGTAAAAACAATTGATACCCCAAACTCATCGTTTCCATTCATTGCAACCCTATCCTGCTCCATTTTGACCCGTTTTAGACGTGATCTGTCGTAAAGAATGCGGTACGCGGGCCTTTTCAATGTCGCATATTTCGTTAGAAAGACCTGCTCCTTCGTGAGATGTCATTCTGCCACGACACCCTGATCTGATGATGATAAGTCACTGGAAGAGTGCTCTTCTCGTGGTGACGTGGCTTGCCGGGCCAATTTATTATACGGTTGCATTTCGATCTCTGCGGAAGAAATGGGTCCATCGGCCTTCATCAAATCATTCAGCTGCTTGCCGATCGTGCGGAATCAGATGATCCATCAGTAACTCCACAAGAAAAAGAGCTCCCAACGGGATGTGTCTCAGACAAAGGAATCATAAATAGAACAAGACAATGGCAAAGTTTCCTTTTGAGGAGCACGCCCGTCACGAGCACGAGCTTCCATGGGTCGGATGTCAGTTGTTGGATCTGGATTCTGTTAGGGTTGACTTTAAATTGCCGAGAAGCGTCGAAGCTTCAGGGAAGAACGCGTTGGCGAGTGACCTGCAGTTGGGTGGCAAGGCAGCGGGAGTCGAGGTACCAAGCCAAGTAGTGAGCAATTAAGGCCTGGGCCCCGTCGCCCAGTGTCCACTCAATGGGAGATTTCTGTTTAATTAGGTTTGTTTAGTTAAAAGGCCGCCCCTAAAGCCCCCGTGCGAGCCCCAATAAGAACCGGCATTGTGCCCACCAACCACGCCCCCCGGTCCCTCCCCGAAGCTCCCTATTTCCCCTTCCTCGCCCACCTGACCGCACGCTTCTCTTCCCCTTAATCCTGCCGCAGCCTGACCTTCGCACCACTTCTTCGCTCCGTGATTTTAATTCTCCTCGAGACAACTTTCGATTGTTCTCCCTCTTGACCTGCAATCACTAAACACCATCATACTCCTGTCTAGCATATCGTGGCCCCGGATCTCGCATAGCAACATCCTGCTTCGAACCGGCATATCTGTCCAAGTCTACACTCGTTAACTAGCTCCCTCGCCGTTTTCCACCTTCACCGACTCTTCCACGACAACAGACTCACGTCGCCAGCACTTCCTCGACCCTCAACCAACCTTGGAAACTCGATCGCACAACATCCGCTACCATGAAGGGTACGCAGCCTGGTAAATTTTATCGGAAAATATTCTCAGCTAATGACTTTGCGACAATGCAGCTCTCATTCTCGTCGGGGGTTTCGGTACCCGTCTACGACCATTGGTGAGCCCACCCTGTTGACCCTGAGCAGCCGTAAGCGGCGGAAAGGAGCAGTCCACTGATTACTGCACCGTAGACTCTCACGCTTCCCAAGCCCTTGGTCGAATTTGGTAACCGCCCTATGATCCTCCACCAAGTTGAGAGCTTGGCGGCCGCGGGAGTGACGGACATTGTCCTCGCTGTCAACTATCGGCCCGATATCATGGTATCTACGCTGAAAAAGGTAAGAATCGCCTTCAGTATGTTGTCGAGCGGACAAATCGCTCATTGATCACTTTCGTTTTGCAGTACGAAGAAGAATACAACGTTAAAATCGAATTCTCGGTTGAATCGGAACCCCTGGGCACTGCCGGCCCTTTGAAACTTGCAGAGAATATCCTCGGGAAGGACGACAGCCCTTTCTTCGTCCTCAATTCCGACGTTATTTGCGAGTATCCGTTCCAAGAACTTGCTGAGTTTCACAAGAAGCATGGGAATGAAGGTACAATTGTGGTCACAAAGGTTGAGGAACCCTCGAAATACGGTGTCGTCGTCCATAAGCCAAACCACCCATCCCGAATCGACCGATTTGTTGAGAAGCCAGTTGAATTCGTTGGCAACCGCATCAACGCCGGTATCTACATCCTCAACCCCAGCGTCCTGAACCGCATCGAACTTCGCCCCACCTCAATCGAACAAGAGACTTTCCCTGCTATCTGCAAGGACGGCCAACTCCACTCTTTTGATCTCGAAGGCTTCTGGATGGATGTTGGCCAGCCCAAGGATTTCTTGACCGGCACATGCCTCTACCTCTCCTCGCTCACAAAACGGGACTCCAAGCTCTTGTCACCCTCTACTGCTCCATATGTCCATGGCGGAAACGTCATGGTTGATCCCACTGCTAAGATTGGCAAAAACTGCCGCATCGGACCCAATGTGACCATTGGACCTAACGTCGTTGTTGGTGATGGTGTCCGATTGCAACGATGCGTCTTGCTGGAAAACAGCAAAGTCAAGGACCACGCCTGGGTGAAATCTAGCATCATCGGCTGGAACAGCTCGGTTGGCAAGTGGGCTCGATTAGAAAACGTCACTGTTCTCGGTGACGATGTGACTATTGGAGACGAAGTTTATGTCAACGGTGGTTCCATTCTTCCTCACAAGAGCATCAAACAGAACATTGATGGTATGTCCCTTGAATCCCGTTACATCTCGTGTACATTGAAGTACTCTACTAACCCGCATTCAGTTCCCGCTATCATCATGTAAATCCGCAAATTATCCGAATTTACGCTCCTCATCTTGCTTCTTCGACTCAATTAATCGTTCTCTGGAATTCCAATTACTAACCAATATAATTTGATGAAAGCAAGGCTCTGGGAGAAACCAAAACCGAGGGAATAGAGCGGGGAAGGTGTTTGTGTTTGCCTCGAGCATACTTTCGTATTCCACGGATTCTCACTTCTTTGAATGATTTTTTTTTTCAAGCAATTTTCATCATATTCATATTGTACATGCCGTTACTTCCTTTTCATCTTGCGGACCGTTTTCTCTTATACGTTTGTTTATCCGAGCGGATTGCTCTCTTCTCTGCTGATTTTCTTCCCATCTCTTCACTTCATGAGTCCAGTTCTAATTATTTGCACTTTATGGTTTGCCTCTGCTTTGTTTCATGGATGGAGATGCTACCAATTTTGAAGTTTATTACTTCCCTATGCCCCATCACTCTGTTTCAAAAAAAAAAAAAGGATTTGCCTATTCAACTCTTGAGCTTTCTATTTTTCATTTAACCCATGGAATAATTACGTGGTTCCATGGTTTTTACAAGCACCACCTGTTATATGCAAAAGCTGTCTGAGAGATATTACCAGACAGTCAGTAGCAATTTCAGGAGTTTCTCCCAACATTTGCCCAGTTCCTCTTGTCATACAGCCTCAGCTTGAAAAAAAAGTAAAATGTCTAGCTTGCTGGTAGGGAGTCTTTTGAGGTTCGAAAATTAAATTAATTATCCTAAAAGAAATGCTTCGAAAAGAGAAGTGTATATGATATAGTACAGGTCTAGATTCTCACCTCAGGCTTCTTGACCTGGGTACCCGAAAGTGCTGGGCGATGATGGACGCGAGCTATACTTCCTCCACCTCAGGCCTTGTCCCTCATCTCTTCTGCTCTGTCCAGTAACTCATCCCATTTGACTCTCAATTCCTCCATCTCCCTCCAACACTTCCTGCCCATCTCTTCAAACTCCACCCTCTCATCTGCTGTCAAATCTGTCGCTCCCCTTTTCCGCCTCCGCGCGCGATCGCCGTCCAATTGCGGCGGGCCAACGACACCACCATACCCCCACCCTTCTACTTCTGTGCACACGACGCTCTCTCTTCCCCATCGATCACATGATGCTCCCCATTTTACTTTGCCTCCGCCAAGGGCAGTATATGCAGCTTCTGCAGTGTCAATCACCGATTGCGGAGAGAGACACAGCCAGACCGAGGCGGCGGCGCCGCGGTATGAGGACAAAACATGCCAGGGGGACCCGAGGAGCCTGGCAACCCAGCATACAGAGAGCATGGCGTAGTAGAGTGGGAGGGCGAGTGGCACAATGGAAGTCGCGCAGACCGCTGGGTGACAGACGTAGATGTTCGGTTTAGTAGAGGTTGAGCTGCCATTCTGAAGCGAGGATTTCTGACCATTGACGTGGTTATTGTTCGAAGAGAGGAAAGAGTCGACCCAGGGAGAGGTGCTAGGTAGTGACGACGTAAGTGCGAGGAGAGCCATCAGATATTTCACAGACTCGTAGGCTCGACGAGTCTTGAGCGCTTGGATATCCGAAACATTGAAGACTTCCCTGGTCGCCTCCACGCTTGATGTCCAGATAATCCGCCCTGGAATATTGGATTTCTCGAGTAGGGGTACTAGATTATGACTGAGCATGTAATGGCCAAAGACATTTGCACAGAACAGCTGGCCCAGCGGAGGCTCGTCAGCTAACTGAGTCTGCTTTTTCACCAACGTCCCCGTATTACTCAAACAGTAGGACGATGGATATGTCACCGCATGCACCAGATCAGTGAGTATCATGTAAACTGCGCGAAACCAATTCAAGCCCGTGAATCCAGCGATTCCAGCATTCAGCACGAGAGCATCGAGTTTCGGAAGGGATGCGAGAAGTCGTCGTGACAGCGCCCGGACAGAATGCAGATCGCAAAGGTCCACATGCTCCGGTTTAAGGGTAATTCTATCCAAGTCATCGCGCGAGGCAGAACGGAGATGTTTTTGCAGCTTGGCTAAAGTCTCATTGCTCTTCCGGGTGCTTCTGGTGGTAAATATCAAAGTCAACGACTGGTTCTTAGGTCGTGTACGGAGGAATTCATCGATTAATCGACGACATGTGGAAAGCCCTAGGCCGCTATAACAGTGGTCAGCTTTGCTGGCGGTATGCAAGTCAGCGGGAACGCACGCACGCACCCATTCGTGCCGGTCACCAAGATAGTCACCTCGTCTTGACTGCCCCTGGGTTCCTCGATTGAACCCATTTCTCAGCACGTGCAACAGATTCACCGCCGTGGTGTTTAGGCGGATGTTTTCGATGCGCTCTGACGTCTCCGCTCTTCTTCGTCTTCTTCTTCTTCTCCTCCTCCTCGCCGTGGTTGTAATACAGATGCACCTCCATCTTCTCGTCAGTCCGAAATCATGGCTTATTCCCAAATAGGCATAGTTTATCCAGCTCTCCCTTGCAAATAGGCACGTGATTCTAGCAATCATGTGACTGCCAAGAGACGATCGTCGACCTCCAGCATCAAGAATCCCAGTCTTGCGCTACATCGTCGGTGAGAAGGATGGTGAGCGACACGGACTTGCGGAGAGGGTCGATGCGTGATGGTTTACAGCTCCCGGAGGACCCTTTGCATCATGAGATACGTTGGCCTGGATGCGATCTGATGACGGAAGCCGCCACTGGAGATGCGCAAACCATCGAACTATTATTCCAAGGAACTTTTACTACTACTACCACTACAGACCACCATAACAAATTACCTGCGTGCTCGCAACCTGCTACCCCGGCCCTCACCTACCATGCCCCAACCGGGTTGAAAGCTCTGCGGTGCTCTTCCCAGCATATTATGCGCCATAATGCTTGCATGTGGGTGAATTTAGCGATGGGAGAACCAGGATTTGTCCTTGAAGATCTTCGTTCCAGATTCTCTATCCGAATACACGATGCGGAGTGTGCCAGTCCCAACGCTCGCTACTTGGATAACACTGCGTACTGGCTAGCTGTGGACGCCGCGGGGGTTGAGATTTCGCATTTGGAGCCCGACTTATAGCTGGTAAGTCTGGATTGTACTCCACTTTCAACGAGGTGTGCAGCGTGTTGCCCTGGAAAAAAAAATAAGAAGGCGGTCAGCTGGCCAGTAGGAGCTCACCCGACTGGATTCTTCGGCCATGCCTGACGCAAAAGCGGAAGCCATCCCACCGACGCTCGGGCCTTCGATTTTCGCATGTTTGAAAACATCGCTTAAGCTGAAGCAGCTTCAGGATGATATGACGGGAAACGGTGCAGTCAATACAAGATCCGCGGCTCACAAGACGTGGGCCCCAGTGTCAAGGCAAGAGAGTCCGGACTGGAACACCCCGTCACCCCAAACTCTTCCCCGCATTCTTACTTTTCGACTTCTTCACACCCTCTTTTGCGCGCCGAGACAACGGGATATTTTTATCCCCTCTTCCAGTATTTCCTGGTTGCTGTCTTGCTGAGTCGCCCATGTTCACCCACCTCGCACGGTCCACGTCATTCGGTTCATGCCGAAGAGGGGTCTCAAAAAGTCAAGCGACTGTGTAGGTGTGCCTTCCTGCAGAATGCAATATCCCTGTCAGGTTCATGACGGTTCACGTCAGGGGGGAATGGAGGCCGGCCCTGGTAAAGGATCATAATTAATTGCATGTCGCAATTGTTTCGGTCGACAAGATGATTCTGCATGTCCATCGTGAGCTAGTATGCGTGGACGGTTAAATTTGAGGGTCAAATGGCTCAAGGCAATTGTAAAGCTGATGGCCGTACACTTGGTCCGTGTCAAGACAAGCGGGGAGAAGGGCGGTTTCTTTTGATAACGGACGTTACCTCACCGACTCGTCAATCGCAAGGGGACAGCCAGAGAGTTTAGGAATATCAACACCGCCCATTCTTGTCTCATACCGTAGCTGAAACATTTATCGAGAGTCAAAGAGTGATGATCTGCTGCAGGCCACGCAAAAGAAGCTCAGCACAAACAGAGAAGAGAGAAAATTGCAGCATGAAGTTTCTTTTCAACAGTTTTTCGCGCTAAAGAGCCCCCTTTATTTAATGGATAAGAGAACTGTGCATATTGTCACCCTGCCGCAAGCTTCGTAATCGCTTACCAAGCGGTCGCCTGCGCACCCTCGAAGCTGATGATAAGAGCCAAATTGCTATCTTACCCTAAGCGGGCTTATTATTATCTTTTCAGCACGGTTCGGATAGTACTTCCGGGCCTGAAGAATTGCTTTTTTTAGGGAGAAACAGAGCCAGTTGGCCGAAAGGGTGAGCAGTTTCAACGTGAGGCCCATGAGGCCTCGTTCTTTTGTCAGCTAATAATCTCGGCAATTATTCGACGTTGCATTCTCCGTCTTTTTAGCTTCTTCAGTGGTGAGACGTTGCGAATGAACCCGGAGATTTTAAAGTATCTTTCGATTTTCGAGATGTCACCGATTGAACGTTGGAGGACTCCCACATGGCTCGGTAGGATCACACGTCAGGGTCCAGACACGACTCGAGAAGAAACCGGACTCCCGTCAAATCTCGAATCCCCTTCCCGCGCGGGTTATGAAATCGAGAATCAATCAGGGAAGGCTTTCAACCGTTAGTGCACGAAAGCTCCAACATCAACGGTGTGACAATCCGCCGCCTGGCCGTCACGATGAGCCAACGATACAACGTCCCGAGTCCAAGCTGAGCTCTGGCTGAGCGCTGACGGAGCGCTGGCTGGTTCCTGAATGGGCCATCGTGTCTGATCCCAATGCAGGAACAGAGCATGAAGCCAAAAAGTGCTTGCCGGATCTAAAAACAGAACGCTCTCCAGTCGCGTTGATGATATGTGGTGGGTAAGTTATTGAGGAACTGCCACCTTGGCTTGTTGTGCGTGGGCCACGCAGTCCGCTTTTTTTATAGTTTGATTGTTGATAGACATGCATATCTTGTCAAAGTTGCCCCGGAGCGACCAGAGCTCTTTCAACTATGGAGCTCACCAGCCTGGAGTATCCAGACCCATCATTGGGTATCCTGATTCTGCTGCTTGGAAAGCCCTTCACCACTCAGTTGGTAGGTGTGTAGTATTGGCATGATAGAATGTCTCTTCACATACCCTGAGCCAAATCCCTTGATTTGAAGATACAGAGAAATTCGGACAACAATACCGCTTGTAAGCCGGTCAATACAGCCAAGTGGGTTCGCACTAGTATTATCCTCCGCGGGAAACTTAATTGAGTGGAGAATAGCCGCTCTCGTCCCGCGCTAACCCAGTTGAATGCGGAGACTCGCACCTTTCCTTTTCCGTTTGTTTTGGGTTCCGAGCCGCGGGGTGTTCGGTTGACTTCCGATATCTTCCGGCGTATTCGAGCCTTTCTACTCTAATTGTTCTTGCAGCGGAGAATCTTGCTGAGGAATCATTCAAATTAGATTGCGCTGAAATTGCGTATGCCTTACGAGTCAAAAGAGCACCCTTATCTTGGCCCTCTATGATCGACCGAGGAGACATCCCGAACACCTCTCCAACTGAGCCACAATTCTTGTCTCGGCTCCGTGCCTCACGACGAGGATTGGCAACCCACGCCCATCAAATCTCGGTGGAGACGGAATCGCGATCTGCTCTTTAGCGAGCGGAGCTCCCGTTGACCCGCCTGATCTAGGCCCTTCATGATGTCGCAGGCGAAGCACTAGCCGACCATTAAGCGCGCTGCGATCACAATCCTTTCTTTTTCCCATCCCACCAGGCGCTGGAAGAAAAGGGCGAGCTCTGCTGAAAGCTATGGCCAATTCCCCCTCGTTGACCGTGCTTTGCGCACTGGACAGTTCGCAAGTGGAGCCATCCATCAACTTATCTAGTTGCAGATTCAACTTCAGCAACCCCCATAGTGCGAAAACACACTTGAGCTAGTTGATCGTCGGAACGGCCTGTAACGAGAGAAGCCGTTTCCCTTCCCTTTCGCTGCTGCTCTCAGAAAATTTCATCCTGGACCATTGGCTGGTCGGGTGGGCGTGATCTGGCTCGCACCCTTGCAAGACTCTGAATAATAATGTCGCTCTGATATGGCCCAATGACGAATCCTCCGAGGACTTTTTTTACGATCGCATCTTGGATCTGCAGCTCGACTGTAAGATTGGATCTGCGGCGTGGGACGACAAGGGTCGACAGCACCCAGAAAAGGGAATAGCAGCCGCACGCATCAAGTATCTTGCCTTTGCCTTCCGCGCAGTCCCAGCGAACATCCGTGAAGATTAGAATTTGGGATCAAGGAAAAAAGCAATGTTCTTCCCACTGTTACTCATAAATGTAACAACAGCTAGCGCCGCCACACACGCACTGCCTTTTGGCCCCTCGTTTGAAATATGCCCGATGCACGGCGTTTCTGGCGTGCTTCAAAAAAACGTGGTTGAGCTAGTAAGCTTCCTCTGTGTCTGGATTGCCGAATCCGCGTGGAAGAAAGTCTGACTATGATTTCATCATCCGCGACCATAGATATAAATACATACATTGGCGGTACTGAAAGCGGCATCCAGAACTCGTGTCTGCAAGGATGCTGCAACTTGATTTTTATGCCGTTCTTTTCTCGCAGTTGATGTTTCATAATGGTTGGTACCGAGCCTTCTCACTCTGGGTGTATTCTCCTTGAAGACGGAGGTATAAACATGTACTCTGTACAAATGTATGGATGTATCTAAAGAGCGCCACATTGCATCAGGGGTGGGCTTGCAATCCTGCTTTTGCGATGATTCCCAAACTATCAAGAGCTAGCTGATGAGCACACAGGTTGCAAATCTTCCAAAACACAAGATTTAAGGTTGAGAGAGCGCTTGAGAAAGCTCTTGTGCCATGGACCTGGAGAGAATAGTAGCACTTGACAAGCTCTGTAACAATGATCTTTGGAGCAAAAAGGAGCAGCCGCATTTGTTATGCGACACAGAGGAGGAGCTATTCTCGTTATCTCTGGCCTGGAGCCTTATGTGTGCGAACTGGACAGGCATTGAATGGTTATTGGAGAGACACAGCTTTCGAGCCTGGTACGCCATTTGTGCACCTGCAGTTCACTGCAGCATGGCCTTTTTTTTTTTTTTTTTTTTTAAGGGCAAACGGTACCAGATGATCCTTTGCTGTTGCACATGCTTTGAAACATGCTTTGAACCTCAAAGCCACCGGTGACATGCTTCTGTAGGACACATGACCGGAATCTCGATTTTTGGAATTTCTGATGATCGTCAACGCCATATCTCCTGCTTCCTGGTATTATGTGTTTTCGCAAAGGTGTATCCTGCTGAGGCACGACGTTCCTGCTCGTCGCGTGTGGTGGTTGATTCCATCTGATGGCCAGATCCGTTGTGGGCCAGCCCGTAGCGCCTTGGCACTTCATGCTCACTAGTAACCGTCCGCCAAACAGAAAAACATGGGGACAACCTTAACTGTAATCAAACCGTACGGCAGTACTGGTACCGCCAGGATGATAAGTTACGGCTGGCCTGGTACCAGGTGTAACATGAGCAACGTCCATCCCAACATAACGGACACTGTCATGTTTGCAGAGTTCCAGCGCTTTTTCCTCTTTCTCTCACCCAAACTTCACGAGTGCCATCCCAGCCTGCCGGGATCCTATCAGATTAGTATGACCCCGGCAGTCGCTGGTTGACGTGCTGATGCCCAGCAAACCTAACCCCGCAGTCGAGGGTACCCCAGGAACCGATTTCAGATGCTTCTCGCTCAGCAGCGTATCGCCCGGAGACAGATGCCACACTGCTGCATAGCTCTGCGAAACGCCTAGACAGCGGGACACCCGATTATCTAGAGTGATGGCACTTCGGCTGCAGCCTTGAACTCCTGGTTCAGACCATTCAAAAAAAAGGTCAGAGTTCTCCCGAATTCAGCACGGCATTTGGAGCTCATGCCACCTCCACGGCAAATGTGAAACTAAAGGGAGCTGCTACTTTTATGCAACCCTTATTGCAACCGTTGCCTTTGGCCTTTTCACTCTTGTTCTTTTATTTTTGCTTTTCTGAGAATATACCGTTCGCCCATTACCTGATGGCTTTTGCGATACTCAAACCAAGCTAACAGCTGATTGATGGCCCCTCTAACAAAGAGGGAGGGCCGAAACCTCGTGTTGCTGCTGAACACTTGGGGGTTACAAACCAGAACTACACCAGTTTCCTCCCTCTCAAACCATGTGGCAACTACTGGAAATTCTGTAAGCCACGTCGGCAACGCGAACGAATAGGGTCGTATACGGAAAGATTTCAATCGAGGACTCTGATTTGCACAGCAATGTGTAAAAGGAGGCCTCGACGAGCAGCCATCTTGTCGTTGGGAAGGACATTCCCTGCATATTTGGCTGCTGCTCTAAGCGAACTGGGGGGTTCTAATTTAGCCCCAACTTCCCCTCGAGGTTGGATGTCGGTCGTTCAATGACCTATATTTGCGTCTTGAAGAGAAGAGGAAGCTATAATATGGCTCAGGGTTCATTGGGAATCTGTGAAACCCAGGACGTTGGTTGACGTGTGCAATGATCGACGTCGCTGAATCCTTTGGGTAGGAAGGATCACCACTTGACGACCATGCGGATTCTTCTGCGCCCGGGGGACAAGTGTGATTTCTACCAAGTCCGGATGCCATCTACAAAGAGCGCTGTGCAAGGTGAAAAGGGGGGGAGGTGTTCCAGATTTCACATATGTTTCTTCGCCCATTCTGATTAGGAGAATATGTGCGGCCGACTCTGTGACCACTAGTTTGAAGGAGAGGTCATAGATCGGACAAAACAACAAGCTCTGTTGACAAGATCGAGGGGTCAAGATGCGATCTGGAGGAGCAGTGGGCGTGGGGTGCTGTAACAATGGGGCGGGCCAGGGAGCAGATCCACTCTGTCTTTGTTTTCAAGTGAAGCCCTCAAGAGCCGGCCGCCAGGGAGATTGTCTAATATTAAACAAGAGTACCCTTGCGAGACCAAACAATGAGAAGGAGTGGACAGGATGAGGATGCGAAGAGGGAGCTCGCCGCAGGTGTGAAGCATGAGAGTGGCATGGGGGAGTCAGCTGAAATGTGACCATCTCATTACACCATGGTGGCTGTATGGTATTCGATACCGTCAGGCCTGCGCCGTACTGTGATAGAGTGGAGAACCCCGCGGCACTGCCATTGGCTCCACAAGCCGTCCCCGTCTTTGAGACTGCGGAGATGGAGCGCGTTTTGGGCTAGTGCGGGAGGGATCCCATACGGGCTCTTCCGCCTGTCCGACTGCCGGTATCGCCAGGAAGCAGGCTGGTACGGACGTACATTGTATGGTACGTCTGATACGGACGGTCATGTCTGGCCGGTTCCACGCTAGTGCGGTCGATATTGGCGCTAGCCGCATGCAGACTAGGGCGTGATTTTCGCTCTTGCCAGGGAGGAAGTGGAAGCTTGGCTCGATTTTGCTCGTCCCACGTCTTGGCTCTCTTTCATGCTTAAGTCGCCTCAATCCTCGCTCCTCAGTTCAATAATTTCTCCAGTCGAGTGTGAAATTCCTCTCCGCGGTCGTTGCTGTTTGCTGCAGAGCTGGTCTTTGGCTTTCTTATATACTATGTGTGTGCTGAACATCTGGTTGACCACGCTTTCGTCGTCTCGCATCTGCTTGGTCCGTTTACGATACTCCTGTCCCCCAATATACATCGTCGCATGCTAGCACCCCTTTCCCGCCCCTCGTCTGCTCTCAGATCCATATTTCTCTCGTTGTCATCGACAAAAACGATCCCGTTGCAGCACGCAAAGCAAAAAACAAAAAAAGAACGCCATGGCACGGACACGCAGCTTCCCGTGTCCATGGGCCACTTGTAAAAAGGTAACCAGTCTTCTCCCAACCTAATCCGCCAATACCACCGCCTCGCAAACGCCCAGAGCACTGCATTTCGTGGGTGTTAATGTATATCTCAACACAGGTCTTCAATCGCAAGTCTGACTTGTGTCGACATCACCGCATACATACCAATGACCGCCCCTACCACTGCGAGTTTCCAAACTGTACAAAGAGCTTCATCCAGAGGTCTGCTTTGACCGTTCACTCTCGGACCCACACGGGCGAGAAACCACATGTTTGCGATTTCGCGAATTGCAAAAAAGCATTCTCAGATGTGTGTGATACAGATACCCCAATATTTCATTCTTGACTGTCAAACCCCGTTGCTTTTCTCCGATGATACTGTCACAGCATGCCTTGGACTGTTTTCTGACAATTGCATCCAGTCCTCTAGCCTTGCACGACACCGGCGGATACACACTGGCAAGAGGCCCTACAAGTGTCTCGAGCCGACGTGTGAACGAAGGTAACGATTTCTTAGAGGATATGCACCTGACATGAGAAACTGACGGGTTCTGCAGCTTTTGTCGGAAAACGACATTAACGAAACACCAACATCGCTCTCATCAACTAGAATTATCCCCGCAAGCACATGGAACTCCACAACATATGCCTCAGGAGATATATTCGCACCCACCACCTCAGCCACCAGCTTTATTACCACCAACAACTCATGTTGCTGGACCTCCGCCGCCATACCAGCAACCCAGAGTCATGATCAGTGCCGCTGAATTCTACCCGTCTCAAACGCAGCCGGTGGTGCACGCAATCTCGGTTGCACCTGAAAATCCGCCCATGGAACCGGAGGTTCATTACGTCGGTGCTGGAATGATTATGCAGCCGCAAATTCAACGATTCGATGTTACAGCCCCCATAGATCCTATATCTCGCTTCCAGCATATGCCTCAAAATATCGCACCACACTTTGAAGCTCTTCCGGTATCTTACAATGGAGTGTTCCCCTTGGACAAACTATCAGGGCCACGTATCCTAGATCAGTTTGCAGAAAGGGGATCTTTGGATTTCTTGGGCTTAGAGGGGTGAACATGAGGGACTCCGATTCTAAGATCATCATTATTCTTCTCCTTTTCAAGTTTTCAAATATTCCGTTTTCAGAAGGCTTCTACCCTTGATGCCCTTCTTTTTCAACTTCCTTTCGATTCGGAGTTGACGTCGGAGTTGGACATATGTTGATATACAATTTTGGATATTTGCTTCAGTCTGTGTATACTTTTACGAATTTTATGTTAAGAGCCTGGAAGGTTCGGCGATGGATACCCTTTTTTCTTGCCAGTAACTAGTCTGTCGGTTTCTTTTCTAAAGAACCAAATCGTATCGGCTATGTTTGGAGATATACTTTCACCCCCATATTTTTGTCATCTTGGAGGGAAAACGACTTGGAGTTTTAGATTGTGGATATATGGCTTAGGGTGGAGGACGCAAAAATTCTCTTGGAAAGATGCTCATGTTTAGGAAAATTCCTCAATTCGCACGGTCAGGTGCTATGAAGCAATGCGAGATTTTGCAGTTCTGCTCGGACTATCTGACACACTTCACAGTCCCCCAAACGCTGCGGAGTACATATTTCTGCTCAATCTAGAGACACTGAAGCTACATTCCACCAAAAATTCTTTGGAATCGCCCACTTTCCCTGGCTACGACAACCAAGGATTAATATATTAAACTTTTCTTCCTGACAGCACGAGGCATGAAGAACAATACGAAGGCAAAGGCTTGAAATGGTTGAATCAGAGCTGTTTAACCTATGAAGTCGGGGGTTGCCGACTTCCACCCCAAAATCGCCCCAATCGTGCATGCGAGGCTGGGAACATGACATTCCAATACTCCGTATTTAACTTTCCATAGATTTGATATTGTCATAAGCTTGACTTCTGCAGCAAATCCCGAAAACCAGGTACGTGTCGGGGTATGGCGTACATAATATTTGCTAACCAGTAACCAACATAGTTGCCAAACGCACCAGGGTTGTCCTCCCGGTTACTTGGGTTATCTGTTCAAGAAACCACAAGTTACCCATGGTATGTCCTACAACATCCAAACGGAGTAACTGCTCGCTTATTATCATCAGGGATCTTAATCTCTCAGTATTTTGCGACATGGAAACGTCCACACTAAATTGCTAACAAACTGTTAGCCAAATGCCTTCCTTTATGCGAAGACCCGAAGAAAAAGCCTCAGGCTTGGGGACATCACCATGCATCTCCTCTTTAAGAGGGCTATGGAGCGAATCGTGCATGATTCTAAACTTTCAGCCATCCTTCTAGGACCGCTCCCATCATAATCACGCCTTTTGTCGCTTCTCGAAGCAGTTATCAACTTCTAACCCATCTCCTTTGCCGGCCGAGATCTGAATTATTGGGCTAATCCATGCACATAGTAGCGGACCCAGGAGTTGTCCAACAGAAAAAAAAAAGGACATGACTCTTGCGTTCAGCCTTCGAGGCCCTGCTCAGCGTGGGGAGGACTTCCTTGATGGGCTAGTTGCATTTGAGAAACCAACACCTCATCCCTGAGATATTATTCGTTCGATGGGACCAGGACGGTTACTAGCCGCGACCGAAACATCGGGACCCTCAGGAGAAGGCACTGGTTTATTACTGTTATTGTTGATTGTTTCGAGGGGAGTTTCTCTTTGCGGATTTCCTTTTCATTCAAGACCTCGCTTCCATTCTTGAACATCTTTTCTGCATTGCTGATTCGCCATCGTGGCGGCGGTTGAATTTGCTTTTCCTTGGTCGTTTTCGCAACATCTTCACCTGTTTTCATCGCGTTGCCTAACCTTATAAAAGTGTGAATGTTTAACATTCAAGATGTGGGTCTCAGTCACCAGAATTCGATCATGGAGCGAATAGTATGGTTGAGAGAAACCCAAGCCTCTTGCAGCCACCAGGCCAGATCAGCAATGCAAATGGGAATTGAGATGCTCAATCGTCCAGTATGCAAGCGCCATTGGTTTCCATAGATTGGGACATGGATTTCTCCATGAATAACGGGAGCTTAAACTGACTGCTGGGACCCACAGAAGGAGGAAAAGCCTCTCTCTGTCTTGTGTCTCATCAACAGGACAGGACAGGACCCGGAACAGGGCCATGGTTCCGCTGGCGCCCTCTCTTAGACAGAACCATGCACGCGGATGAAATCGGTTCTTCCCCCGTCCCAGTCTGTCGGGTTCCCTTAACCTTTCTTTAGGCCCAGTCATTCGAATAAACTCCCGAGTCAAATCGTTGCAGCGGAGCTTCTTGAGCGGTTTCCTCAGCCGTTTCTTTGTTCCTTCCTGGGGTCCCGCGCCATGTTTTACATTGATCACCGGGTGAGAGGAGGTTGAAAGGCGGCTTTGGGTCTTTCAAAATTACAACACCACATTTAATAGCAGAAGGTAACGAATAACCCCCTAGTTATAGGAGAATGCCTCACTTCGATTCTGATCTCGCGGTGTTAATATGCGCGTATTGGAAACGGGAAAACCGCATTTTTGGGTTCCTTTCTACTCCGTAATGTCGTCCAAAATCAAGTACTGACAGACAACATCTTTCCGCCCACAGTCTGTCCTGATAGGTTGCCGTCTATCACCAGCTGATCAATCCCTTTTCACGGTCAAATCCACCCCTGAGCTGCAATCCAGGTTTCACAACTTTCCCCTGCAGCACCGTAAACTTCACAATCCCTTCGCAGTCTTCTGGTCGGACTCGAGCGAGCCATATTCCCTGAGCAGCTCCTTCGTTCTGCCCTGTGCCTGTTTTGCTCGCTTCACACTCCTTTTCGGAGTCGTGGTTTTGCCTCTTGAACCATTCAAAGTCTCTTCTTCGATACACTATCACGTTAGCGGAATACTTATGGCCCCCGACATGACTAATGAAATAGATACCCACGCCCCCAGGTCTCTCGTCTGCGAGATCCCGGTACAAACCCAGTGGGCGCAAGTGTCGTTCAAATTCACGGCGGAGCAAGGGTGCTGATTGACCGCATCGCGCGTCCCGGGTCTTTTGGGAGCAAAGAAGGATGACAGCAGCGTGCGGACAGGGACGCGAGTGCAGAGAAGTGGGAAGAGATTGTGTCAGCTGGGTAAGGTCGAGAGATGACGGGTCTGCGGCGTTGCTGTCTGGTATTGCTAACTCTGTGGGCTCCTCCCGTTCTGCTTTTTGGGGCGTGCCTGTTAAAGGCGATGTCGTCGTCGGAGCAAGATCAACGAAATGTTTGATCAAATCCGGCACCAAAGCCGGGGTCACATGGTCGATGATCGTGAACGCAGGCAGCAGTAAGACAGTTGTCGGCTGCTCTCCCTCCGGATGGTGATAGTACTCATCCGGCACGGGCATGTTCGACGCAGACAGTTTCATCGGCTGCAACATTTCAATTAATAAAAAACCGCGGAGAAATCAGGGATCCAGAAACTCATACACCACTGCTTGGGCTAATGCCGCCTTTCCCAATCGCCTCCATCACACTCCCTTTCTCATCTGCCACGTCCCTCACCCAATCGGTTTTCCCCGTTGCAACGAGAATATGGGTCATCCACCCCTTCACATGCCCGTATAATTCGTCGTCATAATCAATGCTGAATTTAGCAGGGTATTTAATTGTGCAGGAGGCGCAGTCATGGTCACAATCTTCGCCGTCGACGGCTTTGTCGACCAATGTAAAGAGGGTGGTCGGCGTGGATGCAGTAGTGAACTGTGCGATGGGCTTGGGGGGTTTGGGGTCATCACCGGCTTCGAAATTGGGAATTTGGGGCGACGGTGCAGGTGATGCGGAAGGAGAAAGATAGTCGAGTCCACGGCGGAGCAGGGAGGCCATCGTTTTAGTGGTCGTGGATGTGAAAATCGGGGGAAGGTCTTGTTTAATTGCTCGCTATCTCAGAGAAGTCTTATGTTCCATCGCATATCTCACAATTATATCACTTGCCTTTCGATAATTTCGCAGAATATGGGATGTGATCAAAGGAGTAAGTTGATGGACAGGTTATCAGATCGGATATTCTAGCTTAAATACTTCCATCGCCCGGCTTATCTTATCTGATGCGGGGCTTAGTCAGAAGTGCGGAATTAAAGAAATCGAACATTCTTACTAACCAATCGGTAGTTATTATTAAAGCCGGATATCGGAGTAAACGTTGAGCCAACTTCATACGGAGTACAACACGTTTATAAGCTGACTCTATACGATATAAGAAGAATACAGTTTTATATACAGAAAATTCCAGCTCCTTCCGTGCTGTCTCGGCTGCCATCCTTTCAAGAGCCTCATCACCGGGATCCCCAGCATACGCTCCATCGCATGGTACCATGGGCCCTACGAATGTTGCCGTAGAGATAGGGTGTGATTTCAGGAGTCGAGATGTGGCATACTGCATTCGCATTTTTGCAACTGCCTGAAGGCCTAGGGCCTTCGGCCTGGATCGCGTGCCCGGTTCGAGGAATGCCCATGCTTCAATTCGAGGAGATCGCCTTGAAGACCAACCTCCATGGGAACTATTAACAGGCGCGACTATGAAAGAAGCAAAGTGGTTGAACAGAATCGCCTCACCAGTCCAAATCATTGGGGAAAAGGTGGCGATGCCAACTTGTTGCCTGGTGTAGTTCGCTCCCGAGTCGTTCGTTCTTCTCCGCGCGACGAGTGAAGTCGACCGCATTTCTAGTAGAACGCAATCTTCGGGATATTAATCGTTGCTAAGCACTTGGGAAGTCGGAGGAGTATTGCCTGAGTATTTTCAACGCTAAGCATCTGCCTCCAGGCAAACCTCTTGGCCAAGATGTCAGACGGTGGGCTTTTCCAAATGCTACAAATAGAACGAGTAGCTAGGCTATCGGTTGTGTAGGACAGGCATGTTGAGGTTGATATTTCGCTGCGTATGGAGATATTCATCTATCAAAAGGACCGCGTAGAAGGCGTTCGACTTTGATTAGACCTGTGTAAACTCTGCCAATCGAATCCGGTACGTAACCTAAAGCTCGATTTCGCCGATGAGCTATTAGATGACGGGTATCTATATAAACCACTGCGATTAATGGATAAAAAGGACGAGGAAGAATCCGTATTCGTGATCGATTGTCCACCAAACGAAGCCGAGTCATCGGAAGATTCTTCCATTTGCGCGCTTGCAACGATTTCCGAGTCGAGCACCATCATCCCACGAAGAATCTCGGCGAATATCCCCATCATCGTACGGAATTCCGCTTCTGTGAGAGGATGCGATGAAAACCTGGACTTTTCATACAAGTTTAGGAAAGAGTCTGCCAGGTGCGGAGGATTGATCAAGCCCATCCCGTTTAGATGATCCACGTAATCCCGCAGGCACATTGTGGCCGGCCGTTGTAGAAGGCTCACAACACGCTGATCCGGCATATACTCGGAATCACCACGCTCTCCCAGAAACCTAGAACTCCTTTCCAGATCAGAGGGTAAAAATCTTGGATCTGTGGGGGCGAGTGACACGGCCTTTGCCTCAATCAAATGTGGTAGCTCCTTGACCACCAGCTCAAATTCCTGCCCAGGTAAATCTTCGCAGTCGGGCGCAGTCCAGCCAGAATGGGCAACAGCGCCCCATGGCGGTGGGTTGTCTGGAGATATAACTATGTTTTGATCCAGCTGGCTATTATCTTCGCCCGACCGATCCCGGGGCCTAGCCTGCTGGGCGATGATGGCACTTCTGGTTAAGCCTTCAAGGACGAGGCGACGAACGGTATTTCCCACGTCGGGCTTTTCAACTGGAATCCACGCCTTGGGGATGCCCGCTAGGATGCTGCGATTGGTGAAGATACGACTAGCATATATCAAGAGCACGAAGAGGAAGGTGAGGATATAGACGCCGGTGATAGCAAAGATATTGCCTACCCGACGAGTTGAGTATGACTGGTATATGAGATCTCCGGGTGTCAAGAGGGTAAGGATGAAGAGGACAATTAAAAGAAAGCTGAAGAAAGTGGTGTAGAAGAACTGATGGAGGATGTTGGATTTGCCTGGCATTGTTGCTGCGTGTGCGAGTGGTTTCGGACCTGGTGGGACGTTGGCTGAGGACACGGTTTAGGGAGGGTTAGGCACCGGCAGCGGAGAAATCATTGGAAGATCTGTAGGCTGGATGGAAGATTATTAGGAGCATTTGACTTGGGAGTATGCAGTTGATTATCTGATGAATGTGCTCTTGTTTGAATTTGGTGTGTGCAGGAACGACGAAGAAGATGCAACTGCCTGGAGCATCACATGTCTCCTGGTGATGGACGTCCTTCAACACAAACCTCCCCTTAAATATTGAACGGGTACAGCTTCTCACCACAGGATCAAGGAAACGAGAGTGTTAAGGTAGCTACGCTTAGGAAGTTATTCAGGAGCTTCTCCACGATTTGCCTTGACAACCTCAAATCGGGCCCAAAATGGTTGAACTCTCCAAGGAAAAAGTCGCGAAACTACAAAAGTACTCTGCATGCGATGTGCGTCGTACCTTGTCCCTACCAGCTTGAACCAGCATCTTTCTCACATGGTCTCAAAAGATATCAGATGCTCTCCTCAAGCTGGAGAAAGTATCTCCAGGTTCACCCGCAAATGCAGGGTTCCTAGCTGATCTTAGTGAGCCTATCTATCACATCACCTCCAAATCCCCGCGTATATCTAACATTAAACCAAGTTCCTTTCCCGCCTCCCATGGCCGGTATCCCCTGAGACACCCGCCAGCATCATCGCCCCCATCTCCACTGTCCAATTCATCTCCAAAAGCGATGCCCTTCCCCAGATCGCCCAGGATGACCCGGAGCATCACGGATTCCCGGAAGGCACGCATTGGGTTGACCACACCCAGCGCGACACCATCGTGCTCCTCGATCAACCAGAAGATCAAAAGTGTGCCATTCTAGGCGGAATCATGTCCGCGAGGATGAGCGCCATTGGTGCCAAAGCGGCGCTTGTAAACGGTAGGGTGAGAGACATGGCTGAATTGCGCGCGGTTGGGTTACCGGTACGTATAACCATTCGGGTAAAGGAATGACTTCACCGGATGTATCTTGATCGCTGTGCTGCTTGAAACAGGTGTGGGCCAAGTGTCAGTCTACAGTTGGTACGAGTGCCGAAGCCAAACCGGGTGCGAGGAATGTGCCGATAACTGTAGGGCGTGTTACGGTTCAGCCAGTATGTTTGCTATCTGTTTCCCTCCCTAACTTTTGAGCTTTGGTGTTGAGTGACATGCTGTGGTTAGGGAGACATTGCATTCTGTGATCCAAGTGAAGGCGTTACGGTCATTCCCCAGAATTTGCTGGATGATGTCTTGGAGTTACTGCCGAAGCTGGTGGAGGCCGATGAGCGTGTTAAACAAGATGTGTTTAATGGTTCTACCGTCTTTGACGCTTTCAAGAAGCATAGAGGCGCATAACTGAGGCGATTAGACTGTGAAGCCGCGTTGATGAATCTGGCTCAGGCTCTTACATCATCCGATGGAGAAATAGTGTATCATCGGTATTAACCCCGACTACCTAAAATATAATATACAAAAGCCCTAATCCGGGCTGAAAAGACGCAGGCTTAATCACAGAATATAGATAAATCCAGAGAAATGTGTAAAGAAAGTATCATCAGCTCATCATGACTTTACTCGGCAACCCAAACAGCCGCCATACCCATGCCAGTTCCAACGCACATGCTAGTGACGCCAATCTTCTTGTTCGTCCTCTTCAACTCCGTCAGCAACGTGCTAACCTGTCTGGATCCAGTGCATCCGAGCGGATGGCCGAATGCAATGGCACCGCCCTTGGGGTTGATCTTCTCCATGGGCAAACCAAGCTCCTTGGCGCACCACAAGCACTGAGAAGCAAAGGCCTCGTTGATTTCGTAAATATCGACATCTTCCTTGGTGATTCCGGCCTTTTGCAACGCCACGGGGATGGCCTTCCATGGGCCTTGGCCCATGAGAAGTGGCTTCACGCCGACAACGCTGGCAGTAACGTATTTGCCGATGATCTTTTGGCCGAGCCGTTCGGCTGTGGAACGCTTCATGAGTAAGACGGCAGCGGCGCCGTCGGAAATTTGAGATGAGTTTCCGGCGTGAATGCTACCGTCCTTTGCGAAGGCGGGTTTGATTTTTGCGAGGGAATCGGGCGTCATGCCGGCCCTAACGCCATCGTCCTTGTTGACGACGATAGTCTTCTCTTCGTTGGTCTTTGGGTCGGTGAATTTAACGCTGAGAGGGACGATTTCCTCGTTGAAAAGGCCCTCCTTTTGGGCCTTTTCGGCCTTTTGGTAGGATGAGGCCGCGAAAACGTCTTGTTCCGCACGGCTGATCTTAAGGTCCTTGGCCATGTCCTCCGACAAGATACCCATGGGGACTTTGCAGTTTGCGGCTTCAGTGTGGTTTTCGAGGAGTTCAGAAAATTCGGAGACAGCACCGGGTCTATCGGCCATCAGTCGCAAGGTCTTTAGGCCAAGATTTAAGGTGCAAACTTACCCATACTGAGAGGACATGCTCTCCACACCAGCGCCAATGCCAACATCAATAACACCAGCCTTCAATTCATTTGCAATATCAACGATCGCCTGTAATCCACTGGAGCATTGTCTGTTCAACGCCTTTACAGCGGTTCCCTCAGGAAATCCAGCAACCAAAGCAGCAGCGCGGAATTCGGTAGCACCACCACCGGGAGGTAGTACCGACCCGACAGCAATATCTTCCACGAGAGATGGGTCAATTTTCGACTGATCGATCACGGCTTTGAAGACACCAGCCAAAAGATCAGCCGCGGCGGTATCTTTGAAGCCACCACGGCCACCCTTGGTGATGGCCGTCCGGAGAGCGCACGTTATGACGATATCATCGGGATGTTTAGCTGTGAGGGCAGAAACACCGCTCTTGGACGGGGTCATATGCGAAGCGACCTGGGAAAGACGTTGTGCAGCTACAGAACGTATCACATGTCAGTCCACCGGTCCTGAACGATGACGTAGCGGGGAAAACTTGCCTTGAGACATGGTGAAAGTGCGGAAGAGATTTTCTTTGGGGAGTCTTTCTAGAAAGGAATGATAATTTGACTCGATAAAGAAAGGGAGAAGAGGTATAAGCGACAGGAAATAATGGGAAAAATAATATTCGGGTTTCCCAGTTCGTCTTATATATGGTTCTTCGTCGGGCCAACCGCTGCTTAATCAGCCACCTGCACGAGCCGAGGCTCTGGATCTTTGTTAATCCGGGCCTAGCGCATCACGTGTAAACTCAAATTCGACATCCCGTGCATGTGAAAGTTGCATCGATTATCTATGGCAACAAAGAAGAAGATGTACGGAGTAGCCATCATATGCATGAATTGAATTCAGCCGTACAACGCTGGACTGGGCCTGGCTCAGCCTTTCTGAACCCTGGAGCTACTAAGTCCTACATATATATGGGGGGAGGTTGGTGGTATCTGGCCAGAGTTCTCACCGAAAGTCTGATCTGATAACTCTCGACCTTCCTTGGCCTTCATGTGATGACAATGTATCTAAGTCCTCGACTGTCATCCCACACGTGGTTGTAGATATTGCCTCCGGTTTTCGGACTATCTTATGCTCCGCGTAACAACTATTTATTACCTTTGTTCTTGGAATCTTTTGCTAACACCGCAACTCAAGCATACATAACCCTCACTGAGCACAAAGTTGCAAGCAATATATTGCTATAGGGATCAAAGAAATAGCGCATGTCGCAGGAACTTGTGCATCTTCAGCTTAAGCATACAGGTCCAGCCCATGCCAGTGGATTCCGCCGTAAGCAGCGGAAATCAGTTTCATCCGATGTTGGAAGGGCGGAAACGCACGGACCATGACAGGTGGTCTTGGCACTCCGGCTGGCAACTCTGCGCCCAGAAATTATCCGCTCTTCTCTCATAAACGTCCACCTACGGAGTACCATTTTCAAGAGTTATAGGCATCAATTGAAATTGAATACTATGTCGGCTGCTACCGCCCCTGCAGCAGCGGTCTGCAGGGCCGCAAGCCGCTCATTTCGACCACCCACGTGGCTCCGCCAGGCCAACCCAAGCTCGGTACGGGACCTCCATTCAAAATCATGGGAGACGACACCGATACTAATTGGGACCAAAAAATTATCCAGAAATCAAAAGCTCTTCCTTCCACTCTCCGCCGCCTTCACTCCTCCCTCGCTCCGCTCTTTCTCCGACCACTCCCCTCCGCCCCCCAGCATTGCGTCCGCAACCCCCAACCATCCCCGCCCACTACAACCCACTTCAGCACTTCCACGCCCTCCTCAGAGAACCCCAACGATGTCTACACGAGTCCATACAAAGCCAAACGCCTCTGGCCCCCGGACATGTCCAAATTATCGTCAAAGCAGCAGTTCCGGCTGGAGCGGAAATACCGGCGGCGCGCCAAGTTGAAGTGGGCAAGGCCGACGTGGAAGAAGTGGACAAAGCTGGTACAGTGGACGTCAATTGGATGTACGTTTTGCACATCGTGCCCTCCAATGGCTTGCGGGGACGAGCTCATATCTGACTACTTTTGATTTGGTCTAGTCGTTTTGATCTATTCGGATTTCTTTATGGAGTTGAAAGACGGGGGAGTTAATCCGTTCATACGGTATGTTGCTTCATAGGCCGTTTTGTATTTTTTTTTGGACGAAAG
>NW_003052498.1:1495882-1515267 GCF_000003515.1 Uncinocarpus reesii 1704 | reverse complement strand
TTGCGGAAGATTTGAACGTTGATACGTCGACGGGAGTTGACTGAAAGCAGGCAAAGATGAAAATTTGCCGCATATTTATGCATGTACATTACTGCTGGCATTGAAAGATATACAGCGAATTTGGTTATATCCTCTTTGTGAGGTCTAGAAGAACGTCCGTTTTTATGACCGTGTTTCGCGTACTAATCCCACGAACGGGAGAGTTGCAATGAGGGTACGTCAATGCAGCCAGAGCTAAAATGCTGCCATATGGAACTTTTTCTTTCCTATGAGCAAAAACTATGCATCCCAAAAAGAAAAAAACAACAGAAAATCCCGCCGCTCTATGCAATAATTGACACGTATTTATTTCTTTTTGCTAGGTGACTTGACCTTGAACAGCAGCTCTCAATATCATTCCAAACAATTCAATCTCGCGTTTCGCGTCCGTGGCAGTCGTCTTTATCTCCTTTTCAAAAACCGCACAGTCATACAGCTCTTTTAGCATCGAAATGAATGGATCCTCGTATGTTTTTCGAATCATGCATTCCCGGTAAGACCCGTCCGGCGAGGCCTCCTTGACGTGCAAGGTCACAGGAACACCCTTGATGTAAGGGGTATCATAGCAGATTTTGATGGATTTGGATTTGCTGAAGATTTCTATACTGGCGTCGCAGCGCGGGATGAAATCGACGCCAGACTCATAAGATACGCTAAAGTTGGGGAATTGGAATATTGCGCTGGGAAAGCTTGGTCAGACTCGGAAAAACCAAAGGGTCTGCAAAAGTGCGGGTTAAAAAAGAGGGACATACTTGCAAAACGGCGGACCAGCTGCCGAACATAACGAAGCACCAAGAACTTTTACCGGCATCCCGCCCAGAGCTTCCCTCATCGCGCTCAGATCATGGGATCCCAATCTCCCTAGATGTCTCCACGTCGTCATCAGATCAAAAGTCGCACTGAACCCAAGCTCATTCTCCAGCGCCTGCTCATAGATATCATTCATAGCGTCATTCATTCCCATTACGTCTCGCGTGCTATAATCGTGAAACCGCTTCGGGAACGTGCCCGACTGCGACACAAATGTCGAATTCTGGCCCACAATATCTCGTACGCGCGCATAGCAGATATTATCCAGCGAACCAATCTCCTTCACCGCATCGACAAACGCGCTCGCGTACCGGCGCATATCGCCCACCATGACCCTCCCTCCCGGCGACATCTCCTCGGCCCCGATAATCACCTCCGCGTCCCGCAGACACAGCGCCATAGGCCGCTCGACGAATACAAACTTGCCATGCTTCAGCCCGGCAAGGATGTGCGGGACGTGATACGCATCGCTGCTGCATATAAACACCACATCGACATTCGTCGAGGAGCACACCTCCTCCGCGCTCGTGGTGATTCTAAACTCCGGACTGGCGAATCGCGTCTTGCAGTGGTTGATCGCGCCAAAGGAGACGTCGCAGACGTAGGTTATCCGAAAGTAATCGGAGAGGAAGATCAGGTTGGGGATGTGTACAACTTGGGAGACTTCGCCGCATCTAGTCCAAGCGGAAGAGAAAAGTTAGTGTGATATCATTCATCAGATAAACTGGGGATTCGTCCCGCAAATGGACTACATACCCTATTATCCCAACGCGGAGGACTCTGCTAGGTGATTTAAAGGGATTATTCGCCATAGCTTCGCCCGAACTCAGCATTGGTGTCCTGTGGGCCCCTCGAGCAGTGGTAGTTGCTGTCTAATTAAGTTAGAGATAGAACGGGAATCCCTTCTTTCCATCAACACCGCCCTGGCCCCTCCCCAAACCTGAGGAGTGGCAGGAGATGGGGGACATGTTGCCAGAGTGTTGCGTGCTGAGACAGAAACAATTCCCAAACACCACTCAAGTACGCCCTGTAGCGCCAAGACCCGTGGATAGATGGATAAGAGGATCGCTTGGCGAAGATCCAGTTGCACGTCTCTAGGAATCAACGGGATTTTTGAAGGGTATAATAAAGAAAGCTAACAATTCTCAGGTACTAGATCCTTGAACCAGAGCTTCAATTCTTTCGAAACATGGTAATCCACAAGACCTGTGGGCGCGGAAAGTATATAAAACATGACTTCTCTGATATAAAACCAGAAGTACAGACCAGAAAAATCCCCAGAACGCTTTCTAAATTCGTAGCTCCAGACTTGGCAGTCGAGCAAAGGTATAGTACCTTAAATCCAAGCATGCTCTTATCCCAAAAACCTGCAGCACTTAACCAGTAACAGTTCTAAACGCCGTCAATCTTTTGCTGATGACATCCAGCGGCTCCTCAGTATCCAATTCTCGCAACTTTCCACTGCCAACATCATATATAAGTCCGTGGAGCTTCAATCCACGCTCCTGGATCGCATCCAGCACAGCACTGTTCTCTTTCAGTACCCGCAAGCCATTGTGCACATTGATCTCAGCCAGCTTCACAGCAGCCTCCTTTGCGTCCAGGTTCTTGAAAAGCTCCAAGTTCTGCTCTCGCAATCGGCGCAGAGGCATCAGCCATGTATCCAATAGGCCCAACTTCTTGTTGGCGAGGGCGGCAGCGACACCACCGCAGGAAGTGTGGCCGCACAGGATGATGTGTTTCACTTTGAGGTACATGACAGCGAATTCGACGACGCTGGCGCAGCTGAGGTCGTTGTATTGTATGACGTTGGCGATGTTACGGTGGACAAAGACATCGCCGGGCTGAAGGCCAAGGACGGTTGTTTCGGGGCAGCGGGAGTCGGCGCATCCGATCCAGAGAATCTCGGGGTGTTGGCCGGAAGCGAGTTTGGGGAAGAGAAGGGGATGCTCTTCGACGGTTTTGGTAGCCCATTCGCCGTTTCTAACGAGAGCTTGCTGGAATGCGTCTGGGAGGGATTAGCAGTAGTTCACCCAGGGCGAAAAAGAAAACGGTATTGACAATGTTCCACGAGGTGGAATCGACATACCCGGTGTACTTGTTTGCACTTTAGGAGTGGCCATCCTTTCTATATTTTTGAAATAGTCCTTTTCGTCTCTATTGTGCAACGGACTGGAGGTCGACATGGGGACGAGTTGTCTGCGGGGACAGGAGAGTCTAGATATAGTCTTTGAGATTGCAGCGGTCCGCCGAAGTCTATGCCGAACAAGAGCACACCGGTCAGCAAACACAAAAGGGTTCCCTGTGTGAGGCCAAGAGGTTTCAAGCTTAAATGATCCATATAAGCAAAGAAAAAGAGAGCAGATGTCGCAAAATGCCACGTTGAGGCGATAAGCTGATCTGGAGGGAAGGGGGACAGGACCAGAAGCCCAGAAACTTGGCTCGCTCAAGAGTCTGGGGCAAGGCAGGGATCGAGCGGTGTAACCCCGAGCTCAGGCGTCCTGGGGGAGAAGAGAGGCGGGAGGGAGGGGGGAGAGGAGCAGCCGAAATGCGAACAGGAACGACCTACAGAAACGTCATTTACCGGAAGCCGTGATGCTTGGAGCGCAGGCGAGGGGCAAGCGAAGAGGGAAAAAGCAAAGCGTTGCGCGCAGCGTGGGGTCAGGGCGGTTGCTGGTAGGTTCGAGGCGAGGTATCCCAAGGGTAGTTTAGTTGAGTATTAGAAGATTTGTTGTTTTTCGTCTCCGTTGAGCGTTTTGGGTCTGACTTTTTGGCCGAGAAAAAGCGCGCATGGCGTCCCAACACGGCAAGGCTCGACAGCCCGCCCATTACATAATGCCCACCGCGATGCTCTTCTGACATCAGCAACAGAGGAAATTGAGCACTGCGATAGTGCGACCATCTGCAAGACTGCAAGACTGTCCCCCAGTCCCTGCACCCCTCGTCGACGATCCGATCAACACGACGTCGAACCGCCGCGCCCGCCGATGTTTCAGCCAAGTCACACACTTCACCCTCTCTAATAGTTCTCTCTTATCTCTCTCTCCCTCTCTCTCTTCTCCTATATTTCTTCTTCCTCTTCCTCTTCTTCCTTTTTCCCCTCCAAACGCACTGCATTTAACCTTTTTTAAGGTTTCGCTGTGGAAAGACTAAACACAACCGCTAGTCTGCATCCGGAAGGCTTGGCCGTCGATCTGCGATCCCTCCAGTCCGTGCATCTCCTCGCGACTATCAAATCAGCCGGGCTGCCAGGGAGGACGACGTGAAGAAGCGGGCTGTCAAGAATGATATGTACGCAAAATGATAAGAATCGCTGACTTGGAGCCTGACGAGCCTTTCCATTACTGTCCTCCTTTTCGCCCTTGTCCTGAGCGGCGGATTCCGGCTTTTACGAGCCCGGTTCGAACCGGCCCCACGAACTCACAACATGCCCATTTCATGCACAAGCGTCACTTGGCGGTGAGCTTGACGTTGAAGAGTGAGCGGTTCATGAGTCCAGGTAAAATCCCCCGCGAGAAAGTGATGAGCTGCTTTCTTTTTATCGCTAAGCTATTAGCGATTATCAGATATAGTTTCTATTTGTATATACATTAGGGTTGATAAGTAGAGTTTTGTTCCCTCATGAATACTATGTACGCAGCAATAATGCAAGAAACACGTAGGAGTCTTTGCCAGGCGTTATGATAAGCTGCCTCTAGCGAGCTTTGTTCCTCTCCTTTGTTCCAATCCAGAAGCCCAGGCCGCACCATTTTCGCCTTGTCGCTGCTTCGGCTTTTCGGGGTGAAGCGATCGGGGCTGCATTAACTGATGGATGTCCAGCATCATTCTCGTTAGATTCAACCCGGGCTGGTTCTCGCGTCGCGTGGCGCCTGCTTCGTCGTATCGTCGGGGATGGTATGGGTATATCAGGGAGATTCGGGCTATTAGGAGGCGAAGGGGACTCACGACCGGCGCAAAGAACACAATGCCGTTTACGTCGATGCTGCTTCGGCCACTTTTTCGGAGGGCCTTTCTCTGGATTGATCCTGGCCGGCTCCGGCTTTATCACGGGGCCCCACGATGAATGGGCCGGAGACACGGGCCGACTACGCACTGACAAACTAGCTCGTCGCGCTGCTTGCACAGTTGACTGAATGCTGCCTCGATGGCGCTCCTGCGTAGGCAACCCTATTTCACTATGGCTGCCATCGAATTCTGCCACCTGGAATTGTAGCTGTGTGGGCGAGGTGGTCGTGCTCCTGGAGCGAGGTATGCTATGTCTGGCCTCCGATGACAAGGGATACCTCGACCATCCTTCGCGCAACGCCACCCAGATTCCAGTGACGACTATTAGCGTTCGCAGCTGATCGTCAGTTTCGATCATATCATTCTCGGAGACCGGATCTGGGCGCCTCGAGTTAAAACTCGGGGAAGAGACACTAGTTGAACGGCTGCGAATAGACCCAGATGTTGATGAGTACTGATCAAGCACGTCAATGCCATTCCTGGTCATCCATGCAATAACCGGGTGTCGACGGGTTGTCGGATCGATTACGCTGAAAGTGAACCGTTTACTGTTCTGTTCAAAGCCGACAATCGACCCAGTCGAGTTCCGATTTTGCTTGCCACGCAATACCCAGCGCACTGACTTGCGAAGCCCATTTTCATCTGTATGGGAAAATTCATAGATATTGCTGGAAAGTGACGTTACTTCCCACACGCCTCCTTGGTCAATGCAGATATCCGCCATGGCCTTAGATTCCTCCTTACGGGGCTGACTTATTACTGCCACCGGCTCCCTCTGTATATCGGCTGAGTTCCGCTGCTCGTCCTCTGACGGGCCGTAGGAGTCGCTGGGGACGATGACAAGGTCATTTGGGCCGATACGATCCTTTCCCCGGCACGGATTGGATACCTTTCTCGCGGCACGGGTACCAAAGAGACAAGAGGGAAGCACGTCTAGCGCGGAAATCGGGCGGGAGCTTTGAGATACATGTTGCAGCTGTAGCAACAGCCGAGGTCGGATTCTCAGACGCTTATGGGCGGACGGCGGCGGATGAGCAAAGCGAAACGACGTCTTGGAGCGGCGGACATTTCGCCTTCTGGGGCTTATGGGAATATCCTGCTCAACTTCACTGCAGTTATCAAACCCGGAATCATCCTGGTCACGTTCCACCTCAATTGAATCTCTAGGGCTAGATAGAGGAGACGACAAAGGTGACGAAAGACCCACCGGGCCTGCAGGCGCTGGCTTAGAAGCTCCGGTTCCAGGGCTACGGACGCGCCTACCAGACGACATGAATCCAAGAGCCAGGATGGAGTTCGAAACCTGCGAAAGAGTCGGGGTCGTGGATCGCTCACTTTGATGTGTAGAGAACTCGTGTCGATGAACGGCAGCGGCGTCAGCAGTCAGGCCTAAATTGACCAGCATGGCGAAATGTTGGCAGAACCCAGCACTTGTACTATTCAGAATACCACTGTCTATCTGCTCTCGCCGAAGATACCATCTGCGCCTGTTGAATCCGATCCTCAGTGGAACAGCCAAGTCTTTTTGCGCAACGAGTAGTGTTATGCGGACGTTTAAGCTAGTTGATAATGCGGATAGCTCAGCAATGACCAGTTTCCAATTGGGGCCAGGTCCATCGAAACGGTGAGTCTCTAGCGCTTCACAATCACATGCGTGTTGGAAGAAACGGCAATATTGCGCAGGAAGCCGATAACTATCAGAAACACTGAATGTTGCTCAACGACCGATAGCTTGGACGGTCTCTATGAAGCTCGAAGCCCCTCCGCCCTAAACCTGTAAATAGTCCGGTTGATAAGAGGGCAGGAGGGGGTAGATAAACCGGTCCGGGGAATCTCAATGGACAAATCGGAGGTAGGACAGGAAGAGATCGAATGGCCGCCGCTTCTGGGGCGTTAGATAGGAGGCAGCTAAGCTAATTCTCGTGTTACACGCCGAGATGTTCGTGGGGTGTTGCACCGAGTCTGTCTGTTAATGTATGGAGGCATGTAGCCGCGCGTGACAACAAGATGTAACGAGAGTACGGACTGGGAAGGGGAAAAGCGGGCTGTTAAGTCATGAGAAGCGATAGGAATTTGAAATCAACGCAGGAAGAGGCAAACGGCGACCAACTCGGACGAACGAGTGGAAATTGTTGGTGCAAGAGGGCGGCGGAGGGGATTGAGGGAGTGAACTACACGGAATTTGGAAATCGACAGTGCCTAAACCCCGGGATTCCGCGGATGACGGAAGGAGGCAAGGGGAAGAAGCGCAGGGCAGGCCCTTCGCTCTGATATCCACTGGGTTCCACACAATGATCAGACGGACCGGGCGGGATGTCAGGATAATAAGAGGAATTCCTGTCTTCAGTTAGTTGGCCAAGTCGGCGGCTTCATCGTGATCCTGGCAGTTCAACATCATCAGCCCAGTGAGAAACCGATGTGTTTTCTGACTAGAGTTTCAAAGTCTGGGAGACCAGCAAGCTTTCCAGCGACGTTGCCCAAATGCACGCGCCTGAGAGAATCCCAGTTGAGGCTCAGGATGGCTGTTGTTCAGCTCTGAGCAGCTTGTTAGATGTGGGCTCGTATCGTATTCGGCTGGGAGTGGGCAGTGGCGCTGAACCTTCTCGCAACAACCACCAGATTAGAGCAGCTGGTTGTCAGCAGCTCTCGCCCTCTAAGCCTGTCTTGGACAGAATAAGGCTGACACGTTTGCGGCTGCCGATGACCGGACACATGGCTGGGGGAGGAGGCTCAGGCCGATTTCCAGCAATGCGTAAATACGACTACAACAGAGCCAACAAGTCTGCGGCAAGCTGACAGGATCGGGTTGATTTCAAATTCGCCAGCAAGAGGATGCTTCAGACTTCCAACGTGGATTCCCTGGACGTGCGACAAGGGCGTGTTTGGTTGTTGGCTTCCGCCGCTCGGAGCAAAACAGCTGAAGATGCCGACTTCACAAGGTTTTCCCTTGCCGAGCCGGAACCACTGCTCTTCCACGTTCCGAAGCCTGGATTTCTAAGGTTGTCGCCGACCCCCGGCGATGAGACAGAGCTGCTGTTGGAACGATGTGAGAGTGATTGAACCCCGATTCAAAAAGATCGAACTGGTAATACCGAGGCACGCCATCAAGGGTGAGAGAGTCAACTTTGCGACTTGCGGGAGAGACAGGAGATTAGCTAGACATCAAAATTTTCAGTCCAGTCCCATCTAAAGATGGGGAGATCTCTGGGCGATGCAGTTTTTAGACCTGCCAACGAGCAAATAGTTGTACAATAATTGTTAGGTGTTACCTCGTTGAAGTTGTTTACTCCTACTCCATACAATTTCCATTGCGGTCACCATCGCCGATTCTCCTCGTTCCTATAGCTAGAGGTCACCGATCATCTTCATGCTAAACCATACTGAATCGGTCCTAGTTGCCCGCGGGCCCGCGGTCTGAGCATCTTCAACGGTGCCAAGCCCACACGTCGGGCTTTTCCGCACGCAAGATTCGTGAGGGAAGCTTGTTGTTGCATCCCCAGCCATGGACATTCACCACGCGGTGCGGACGCTGACACTATGGTTTGCCTCGTGGAAGACCTTACTCCTGCTGGTCATGTTGACGGCTCCGGGCCCGGGGTATGACACATCAACCACGCTGCTGCCCCTGAGTCCGCCCAAGCATTTACCTTTGGGTTTATTCAAGTTGGTGAGATGGGATTCGATATACTTTCTACACATCGCCGAGCGTGGTTATCTGTATGAGCAGGAGTGGGCGTTTGGATATGGAAAAGTTCTATCCTTCTTGTCTGGGGGTCCGACTCTCGCGTTTTACTCTTTGTGAGTAGCAATAGCTAACTATAGACTCTAGGAGTGCCTCGAGAGCCTTTAGACCTGGCCATCGCTGGAATTGCACTCTCACATATATGCCACTATCTATCCGTGCTGGTCCTCTTTGCTCTAACCAAAAAGGTCTTCGATGGGACGGACAAATGTGCCAGGAGCCTGCCCGTGCTCGCGGCGGCCTTGCACATTGTCTGTCCAGCAGGCGCCTTCTTATCCGCACCCTATGGCGAAGCTCTCTTTTCGCTTCTCAACTTCCTGGGGTTCTACATCTACGTACTTGCCCTGAGAGATGAGCGGGGGGGCTTTTTGTTCCCGAGAGATGTTAAATTCGTTACTGCCGGTTGTATTTTCGCAGCAGCCACCACTGTCCGGAGTAACGGCATTCTGAGTGGCCTCTTATTTGCCTATGACGCGCTGTCGAGTGTGATTGAGATCGTCCAAGCTAGAAGCCTAAAATGGTCGGGGATACGCCGACTCATCTCCATTGTTCTTGGAGGGTCGGTGATCCTACTAGGAACTACCGCTCCTCAATATATCGCATATTCACAATATTGCCAAGCAGCGTCTCCGCCTCGGAGTTGGTGCACCAATACGTTCCCAAGCATCTACGCTTGGGTCCAAAGCCATTACTGGTATGTTTGGCCCTATGTTCGCATTTTCGGCTCCGACACGCTTACTTTCTCCGCTCAACTAGGAACGTTGGGTTTCTAAGATACTGGAACCTATCGAATATCCCGCTTTTCCTCATTGCGGCACCTATGCTTGCTCTCTTACTCTGGTCTTCCAGGTGGGCGCTTGATCCGCCCACCGCACGTGGCACACATCACGAGTTTACGCAAGCCTGTCTCGCTCGACTTGCATTGCCTCCGGCCATGCTTGCTGTTCTCGCCATAACCAGCTATCATGTACAGATCATCAACCGCGTCGCATCCGGATATCCCGTGTTGTATTGGTGGCTGGCTTCTGCTTTTCTCGGCTATGGAAGCAAAGAATCTTATCTGTTAAAGCCGCGTCATGTATTGAGCGGAATGGTCATGTACGGGATAGTCCAAGCCAGTTTATTCGCGTCGTTCCTTCCCCCGGCTTGAGTAGTATCTCGTTGCCACTCCCTGCGCGGGTGTGTATAGTTGTCCTTCTCCAGTTATAGATCAATCATAGATGGAGTGCTTAGGTAATTTGATATCATTTTGAGCCGAATGCCAGATCAGGCAGCAGGTGGTGACGTGAGGAAGGAGCGGCTGTGTGGAGACGGCATTAGTAATCTTCCGGGGCAGTGGGTCAGCTGCTTTGAGTTCCAGGTTTCCATGCCAAGACGGCGCATCTCTCAACATCAAGAGAGCTCCAGTGCTAGCTTCACGACCAGATCTCTCACGCGGCCCGTCTTGCACCGTCGCAGGAACACAGGAACACCAGTCTGCTGTCACGGCCATTGAGGAGCCTCACAGTGTTTTGTCTTCAAGACTCGGGCTATTCTTTCGACCAGCTCAAGTGTGTCACCGTGGTCGCCCCCCCAAACCCAATGCCTGCCGGCACACGACCGACTTCCGTGAACACTCACCTCTTCGCACCTTTGCGGGCAATTGCAAAGGTGGTTTGATATCCGGGGTAAGCAACTCTATAAGGCGGGGAGGGAAACGTTCCGGCAACTCGTCCGTGATTGCAGCCTGGACTGTGAGCTGTCGTTGAGGCTGACGCATGCTAATGCTGCCTATTATTCACAGAGGGACCTTTTCACCCCAACTCGCCCTTCCTCTTGACCTAGGATGGATCCTTCAAGCCAGCGCTTTCCAATACTCTTATCAACCGCCAGGCCAACGCATACCCACGAACTTTCTCGGGCCACTTCACCAGGGGGAGATCCCGAAAACAATATGAACGGCCTCGAAGATCCCTCCAAAAAAGCTCGCAATCGACCACGGACGTACCCGTATTTTAAGTACCTCCCATATGAGCTTGAGGATGAAACTCAGCGGCAACAGAATCTTGATGAGATCCTCAAATACCTCTATATCGCGGTGCAATCGGGTGATTTTAACCCTGGCGCTGTCCATTGGACTCGGGAGCTCCGGTCATGGCTTTCCCTGAAATTCGATCCCACCCGGGAACAGCGAGCGAAGCTGGTTAGGCTCTACTATGAACTCTCGCTAGCGCCAGGGGTCGATGCGAGCATTTCAGATAGGTTTGCCAGCATGTTTATGACGCTCACAAAGTACGCGGTTGTTCCTTGGATTTGTCACTTCCGATGCTAATGCGTAGTAGGAGGAAACACTATCTCCGCCCAGTCAAAGATATCACCCTGGATTGGAAACCACTTTATCGCGAAATAAAAGTTTTCGTCCTCCCTTCCGAATCAGAGCTTGTGCATTCCACAAGTTCGAAACGTAATATCAAAACGCTTACGAAGTTATGTTCTTTTGCACAGCTTTATTTTAACCCCCTTGAAATTCCAGCAATGATAGAAGACTTTTTCCCTCACTTCACCACATCGTTCACAGAGGGAGCATTTGTCGTGGTTGGCTTGATGAACTTGTTTTTACCTACATCTCCAGGCCCAAAAGACAGAACGGATTTGTACCCCCAGCATTACATGCCCACTTACTTCCACCTGTGGTCCACAGTAAACCGATCCAGAGCTTTTGATGTCACTTTTCTAGACCTGCTATCGCGTTTAGCTCGGGATTGGTTACCTGCCCATCACGTTTCATTCTCCGAGTTTGGCATCTTTACCTCTGAGCAAACCGCTTTGATATTTACTGCAATTCTGAGAATCCTTGAGATTCCCGTCGGTCAAGCAACTTCTTCATACAGTGGTGTAGTTGATCTCTGTGCGGGGCTTGGCGTCATGCTCGATAGGGACCCAAGAGGGCATCCAATTGCACATCATATCGCGAGGCTCATTGTCATGTCTCTATCCCCTGCTTGTGTCGATGCCAATGATTCAATCCTTAGCCGACTTGAAGGTTTGGTAGAAGCGGTGGAAACTTTCTTTCACCCGTCAAACGCAGGAACATGGTCGAAGATTCTTTCACAATTGATCAACTACCTGGCTGACTTCTTCGTCATGCGCTGGAACCGAGAGAGGAGTGGTGAAATAGAGGTTCCCGCTGAGCGAAAATTGGACAATGCCGTCAAACACCGTTTCGTTTTGTGCCTTCGAGAGGTTACGTTTATGGGAATATATTCCAAGAGTGGAACGGCAATGAATTACTCCCTGGCCACTCTCCAGAGTTTAGCATACCTGGAACCGAGCTTAATCCTACCCGGAGCTTTGCAGCGGATATATCCCGCGATGCAAGGAGTTGTTGAGGTGCATAGAACAACATCTTCACTACGATCGCTTCAGGTTCTCTCGAAAATTATGATTCGAACAAAAGGATTCCGTTGCCACATTACAACTTTACTCGGTCTGGCATTACCAGGGATTGACGCGAATGACCTTGAGAAGTCGCTCCATTCTCTGGCTTTCATCCAGTCTGTCTGTTACAATATCCCGTTTGAAGATCTTACTCAAGGACGTGAAGACGTCAATGGAAATATGTTAGCCATGCAGTGGATTACAGGAGAACTCGAAAGGATGGAGGAGGAAGGTGCCTCTGTCGAAATGAACTATGACACTAGCCTCAGTGACGAAACCGAACAGATGATATTGCGGTCATCTACCACTGGGTTTGGTGAATTTCTGATATCTTTCCTTGGCAGAGTCTTTACTCTCTTGGAGAACCTCCCGGATGCTGCGCGAGTCCGTAGCGGCTCACCTGAGGAAAACGTTCTCAATACTCTACCCGCCACTTTCATGCCACTCCTTGCTTCTTTATCTTCAGAATTATACGACGTCGCCCTCCATAAAATTGTCGACTTTGTAGCCGAGCACGTTATTCACCAAGCTCGAGATGCAGTGGCGTTTATTTGCAATGCGCTCTGCAAAGTGAACCCCGAAAAAGCGCTCAAGCGATTTATTCCATTGTTGATTCGATCTATCCGTACCGAAATTGACGAAAACGGGGCGGCGTCGACCAGAACGACTGGCTCTGATGTGCTCCCTCGAGACCGCGGCCTCGTTTGGAACGTCAGTATGCTTAGCATGTGCGTGGTGCATGTTGGGGGTGAGATCTTGAAGTATAAGCAAGAGCTTATTCACATTGCCACCTACATGCAGAAAAAATGCAAAGGTATTCCAACAATTCATATCTCGAACTTCATTCATCACCTGCTCTTGAATCTTACGGCGACTTGTACGGTGGATCACGCGCTGTTCGAACCGTCCATCATTGAAAATGGGGTTCAGGTTGAACAATGGGGCCAGAGGCAGGATCCCAAAGACCTCACCATCAAATGGCATGTCCCGCAGCGAGAAGAGCTAGAATTTGCAGTGGAATTGTTTACAACGCAGAGTGAAAACGCATTGGAACATCTTACGAACTTGACTAGTGATAACCCAAGGATTAAGCGAGATGGGAGCGGCAAAGATTGGTCGGATGAAGTAACAAGAAATATTATTTTACTCAGGCTGATACTTTCGGGGATTTCTGTCCTGTTCAACAACCGCGCGGCCTCGAAGAACAAAATTTCGGACAGTGATGTCGACATGACTGATGCGGATGACTCTGGCGAGTTAGTCCAGCAAGATGATCCTGATTCTGCGCTTGATAGCTCTGATGAAGCGACTATCAGACGTACCTTTTCTTATCCAAGTGGATATTCCTTGACGGACGACGACCCTCTCTGTATTGCGCTGCACGAAACCAGGGACAAAATCGGGCAAGTGCTTCATAACGTGCATAGGTTCTTGGTTGAAAAACAGGAGGATGACGTTTCTTGCTTCTCCCCATTGTACACTGCTTATCGTTCGTGGTTTATGGATGTGGGAATCGAGAGGACTGCACACGTACTGGATCGGGTCACCAAATTGCTTTCTGCTGATTCGTATCCTTACAAAATGAGCGGCGTGAGGAAAGATTACCCTCGCCCTCTCCTCGTTCGCCGCGCCAATGTGTACCATTTACAACGACTTCGACATAATGCTACCCCTCGACCGCGATCAAAACTAGACGAAACTTTACTCCTTGACCTAGCTGAATCAAGCGTTTCCTTGTATACCGATATCCGCAGGAATGCACAACTTGCTGGCGAGTCTGCCCTCAAAGCGGTTTGGGGTTCGCGACTGCTTGTGATTCCGCCGCTTATCCAAGCCCTGCAAACTGCTTTAAAAGACAATGACTTTCCCCGTATCAAAGGTGCGCTATATTCGCTGCTTTTTGGGAGTCTAGCCAAAACATTAGGTCGTCACTGGAAATACACGCCATCACTCATTCGGGCCTTTATCGAGGCTAGCACTGTTGATAAGCCGTCCGTACAGAAGATTTGCAACACTGGCTTGTATCAAATAATTGAGTATGGGCGTGATGCGGATAGGATGGCCATCCTTGACAAGGATATTGTCGGCGCGATTGCGCCAACGGAAAGTGTTGACGATATGATTGCAAAGAAGAGAGAAAGCCTTCAAAAGAAACGAATTTTGATTGAAAATAAAAAGGCCGATCTTGCCGACGAACTAGTGAATTTGGCAAGAGTGTCACATTGGAAGAAGGCTAGTCGCACCGCTCCAATTGTCATTGGCATGGGCCTGCGGTTTGACAATGTGGCAAGCGAGAATCTGATCAGCCTAATAATTAATGGGGCTATCGACACTCATCCGGGCCTTCGAGGGATGTATTCACAAACGATGGTGGCTATATTTACGATGATCGATGTTAGAGCAGCATGCAGCCACACGTATGAAGATTATATCCTTGGGAAGCAATATTATCCTGCGAAAATTCAGGTCGCCACAAAACCAGACGATCCGAACTGGACGCGAGACTTTCTTGCCAGCTTTGCCAAACCAGATGCGGAGTATTATGTTGACCACGAAAATCCTGGGTGGCTGGTATGGGACAAGACGATGACTGCGTATAAGCCCAATGTGAAGTGTGATATTGAGTACGACGAACTTGAATGGAATGTTCGGAAGTTTATGGGAGCTTTGTTCGACCGAAAATGGTTTTCTGAGTTCTTTCGATATCTGAAACAAGAGCCGAGAGATATGTCGGCTGATAAATTTCGGATGTCGAGCGCAATGACGCTCCTTTATGTTTTTCAACTTATGACTCGTGATGATCTTACGAAAGCGACGTTTGAGGACATCAAAGAGGAAATCACTGCTGTTTTTGAGGACGGAAGCGATAAACATCAACATCGCGCGACTGCCGAAATATTAGCAGGATTAATCGGATCTGTTGTGGATAGCAGTGTTGAACGACGCACAAAGGTTTGGGAATATGCGTTTCCAATTATTCAGAAGATATTTTCTGATGGACTGACGCCTGAGAACTCATCCTACTGGACTCAATTTATCCATATGACGTTCCAATGTCGTGATCCACGAAGGGCATGGCCGTTGATAGATTGGCTCGCCAGTTTCCGCCTTGATATGTCTTCTAACGCTGCATTCAAGGAAAGTTCGAAAATAAACTTACTCCACCAGTGCATCTTAGATGCCGGCTGGCATTTCCAGCTAGAAAAACCGATCGTTGAAGATTTCCTTTCGCACCTTGATCACCCTTATAAAGGTGTTCGTGACGCGGTTGGGCGGACGTTGGCATCGATCTTCCGCACGAGATATCATGAGTCGTTCCCGAATATTGATGCTTTGATTATGTCCCAGAAAGAGGCTTCGTCGGTTGGTAGCCGTGCTTATCAACCCACCGAACAATTCTCGGCGATGATACATGATGTTTTTGACCGGCTTGAAAAGTGGCGTCATCAAAGGACTCCTGGCCAGCAAACGCCTTCGTCCTATACTTCCGGCAGCAAAACGGTATTGCTATGGCTTGATTCATCTCTCTCTTCATACGAGTGCACCCAATTGCTTCCCTTTTTCCCACAACTTTTTACCGAGCAATTGCTGCATATGATGGATGTGAAGGAAGACCCTGAGCTTCAGTCATTGGCATACCATGTTTTCAGACATCTTCCAAACATTCCACATCCTGCTGGCGAAGATTCAGAGTTTGTGGATACCTTAATTCGGATTGGCCGTACCTCCCAATCCTGGCATCAACGATTGCGAGTTATGATCAACATGCAGATTATCTACTTCCGCCGATTATTTTTACTTTCCAAGTTTGACCGTGAGAAGCTGTTTGATTGCGTTGCAAACATGCTTGAGGACCCCCAGCATGAGGTTCGAGCGGGAGCTTCAGCGACATTGTCTGGGATGATCCGGTGCTCTCCTATCCGACTTCGCACTGATATGGTTCTCAAGCTTCGAGATCGATTTACTCAGTCTCTAGTTAAACATCCTCTACCCAAAAAGCGCCGCATTTTTACATCGGGGTTCTCGTCTGCGACTTCAACCGGCACCAGTACTCCCACTCCAGAACACACGCGATTGGTTATTACAAGACACGCTGCTGTTCTTGGGCTTGGTGCACTGATCCAAGCGTTCCCGTATACTAGTCCTCCGCCAGCTTGGATGCCTGACGTGCTGATCACGTTGAGCACCAAAGCGGCTGGCGACCCAGGGATCGTAGGGCAGAGCGTGAAGTCGATTATCAGTGAATTCAAGAAAACAAGACAAGACACATGGCACATTGACGTTAAGGTATGCAGCATCGAGTCTCGGATTGGACCAGTTTTTGCTGACAAAATCATTTGCATTTAGGCCTTTGAACCCGATCAAGTTGAAGATTTGGCGGGCGTTTTATGGAAGAGTTACTTTGCATAGGCCCAGCAGGCCAATGTAGAGACTAATCACTCCTATTATTAGGTTCATGATTCTTATGTCTTTTTACTCTCCCCATCGAAATGTTCGGTGCATGCATGTACGACCACAGGCAATCAGAAAGCGGTGTTGCGCATCTGGACTGTCATTCCAGGTCAACTGCAGGTAAAAATCCTGCTTTTGTGATATCTACACTCTGTCGAACAGATTTCCGTCTCATGATAGCTCACTCACTCTGTATTTAGTTGTGACTCAATGGCATGCCTTCTCCATTTTCGTCCAAACTATTATTAGCATTTTAAACTTCATATTTCAACGCATGGTTTAGCTAGAGCACTGGTATCAGGGCTTCAATGGGGTCAATGGTGAAGCCTGTAGAGTACTATGTATTCTTTACCAGTCGCTTTGAAGTCTTATTTTCAAACACACTCTAGTGCTTCATGGATTGCTGGTTTCTCTACGAAAATCCGCATGCCTGGCCTCACCTCCCCACCTACTTCAACAACCCCCATAATCCCCGCCTTCCGCTGCACAATCTTGCGCTCCTCATTCCGCACCACGAATTTCTCCTTCAGCCCCGCCCGGAACTTGTCAATTCTAGGACAAGGGTTTCTCAACCCAGTTATTGTTACCACCGCCGTAGTATCCGGTGCATTTTGACTACTCTCGTCCACGAAACGCAATTTCGTCCCCTTGCTGAGTGACAAGAGGTCAATACCAGTAGTTGTGATGTTCTCGCCGACGTCTCCCGGCTTCAGCGCTGCTGCGTCGGACGAGGCTGCCGATAGGATTTCGGACTGCATAAGATGGACTTGACGAAGGTTGGGAGGTGGAGGGTTGATATGCTTGCGAGGGAGATGTTGGTCCGTGGTACCCGCGTGCGCGTCGCCTTTGACACCGAGACCTGGCAGGAGGGTTATGGCTGGTACTGCGGATTTCGAGAAGGAGTGATCCGCAGAGAGGCAGACGCCGAGGACGGACATTGTTTCTGAAGTTGTACGAGAAGAAATGTGCTTCGAGTACTGACGACTTTGAAAGCTCGGGGCAGTCGAAAGGTGAATCGGTACTGCTGGGAATAAACTAACTAGTTATTAGATGATCTCTCTTGTTAGTTTCTAGCTATTTATGAGTCAGTTTCGGCAGTCCAGGATACGAGACCCTGGGTGAATCCAAAACCCCGCTTTGGAGAGGATACATGCCGTCGGGAAGAGACGGATTGTGCCCGACACACGCATCGTTATTGGGCTGGAGTTGTTGGTTTCATGGATGGAGAGGGAGAGGCTAGTAGTTTCGGAGCACAGAGCAATTATTAAGATGCATCTTCAGCAGACGCTAAAATATAGGTCTTATTACATAATCTTGAATTTTGCTGATGTAATTTTCACGTGACGCATCAACGACCGCATACCTACTTCCAGAGCTTCGATGAGGTTGAGGTCACAACGTCACGGATGGCGTTTCCGTAAGACTGTTGCCGCAATTTAGCAAATCTATTCTCCCTATTTGTCTTTTCTTGATTCTCTATTCTCAACTTCCTATGCCCCTTCGCTGAATATCTGGTGTCGTCGATTTGCTGGCGAGGATGGGTCCCTCACAAGATACGCTCCTCCGCTCTGCGGATATGAGCTTGACCCAGTTGTACATCGCCAATGAAATAGGCAGAGAGGTTGTTAGCGCGCTAGGTGAACTGGGCATGGTGCAGTTTAGAGATGTAAGTTTCCGTAATCTACCTATATTGAACGATTTACTAACCATAGATGGTGTCGATAGCTCAACGCGGATACGACAGCCTTCCAGAGAACATTTACCAACGAGATCCGGCGTTTAGATAATGTTGAGAGGCAGCTCCGTAAGCTCCCGTAACGGCGTTGACTCGAGAAACCGAATAGGCTTGGAAACTTATATGTGTCTTATCTAGGATACTTTCAAGCTCAGATGGAAAAGGAGAGCATCGAGATGAGGCCATCCTCGGAATTTGCAAATACGTTAGCCGCCCCGATGGCTTCTGAAATTGATGAACTGGCGCAACGAAGCGAGAGCCTGGAACAGAGGATCTTTTCCCTGAATGAGAGCTATGAAGTTCTGAAACGGCGAGAAGTTGAACTGATAGAATGGCGCTGGGTCTTACGAGAAGCCGGTGGATTCTTTGATAGGGTATGACTTGCTTGATATACACTGTTGCGGTCTGCTATACTGACAGTAATTAAAGGCACATGGGCATACGGATGAAATACGCCAATCATTGGATAATGACGAAGCACCGCTTCTGCGGGACGTTGAGCATCAGCATCCATCCAGGCGACAGACCGACGACGTGCAACATCAACCTTCGTTCTCTGTTATGGATATTGGCTTTGTTTCTGGTGTTATCCCCCGGGATCGAATCGGTGCCTTTGAACGAATTTTGTGGCGAACGTTGCGTGGGAATCTTTACATGAACCAATCCGAAATCCCGCAGCCGATTATCGACCCATCCAACAATGAGGGCATTCAAAAGAACGTTTTCGTAATTTTCGCCCACGGAAAAGAGATTATTGCCAAAATCAGGAAGATCGCTGAGTCTCTTGGAGCGAACCTATACTCCGTTGATGAGAATAGCGAGCTTCGAAGGGATCAGATTCATGATGCTAACACTCGTCTGAGCGACGTTGAGAGCGTTTTGCGTAATACCAAGGTTACACTCGACGCCGAACTATCACAAATTGCACGATCCCTTGCTGCCTGGATGATCGTCGTTAGAAAAGAGAAAGCAGTTTACCACACTCTCAACCAATTTTCTTACGACCAAGCTAGAAAGACTTTGATCGCGGAAGCATGGTGCCCTACAAACTCTCTTCCACTCATCAAGGCTACTTTGCAAGATGTGAACGACCGGGCTGGCCTCTCCGTTCCAACTATCGTCAACCAAATCCGCACAAAAAAGACCCCTCCATCCTATATCAAAACGAATAAATTACGGAGGGAT